>NW_020884879.1:2939144-3060441 GCF_003945725.1 Corapipo altera | reverse complement strand
GCGGCGGGGCTGCCCCGCTCGGCCGCCGAGCCCGCGGCGGGGGCGCAGGCGGCCGCCTGCTCCGGGTGTCCGCCGGGCATCAGCCTGACGGGGGCCGCCGCCGCCGAGGCGCTCATGGAGGAGGAGAAGGCGAGGGGCCAGCGGGCGGCCGCGTCGCGCAGAGCCCCGCGGCGCCCCGCAGCATTGCGGGCGGGGGGCGCTCAGGCGCTGCCCCGGCCGCCGGCGCGCCCAGGGAAACACATGGCAGCGCCGCTCCTGCGGCTCCCGGGCACCGCGCACGTGGGCCCGGCCGGCCCGGCCTCCCCTGCCGGCGGCGGGAGGGGAGGATGGGAGGGAGGGGAGGACGGGCGGAGGGCGGTCCCACGCCGCCAGCGCGCCCTACTGCGGCGGCGCCCGCCCCAGCCTAGCCCAGCCCAGCCCAACCGAGCCGAGCCGAGCAGAGCCCGGCCTCGCCGCCCCTCTGAGGCCGCCCGCCCGCAGTGTGTACGGGGCCGTGTGGAGCCCCGCCGGGTGAAAGTTGGCGGCAGCCGAGAGACCCCTCGGCGGGCGGGGCTGGGGGGCCGAGAGGGCGCGCCCGGAGTCCCGGGTGGGTAACGCAGGGTGGGTAACGCGGGATGAGCGCGGCAGAGCCGCGGGGCTGGAAGCGAACGGGGCTGGGTGATGCTCTTCCCGCCGTGCCATCCTTCGGCCCGCCTACCTGCGCCAGACCACCCCCGGCTGTACCTGGGCTGCAGGTGGCCTTGGGGTTTCCATTCGAAACAAAAGGGACGCCGGCAAGTGTAGGAGTTCCCCGTGGCACGATACGAACTTGCTGACAGGCCGAGAAGGCGAAAGCGGCGCGGACCTGGAAGGGTGAAGGGGACAAAGTTGTCTCACTTGACCTTCACGCCCGGGGCTCGGCTTGAAGAAAGGCTGAGGGGGGACTTGTAACTCGCTCCCCTTGTAAAGCAAGGCTATTCGTGACAGGATGCATACAACACAGCTGTAAAAACGAATTTCAGAGTATAACTGAAAGTTTTTGCTCGTGTGATGGGAATGTGTGCATGACCTTCAGTGTATCATAGCTATGTCTGTGCTACATTTCAATAGATTTTGAATTTCGTTTATGCACGTGCTTGACTTTACCCATAACACTGAAGGGGTATGGCTTATATCTGCCCAAATTGAACACCGCATAAGCAATTACAAAATCCAAGGCCTGCCGTATGGTTCATTAACGTGGTACAAAAAGCACAAAGTCCAACAAAATATTAGGAGAGAAAAAATAATTACTCATCTATTAAACTTCCCTTACAATTGTGTTTTTCAGGTAAAAAGATAGACAAATTCTAATACTTGATACACTGAAAATCATGTAAAATGTGAACAGAATGCAAAAAATTATACAGCTCTTTTTATGCCCTGATAGAGATTTCCATGCACTGCTACTTATAGGTTTTTCAGATTGCAGGAGCCTCTTTTTGACCATTTCCAGTAACAACCTTTCTTGATTTTACAGTGTTACTGCTTTAAATCACTATCGGCAGCAATAGAAACAACTACAGAACAGAAATTGCATGAGATGAGGACCAGAAACACATGGACACAGCTTAATTTCCAGGGTGGTCACAACACAGGTAGCTGTACCCTCCCAAACTCCATTAGTACAGGTAATAACAGGCATGGGGATCAGTTGCATGGACTAGGTGGGTAAAGGCCTTAATGGTGCCAGGGACAGACTCTGTCTCTGAAACACAGTATTTGCTCTCTCACACAGCAACCCCTCTCCCTCATCACCACAACTCTCGCCTTATCTCAACTCTCACCATGTCTATCCTATTCCAGAACAAATCAGCCCAAAATCTCAAAGAAGTGACAAAAGCAATGGTTATAGTTTCCAAGTATCAGAGCAAGCTAGGAAGATGGTGGAAGAGGAGGTGATAAAGACAGGAGGGAGGCAGCCTCTGTACCCTTCAGAGCTCTGCCAAGTCGCACCAAATTACATCATTTCTTACGTATATGAAGCTGTTTTACACACACAATGTAACAACCAGGGTACAGCAAGTTACCTCCCACATGACAAACGATGCTCAGAGACCAGGAGATGGGGAAACTTCAGTACTAGTGGAGACCAACAGTGACTGATGGCAGAAGGAGGAGGGTGCAAGGGAGGGCACAATATCTGCTGTTCTTGCACTTCAGGAAGAGTGGAGTTTAAGACCCAGTTTTTATCTTCTTGGGGCCATTCAGGTTCTGAGGGAGTCTCTGACACCCCCATGCAAATGCTCGGGAGTAAAAGCATATCTGAAAGAGACAAAAAGAAACAGCTGAAGATGACAGAAGTGTATGCACCAAAGCTGCAAGGCACAGAAGAGTGTAAAAAGAGGAAGTAGAAAAACCAGTATAGTGAGAGAAAAAAATATATGAAGCAAGGAGCAAAGGAAGCAATATGAAATACAACACAAGAAAACACATAGCACAATTATAACAAAGAAGAAAAAAGCCCCCATAGCCCAGTGAACAAAGCCCAGATTTAGAAATACATATATCTTTAAAAAAAAAAAAGTTAAAGTGCCATAAGCGTCCAAACAAAGCAGAGGTACCCATATTCTATGAAACTGCACAGCAAATAAAAGGAAGGGTTCTTTTTCCACACTGGAAAAGTGTGTTATCATTGAAGCCCAGTATGCAGTCTTCATTAACAAAGTTAAGAGAAATGCATAAAGTGATTCATAATAACAAGGACAGAATAACAAGGACCAAAGAATTTGGAATTTCAAAGCTATTTTTCATAACTGAAGAGGTTACAGCAGATGTAAGGAAACTTACTTTTGTCATTACCTGGAGTTTTGTTTCTTTTCTAAAATCTTTGTTCTCTTGGGTGACTGTGACCACCAAAAGATCCCATGCATTGAAAAACTTTGAATTAAGACATCATTCTTGTCTACACCTTTTTTACCCCAGGGGATACTGCCAAACACGGTAACTGCTTTTCAAGTCAGCTGAAGATACACCCAGCTGTTCACTCCATGAACACCCAGTCTTGGCAAACTGACCTTTTTACCACTTCAAATAACCCATGAATGGGCTCATCTGACACTCATGTAGAAGTACTTTCTTTACCTTCCAGGCATAAGAAAGCATTACTGCAACCAACAGTTCAGATTTCCTTCCCAGGAGTTATTAGGTTATATATATATATGCTGCCCATAGTTTGGTCTGCATAACCCATTTCCAACAGTTGAGACTTACACTTCAGTGCACACTGAATCTGTTTCTGCTGTTTTAAGCTTCTGGAGGCTTTCAAATAGCATATTTAAAATACAAACCAGCTACCCACTCTCCAAAATTTCTGTTCAGACAGCAGGCCTTATCTCTTCTGAAGACAAACCTTTTTCAAGTCCTTAGATCTTAAGTCAGTTTCACATCCAACACTAGTTTCAGTCTACTATAACCCTATGAAATCAATCTAATATGCTTCAGGGTTTTTAATCTGTCAGTGATCCTTTTTACAAAAGTTTTATTTTCTCTTAAATTGATAAATCATCAATTAAATGTAACAAGCAAATTAGCTGGAATGAGAAACTTGCAATATTTGCCTTAAGCTTTTCCTAAGTGCTAGAAACTTGGCAGCACTATGGAATTAACTTAACCATATAACAGCAACATGAAGGGCAGAAATAGATGTGAAAATTTAATCTCATTAGTTAAAATAGTTAATTTAAATGGGAAAAATTAAAAACTTGACATGAAACAAGTTAAATAACAAAGAATGCTAGCTGTTCAGGAAAAGATGCTGAAGATGCTGAAAGAAATGAGATACTATAGATAAGAGCTGTAAAAATCAGAGAATAGAAAATTTAATTAAAAAAGTGAGAATGAGTTAGCTGAATATATAGTATATATGATGAAAAGACTAAGTAATGGGAATACAGTTACAAATGGGAATTTATTTACTAATGAAAACAACCAAGTGAAATCACATTTAATATCAGCACTAACCACACCTGTATTAGAGTTGCAATTTAAGGAGATTTACTTTTTTTTGTTTATAGTCAACATTACAGTCTGCTCTGTTTTTTCTGTCTTGACTCATGATCTTTTATGGAGGTGCCTCTTTTTTTGGGATGTTCAGGTCACAAATGCCAAACCAAACATTACACTGATTTATATGTCAAACTCTGTTCCATGAGGTACAATACCCTGTGGCTTTAAAACCTTATAAAACATTTAAAAGCACAATAGGAAGGTACAACAAAATATATATATACTTTTGTACTGTTTTAAGCTATACTGAGATACTAATAGCAAGAGAGCTAAATGAACATGGAGTCTTACCGGGAGGCGAGTGAAGTCCCAGAAGAGGAAACCCTGTCTGGCTGTGCAGCTGCAGTGCCTGCTGGTTTGGGAAACCCCAAGCTACCTCACAGAATAATAGAATCATTTAGTTTGTAAAAGACCTCCAACATTATCAAGCCCAACCACTAACCCTGCACTGCCAAGTCCATCACTAAACCATGTCCCTAAGTGCCACATATCATGGCTGGGCTTTGTGAATGAAGATTTGGGGAAGGCTCTACCCACGTTTGTTACAAGCGCGCTGGTGGCTAAAGAGGCCAATACAAGATAGGCATGTCCGGTTGCAAAAGGCACAGCAGAAAGACTCCTTAGGTGGTATATTCTGCAAGGCACGATTCTTTCTGCGTTGTCTTTTCTCCTCAAGAGTGAACCTGCGTGCGTTCTCAAAGGCATCAGCAGCGTTATAGGTAGTGTGTCTCCAGACCTCCTGATTGGAGGCCAGAGTAGACCAGTGATGATGATCAATATGGCCAAGGCTGAGATGTTGTTTCAGGGAGTCCTTGTATCTCCTCTTCGGGGCTCCTCTCTTGCAGCAGCTGGTGGCAAGTTCACCATAAAGCAAGATCTTAGGGAGGCGGTGGTCCTTCATCCTGGAGACGTGTCCTGCCCAGCACAGCTGTGTTCTCAGCAACATGGCCTCAATACTTGTGATTGCTGCTTGTTCTAGAACAGACATATTAGTCACATAATCTGACCAGTGAATGTTCAGGACTGTACGGAGACAGCGCTGATGGAAGCATTCTAGGAGACGCAGGTGGTGGCGGTAGATGACCCATGATTCGGATCCATATAAGAGAGTAGACAGCACTATGGCTCTGTAAACACTGATCTTTGTACTTTTCTTCAAGTGTTTATTACGCCAAACTCTTTTATAAAGCCTTCCGAAGGCACTATATGCCTTTGCTAACCTGTTGTCTATCTCTCCATCAATCTCACCGTCCAAGGAGATGAGGCTACCTAGGTAATTAAACTGCTGAACTGATTTGAGCTCTGATTCGCCAATGGTGATATGGGGATGATGGAAGACTTCCTGAGGTGTGGGTTGATAGAGAACTTCTGTCTTCTTTAAGCTGACTTCCAGCCCAAAAAGTTCAGCAGCGTCTGCAAAGCAGGATGTTAAACGCTGCAGAGCTGCTTCTGTGTGAGGGACAAAGGCATCGGCGTCAGCATAAAGCAACTCCCAGACAAGACAATTTGAGGTTTTAGTGTGGGCCTTCAGTCGCCTTAGATTGAATAGACTTCCATCAGTACAATATCGAATGTAGATACCATCCTGATCATCAAGGTCTGCCGTGGCCCTTTGGAGCATCATGCTGAAAAAGATTGCAGATAGGGTTGGTGCGAGAACACAGCCTTGTTTCACACCATTAGTTATTAGAAAGGGCTCAGAAAGTGCATTGCCATATCTGACTTGGCCATGCTGATCCTCATGGAGTGAGATGATCATTTTAAGGAACTTGGGGGGACAACCTAAACACTCCAAAATTTGCCATAGACCTTTTCTGCTCACAGTATCGAAAGCCTTGGTGAGGTCAACAGAGGTTACATAGAGACCTTTGTTCTGTTCCCTGCACTTCTTTTGCAGTTGTCTGAGAACAAATACCATGTCTGTGGTACTCCTGCTGGCTCTGAAACCACATTGGCTTTCAGGTAGAATTCCTTCTGCTATAGTGGGTATTAGTCTGTTCAAAAGTATTCTTGCCAGGATTTTGCCAGCAATGAAGAGCAGAGTAATACCACGGTAATTTGAACAGTCTGATTTAATTCCTTTCTTCTTATACAAGGTGATGATGACTGCATCAGGAAGGTCTGATGGTATTTCGCCTAGTTCCCAACAGTGCACCACAAACTCGTGAAATTTAGCATGGACTGCAAGGCCCCCATACTTCCAGATTTCAGGTGGAATTCCATCAACCCCAGCTGCCTTGCCAATTTTCACCTGCTGTATGGCCTTAAGGGTTTCTCCTAAAGTGGGGGTAATATCCAATTCATTTTTCACAGGTAGTTGTGTGATGGACTGAATACCTGAGTCTTGTACTACATGGCTAGTACTGAAAAGAGTCTGAAAGTGTTCAGACCAACAATTCAGAATGGAGGTTTTATCTGTCAGAAGCGTTTGACCATTAGCGCTGAGTAGAGGGCTTTGGACCTGGTATGTAGACCCATATGCTGTTTTCAGGGCCTCATAGAATCCTCTGTGATCATCTGTGTCTGTGCATAATTGAGTTTTTTCAGCTAGATTGATCCACCACTTGTTCTGGATGTCGTGGAGTTTCTGTTGGAGCTTGCTGCATGCAAGATGAAAGGCAGCTTTTCTTATGTGACAGGATGGTGGTGCAAGGTGTGCTTGGTGAGCAGATCTCTTCTCCCTCAACAATTCCTGGGTCTCTTGATTGTTTTCATCAAACCAGTCCTTGTTCTTCTTGAAGGAGAACCCTAAGGATTCTTCAGAGGACTGCAGGATGCTGGTTTTAATATGGTGCCAAAGTGTTTCAGGAGAGGCATCTATAGAATCCATGGAACGGTTTTCGAGCCTAGTTTGAATATTTGCCTGGAACCTGTCTCTCACTGTGGCTGATTGGAGATTGTTAACTTGGAGTCTCCTCCTTGGGATACTGCCCCTTTTAGGTTTGAATTTAAGACTGAAGTTAAGTTAACAGCACACAAGTCCATGGTCTGTTTGGCATTCTGCACTAGGCATCACCCAGGTATGATGGACATCTCTCCATCGCACCAAGACATAATCAATGAGGTGCCAATGCTTAGATCTAGGATGCATCCAGGTTGTCTTCAGACTATTTTTCTCCTGAAAGATAGTATTAGTGATGGTGAGCAACTACTCAAAATAATAACACAGAAGCTTACCTAGTTTACTCAGTATCTTTGGTGAAAGAATACTGAAACATAATTACTGTTTCTTCCAGCTGTCATTTGTGTGTGGATGATGCTATTTTTACTGCTAAAAGCCGAAGGGTCCTTTAAATACTGCAAAAGCAACACAAGTTAGGCTCACATTCTCTCTCTTCTAAGGCTTAAAAAAAGTTTACCATTCACCAAACTGTAGCTGTAATTCTTTGTGATACACCCCAATTGATTGTAAAATCTGAACAGCATTTAGCATTAATTTTACTGAGCATCCTATTTCCATGCTTCAGTATTCAGAATGCATCTACTTTTCTGTGTGCATGAAAACCATAAATCTAGACATTAGCTTTATATCTTCTGCCAAGATTTAAATCTTAATTCCAACATGTCTGTGCATTTAATGATATGAAGGCATTGTTTTGCTAGTCACATTCAGTCCTGAAAGCAAAATCAAGTCCTACAGAGCAGCCAAAATTTCTACTGGTTACAGCAGAAGACACCGTTTTTTATATTTGACTCAGTTTTTCAAGCCTGTCAAAGCTTTGCTGACCCTTCCTCAGAAAGAAAAAAGTTGACTGGTGTCACCTGATGCGAAGAAAGAAGTTTGCAAAGAATCCATCCCAAGAAATCTGCTAAAGGACACTATTGGGATACAAAAGGTAACAATAATGTATTATTTAGCGCCTACTGATCATCCTATAGCACAAATACTACTGTGCTCCGCACAGAATTCTAGCAGAAGTCGACCATTATCGTTGCAGCTTCCAACACCATGCTTGCCTAATACTCCTTTCCAGGCTTCAAAGTTCTTTCCTACTCTGGCGTTGAAATCACCAAGGATAATGATCTTGTCATCTGCAGGTACCTTTTGGGTAAGGCAGTGCAGGTCGGTGTAAAATTTATGTTTTTCGGCAGGGTCAGTTTGGAGAGTTGGGGCATATATTATACTAAAGAGGACAATGTGTTGCTTGTTGTGTAGTGGGAGGCGTAGGGAGATAATGCGGTCAGAATGACCTGTCAGCAAATTTTCGAATTTAGGAATAAGAGAATTTTTAATCATGAAGCCAACTCCTGAGAGATGCTTTTCGGTTCTGGGTTTACCTGACCAGAAGAGTGTGTAACTGGCACCACATTCTCTGAGGCTTCCTTCCTCGTGAAGGCAAACTTCACTGAGAGCAGCAATGTCGATGTTGAGATGTGACAGCTCATGGGCAATTAGGGCAGAATGATGCTCAGGACGTCCGCTATCCGCAGAATCGAGCATGAGTCTGATGTTCCAACATGCGAGAGTCAATTTGGGTACACCTTTGGAGGCAAGTGTATGCCTTTGTCTTTTGATCTTTGTGTGACTGCATTAGTAGAAGATGCCTGTTGGCTGCGGTTAACCAACCGGGTGAAGATGGAGATGAGCTTTGTTTAGGCCACCTTTTCTAGGCCCCTCTCCGAGTAGAGCAAGAAGTGCTCTCCTTGAAAAAGGCTGCTTGGACATTCGGGGTGCTGTCCCAAGAGACTGTCATCGCCGGTCAGTCTCAAATGACCAATATCCTGAACTGCCTGCATGCAGGGTTGGGTCTGCGGCTTCCAGTGCGCCTTTCACCTGCTGTTTCGACCCTTACCCATTGCTACAGGGCTTTGCAAATGCGGGTAAAGCCTTCAAGCCTGCGCAGTGGATTTTTTAGGTGAGACACAGTATGCACGGAACTGAACCCACCGTTTAATCCTGAGGTTCATCTGCCAGGGCTGAGCAAGCTTGGACGGTGGCAGCGAGGTCCTCAGGATGTAGGTTTGATTAGAGTGTCCTTCTCTTAGATGGATGGCCTTACAGGGCTAAGCAAGCTCCATCTGCCAGGGTTTGGAAATTAGAGTTGTCCTTCTCCTAGGATGTCCTTCTCCAGAAGGCTAGTGAGCCCATCCTGCTCATGGACATATTATATCTGACCCTTCAGTTTTGACCTGTCTGGCATGGGAGACTCTGCTGACGGCATGTACCATCGCCAGCATAGCTCGCAACCTCATAGGGGTACACAGGCTTCCTCCTCACTGAAACCCCATGGCCCGCCAGACCCCCTCCCCCAAATTGGACTGGCAAACCTCTGTGTGCTCCGAAGTTCCTCCTCTCCTCTGGGGCAGCCGCCGGGAGCCTCCCCAGCATGGCAGCCACTGGGAGCCTGCCCCAAGTGCCACATATAAACATATTTTAAACACTTCCAGGGATATGCCTCAACCCCTTCTCTGGAGAGCCTGTCCCAATGCTCAACGGCTTTTTCAGTCCAGAAATTTTTCCTAATACCCAATCTAAACCTCCTCTCATGCAAATTGAGGCCATTTCCTCTTGTCCTCGCTTGTTACTTGGGAAAATAGACCAATGGACCCCCACCTGGCTACAGCCTCCTTTCAGGTAGTTGTAGAGAGTGATAAGGTCTCCCCTGAGCCTCCTTTTCTCCAGGCTAAACACTCCCAGCTCCCTCAGCTGTTTCCCATAACACCTGTGCTCCAAACCCTTCACCAGCTCTGCTGCCCTTCTCTGGACAAGCTAGAGCGCCTTAATGTCTTTCTTGTAGCAAAGGGCCAAAAACTGGACACACCACTTGAGGTGCAGCCTCACCTGGGATGATCCCTGCCCTGGTCCTGCTGGCCACACTATTTCAGATACAAGCCAGAACGCCACTGGCCGCTTTGGCACACTGCTGGTTCATGTGCAGCTGGAAGTTACCTGGTGAGGTGGGAAGGTCTGGAAAGCACATGCACCTCAGAAGCTAGGCTTCAAGTGAGAACGATAGATCAGAAAACTAAGTGGACAGAGGAAGAAGGGACAAATGGGCACAAGCAGTAGAGATGGGTAGCTGAAAATATACAGTAACAGGAAACAGGTACAGTTAAAATGCCTCTGCAAAAAATATTCACAGTGTTAAAGCTTGGCCATTGGGCACAAATATATTCTCACTGGAACACAGTAAAAAAAAAAATCTGTGATTTAACATTTTAAGAACTACAAAACTGTTTTAGGAATTCATACTGGATACCACTTGCTATTCAGTAAAACTCACTAAAAGAAAGCAGTTTTATCGCTGAAGCTGCAGTGGCCTATAATAATACAGCATTATGTAAAGTGACATTGCTGGTTTTATTTGATATTGTTCATGAATAATGTACAACATTGCAACACTTGGTAAATGAAATAGAACACAAATAAGAACTTTACTGGATTCATAATACCACTGAGCAGTAATTATCCCATTTGCAAAAATTACAGTAAAAAACAGGAAAAAAAGGGGGCTCTGACAGATTTTACACATCCTTACAGCACTAACCCAGGGAAATCATCAGCTTCTGGAAATATGTAATTTTTTTGTGGCTAGTACATGTGCAAGCAAAGAAAAGATAAACATGTGAATATTGGATGTATAGCATATTGGGTGTAGCACAGCTGTAGCTCTATCAGATTTCAGGAAAACTACAAAACTCAGCTTAGAAAGAAACAAGATCAGTCAGCAACTCCAGCAACTCTGTGCACTGTAGACAACCACTGCCCTTTAGACCTTCAAAAACATTATGCTATCATAATTGCTCTGTGACAGGTATTTTTCTCTTTTTTTTTCAGATTCTTTTTCCTTTCTCTGTTTCTGCAACTTGCATTTCAATATCTTTTGCATTAAAAATCCGAGCAAGATAAAATGATTAATACCACTGATTTCCAACTGTGGCGCTCTAATCTATTTAGTTACATTCCATAGCAAAACCTGTGCAGCTAAATATTTATAAAACATTTCAAAGAAATGCAAACAGTCAAAATCAGATTTGTAAAATCAGGCAAAGGTCAATGAAGAGACCACCAGCAACCAACAGTGGTGCCGCGTCCCTATCCCTTCTACCCTCGGGCCGTGGCACAGTGGAGTTATCAAAGAGGCCAAATGGGTGTGACTCTTGGGGATGGTCCTGTGCAGGGCTAAGGATTGGACTCGATGATCCTTGTGTGTCCCTTCCAACTCAGCATATTCTGGGCTGCATCCCCTTCACAGCACTTAATAATGGCCACGATGAGGCTGAGTAAAAGCTGTAAAACAAACTACACCAGTAAAATCTGAAATCCAACTTCAGACAAATTCAAATTAGTGTTGGTATTCACCTACCTCCTTGAACAGAGACCGGAATACTGTTGAGGCATATAGGATGTCTTCCTGTTCTTTCATGCTGTACCCTAGTATAAAACAAGCTCTGATGGCATAACACTTAGGTTATTATGCCAGCTATTAGAAATTTTTATTTCAAAAAAACGCCAGAACTATTAAGAATTAACACTCTGGTGAGTATACCAGCTTTGTTGGGAAAATAAGCCTACAGCAGAGTTATTTTTTTTCTCTAGGGAAACAAACAAACAAACCAAAACCAAACCAAGCAACCCACTACTGACTGGAAAAAAGGACACAGCAAAAAAAAAAGTTTCGTCAGGGCAAATGATGTATTCTCCTTCAAATGACAACGTTGAGTCCTTGTTTTCCTTTATCCTCACAGTATCATGTTGTAGGAAACTATTGCTGAAGTGGTGTGTTTAATTTCCACCACCCTATGCTAGCATATCATCTTGGATTAAGCAGGTGCAGGATTTTTAGCTGAACTGCTGGTCTTCCACTGGGAATTCATAATTTGATTTAACCTTAGCACACACAAAGGATATGATTTCTGAACCTGGAACTGCAGTCTTGTTTCCTTTTTTCGTTCCATGGATATTTCAAGCAAACTGGTTTATTAATCACAAATAATAAAGTGTCCACAAAGAATACCTAGATTTATATTTCTCTTCTCTTGGTAACTAATAAAAAGATGGAGACTTTTTTCCTTCCTATTCCCTCCCCTGCACTGTTCTCATATTTTAAGGGGCAGAGGGGTATTTTAAACTTTGAACAAATGTTGAAACTGAAAATTTAGTCTAATGTCAAAAACATTAATGCAAAGGAAATTAATTGCTTAACTTCTTTAAATATTTGGGAAAATATATTTACAAATTGTTCCCCCCCTCATTTTTTCCTGTGCTATCTTCCTAAACGTCCAAGTCCCAGTCACTTACTGTACTGTTGTATTAGGAGAGAAGTAATGCACACTGAATTTCAAAGCACCCACTCGTTAAAATTTGTTATTCAAATTCCTGATATTCAAACATATTTCAGTTTGAGCCCATTACCTCAGGTCTTGTCACAGAGCACCACTGGCTCTGTCTTCTTTGCACCCTTCCTTCAGGTATTTATAGACATTGACTGTATCTCCCTGAGCCTTCTCTTCTCCAGGCTGAGCAGTCCCAGCTCTCTCAACCTCTTCTCATAGGTGAGATGCTTCAGTCCTTTCATCATCCTTGGGGCCTTTTGTTGGGCTCTCTCCAGTACATCCCTGTCTCTCATGTACCTGGGAGCTCATGACGGGACACAGCACTCCAGGTGTGGCCTCACCAGTGCTGAGCAGAAAGGAAAGATTGCCTCCCTTTAACCTGCTGGCAACACTTGGTAGGTGTAGTAAGTATTCAAGTTATTGCTCAAAAAAAAAAAAAAAAAGAAAATACTGCATTCTAATAACATATCAATGTAAATTTCTGTACATACTCTCAAGCCTGTGTTTTCCACTTGTGATAGAAACAGAAGCTATTAAGCTATGAAGGAACCACAGCATCTCAGAACACTGTGATAAGGATCAATACAGGATAAAACACTGCTATCATTTTCATAATTTTCAAAGACAATGATAATGTCTTATACAACCCACACAAGTAGCGTGTTTCCATACACCTTCCTACACTGCTTCCTGCATGAAATGTTCCCAACAGTGTCTTACACTGTTATAAATCAGTAGCAATCACTATAGCTCCCAGCACTATCAATCTACAGAGACACTACAAAAGTCACCTAACATTGTACTACCAGATGTTAGGGGAGATTTCATACATCAAGTTGAATGCACAGGTGTCACCTGGAATAATTTTTGTGAGAAGATTTTTTTATACCACTTATATAATTGTTTTCTGTAAAGTCATTAATACATATTTGTGATGGCTGGTTCTTTCCTCCAGATTTCACAATGTAGCATAAAATGAAATCATTAAAACAAGTATATTTACCAAGCATTCCCCATTTTAATGAAGGAAAGAAGCCTAAGCTTTGCTTGAAGCATTTAATTTGTACTGGATGACTTCTTAGCAAAGTTGATTACTAAGTTGTTGGTGTCCTTTGAGCTACTGTAGCACCTTCTGGGTAATTATTTTCCAAAAACTCTTACCCAGTTTTAGCATTTCCACCAATTCCACTGGCCTATGGAAGACAAAAAGGAAGTCACAAATCTCACAACACACATGAACTTACTGGCCGTAATTGATCTTATAAAGGGCTGTGTACATTTTGTGCTGGGACTCTCTCACTATCACCTGCAATATGCAGTGCACAACTTGCCTGTCTGCCAGGTCAACAATATCTCCTTGCAGGTCCTAAGTTAGACTCTGGTAACGTTTCAGTGTTTCATCTTGGAGTATCCAGGAACATAAATATATATGAGAACAGCAGTTCTCAACTTCTTCATGCCACACATCTTTTTCTTTAAGTAAACTATTCTAGCAACATTGTGTGTGCTGAACCCTCTTCTGATGTAGAACTAGAGGAAGGACAGAAATTTCAGTATCCTTTAACACAACTGAGCAACAGTTGAAGAAACTCGAATTCTATCCATGGTAGAAGCATTCCAGGTAAAGCAGGATACAGCGTATTTCACTAACCCACATAGATCTATCTTTAGCATTTTACCAATGCCATGGCTCAGTTTGGTGTTTATTATTTTGGGGAAAAAAAAGTCAAGAAGTACTGTTTGGAAGAATGCCAAAGTTTGGCACCTATTTATTTAGGTCAAAGAAGAAAAAAAGGCACGCACAGGGTTTCTCTCAAATGGAATTCAAAATTTTTTTCAGTTTCATTGGCATCAAAATTGCTATCAACTCCCTGGTGAATTGATCCACATGGTCTGGGATGTAAGACTGGCTTCTAGTGCTGCACTGTCTTTTCTTGAATATCTAGAGAATAAATATTTGTAGTGGCTCAAGGATTCTTTCCCTCTCTGAAGTGTAATAATAAAAAAACTTATTCTAATGTAATAATACTAACAAAAATCAGTAGCATTTGTTCATTTAAAAGAGATGCAGAAGGTGGGCAGAAGCTTCATCTGGGTTTACTGAAGAGCTGATTATGATCATGTGCCATGACTTTGTCAACTAACAGTATCCCTGGTGGTCCAACTGCCAACACACCTCTGCCAATCCTGCAAACAAGGTCCCATCAGCATTTTCTCAAAAATAAAATGAGAATGGCAAGAAAGGTGTCCTACACTGTTTACAGTGGAAAAAAAAAAGTATGTTCAGAAAGTTGTTTTTCTTTTCATGTTTACAATACTTTTTTTTTTTTAGTAAACCAGTTGTCAGATTCTGTAAATCTTCAGCTTTTTACATGCTCATTGCTCAATCTACTCAACGTCTATCTGCATGCTCCAGGACTCTTTCCCACCTTTGAAATATTATGGTAGCTCTGAAGAACAGCGGTCTGTGCTTTGGTCCATGTTCATTAGAGATGAAAGAAATTCAGAGGATGGGAAAAGCAGACTGTGAGAAGGGCTTCCCTACTTTCTGTCTTTTGGAAATCAAGCAGAGAACACGAAACATAGTCCAATTAACTACACTCTTGAGGCAAAAACTAGGGAGTAAGAGACAAGTACAGGCAGGACCCAGGAGGACAGGAAACCAAGATGGTGTGATGGGCACATCACGGTATAGCACAGTAGAAGACTGCAAAGTTAAACACTGCCTCTTGCATCAGTAACTCTGCTACTCTATGCTCACCTTGGGAAAAATAAAAACACACCAACAAACACACAACAATTAAGAAAGGAGGAAAGAAGGAATTAGGACTTCTCATTACCTTTAGTCCATAACCTCCAAGTTAAGAACCCAAATCTCAGAGCAAAAGGGAATTGGGAGGGAGATAATGCTAACAGCAAGAATGGTTATTACCTGACAAATTATCTAAAAGGCACCTTTCCCCTCAAAGATTCTTAAATAGAGACAACACAAAGTGTTTACTTACTTGTCAGTTCTAGCAGCTACGCTAAAGCCATCAATAGCATTAAGAGGTGTAAGAAAAATGGCAAAAATATCAAATTGATAAAACAAGCATTTACAGTAGCAACACAGTAATGAGAAGTACTTATATAATAAAACTACCCACTTGGAAACAAAGATTGGTGAATACAGAAATGATAATCACTATTTGACTTTCTCTTTGGATAGTTTATTTCATTAGTGGACAGAGAGAAATTCATAAAATGCACAGAACATAAATAAAACTAGCGTAAGACTTTAAAGGATTCTTATGCCCTTCAGTTCTTTGCCTCAAAGCCAACGTTTTGCTTTCACCAAGGCACATACACTTATAGGTCTGGGGAAGTTTTAATCAATTCTACAGAAAAATTCTTCCAGTTTACTCATAACTAAAGTATGGAAGCAATTACAAAACATGCTGACATTCTATCTTCCCCCCTCCTCTTCTATTAAGTCTGGAAGATACTTATCAAAGAGAATTAATGGAAAGCCTTCTGAGCGGTGAAGGTGGGCACTGCTCCTGTCTGCACTGGAGAGCTCAATCTCCTCCAGCAGCTTCCAGCTGCCTTAACTACATCTATGCCAGAACGAAAAGGTAATCAGTGTATGTGTCCAGACATTGGAGCATGGTCATTTCTGTTGCTGCAATGGTCTCTGGCACACACCACGAGCAGGCAGCCAGGGCACAGCTGGTGCATTCTGGAGGCAAGGAGAGTCTAGTACAAACACGGTCTCGAGGACAAAATATGGTCTTCAGCAGTTTTGGTCACTAATTAAGAGATACTGTGAGAGCTTCCAGAATTCACTGAGCACAAACTTGGCAATGAAATTACTCCAGTAACTTCTAGTGGTAAATATTTGATGCACTGAGTACAAAGCATGGACAACACCAGCTGCTGTCAGGTGTGACTGTTCCTTTAGCCAGAGGACTTCCTCGACCCTGCCTCTACCTGTCTGCAGGATTATAAATAATAATACTCCTCTTGGTCATTGCCTCCATGGACAACCAACATATTCAACAGTTTCCCTTCAATTAGAATGGAAGCCTAAATATAATCATCCAGATTACTTTCCTGCTACTGCTTCCAGTGGCACAGTTGCAATGCTGATAGAGAGAGCTTCTAAAATGATGCACAGAAGGGTTCAACATACTTGTTCTAATTTACTTGAGTCAATTACAAAAGCTTGTGATCAGTCTGTATGAGTTAAAATTCTCTGGTACAAAAACTCCAGTAATGCCCTAGTTGCAGTTTGTGTTCTTTCAAACACAGACCATTTGTGAGTTTTAAGTATTTTTACAGCAAATTTCTATTAAAAGCGACAAGTGAACAAAAGAATTACAAAGAAACACAAGATACATTTCAGATAATTTTTTTTTCTGTATGAATAGGCTACCATTTCTTGCAGCAAATATTAAGCCTTTGTAAAACTTTTACATCTATTTCTGTATTTTTGCTATAGTTTATTACAAGTTCACTTCCAAAACAAAGTATAATTCAGTGAGTTACCTGGAACCTTCCTCCTGATCCTGTTGATGTACAGTTCAGAATTCAACATCAATGTCCAAGACATGCACTGACTTTTAATGCATAAGATTAACTCTGGATGTAGTCCATATATGCAGTACTTACATACAACACTTAGATACTTACAGACAATACGATATATATTAAATTGACACATACTTTCCAAGACTGGTAGGTACCAGATGGATCTGTCTGGTGCAGTTCAGGACTCCCACTGCTATCAAAGCCCACAGTCAAGGCAGATATACCAAAAGGTCTATAGCCATTGGCTTTGTGTGCAGCACTCTGGGAAAACTGACCAGTTTTGGCATCCCAGAAAATTATGAAATTTACTGACTCAATACAAGCAAAACAGAAGACTGAAAAAGCTCTTCATTTCCAATGCATCATAGAGCTTATTTCCAATCTTTAGAAGTTAGCCTGTGGTCAGTATTCAAACTGCACAACTCCATTCCAGTAATGCACACGTAACTGAGGTAAAACAAGCTTCACTGTAAAGAAACTGCTCCCTGTTAAAACCACACAAACTACAGAAATTAAGGCTGAATCATATCATTGTTTAACATGATCTCAGGCACAGTTGTGAACAGATTTGAAGGAACACCTCAGCTGGTTGCAATCAATCAGCCTGCTCACAGGTGTTCTGATAGTCTTTAGTATTTGAAAACAAGAAACTGCATCTGTGAATTTTACATTCAATTTGGCCTTTCACATTGCTCTCTTCTGTAAGGGATGTTATTGCTGCCTTCTTTTTAACTTTATATTTTTATCCTGATTCTTTTATACAGTAACATTGTTTGGTCTCTCTCCTTTATTATTTTCAAATTATACAATAAAGTTCTTCACAGATCTATACATATGTAGAACAGTTATGCTTGCTGATGCTCCTTAAAATAAAAGAGCTCATAAGGATGATTTTTCTTTTTGTGAAAAATGGTGATATTAATTTTTTTAAGAAATGCAAAAAACCCCGTAACCTACCTTCATTTTTTTTTTTACATATAATAGTTAAGAACTACCAGTTTGTTGTCAATGCTGAGGATTGTCTGACTCTTTTAAGCAGGAACCTACAAGTGTCAAACCACTTATCTGCTAAAGTTGCAAAGCAGTGTGTGATATATTCTACTGTGGCTGGACCCTCAAGAGTCAGTTTATGGTGCTGTTAATCACCATTCTGGCACCAGCAGCCAAGTCTGTAAACTGATGGTGATAAAGTAATCACAAAGACTCTTTCATTAACTAGCAACAAATTCAACAAATTTAAAAAGAAGCAAACCATTGCAACTTTTTTTAAAGTCAGAAACCGCTGAAGAAGCAATGTAGATGAAGACAGAGACAAATTCATAACAGCACACAGGAGTAACCTTCTTCTGAGAAATAGCAATTTTAAGTCAGTTTCAGGCCATAACAGTTTTAAGTTTACAGAAAGTTAACTTGCAGAATTAAATATGGATTTAGCTGCTCCAAAAACACATATGAGAAGCACCCTCTTCCCTAGTGTACCACACATCATGGTTTTGGTATTGTACTACTCTCACCATCCCACAGTACCAGGAAATGGGGCTACAGCTCCTTAATAGTGTGTAAAAAGAGACGGTTGCTGAGGTACATCTTTATTCTTCTTCATTACAAGCTACTGTAGAAAATCCAAAGCATAATACCACATTACAATTTTCCTGATGGTCAAGCCAGCTAAGTTCCTTACTTCCCAGTTTCATAGTCAATCACTCTCTGGTGCAGTTCTTAATTCTCCCATTCTCCCACAAAGTCATCTGCTTGTGAGGCCAGTGAAAACACAGTTTGCAAAAGTAAAAGATAATGAATTTTTTTAAAGTTAGATCATTTTGATGAGCTGTTTACTACAAAAAGCTGAAAATTTCTTCAGTCACTTGGACTCCCTTTCTTGGGGAACAGTTCCATGTTCAGCATCCAATGTAAGCCAATGTAAGAGCACACTGCTATCAAAAAAGAGATTCTCCTATCTCCTGCCCCTCACTTTATCTTTTCATTCTCTCTCTGGTTTAGGACAAACTGTTTTGCAGCTGTTAAGTCAGATCACTGTGTTGACTCAACTCAAAAGTAAATTTTTTTTTTAAAAGCTGAGTTTTGTTTTTATCCCTTCTGAAAGCATGCAAAGAGGACAGTTTAACATCCTGATAGCACAACCTAAGTGGAGATTGCCACAAAATACAACAGTTCTGTTCTTCCCAAAAAGTTCCACACAGACATTCCTGCAGCTTCCCTTGAACTGGATTTAGCAATCACACAGCTTTGTAGCAACTCAACAAAGAAAAGAGTTCACTTTACATCAGATTAGTGAGTTTAGCACTGTTATCTTCAGTTGCACCTTGCATGGTCAGATTGGTTAGGTGTAACATCAAATTGCACCCTCAGTGGGTGGCAATAATGGTTTGACCATCAAAAAAGGACAGTTTCATCTCCTCCTCCAACTTCTTCCTTCACTCCCCCTTTCCCTCACAGAGTTATGGGATTCATATAATTACACATTGAATCAATCCAACAAGCAAATGAAGAGGGTTTTTTTTCTGTGAGGTTGGTGAGCTGAGTCAACTCACAAGGGCTCCAAAGCAGCCTCAGAAGGAGCACTGGGGGAGTGCCTAGGATAGCAGTGCCTAGGACAGAGCAGAGGCAGGAGAAGAAAGTGCCACACTCAGAAAGCACACACTAGTATGGGAATTTAGACTGATCTAAATCAGTGCTACTGTGGCTTTCCTCTTTGAATTGCTCCCTCTGAGGCTCTGCTGGCTCTCACCTGGCCTGGGTGAGACACTGCAAGAAATCTCTTCTTGGCTTGTCTCTGCCCTGCAGAGCTTCCATCCTGCTTTACCCCAGCCCAGCCAGGCAGCAATGCCAACACAAAAATGACAATGGAAGAGCACAGCCTAGGGTAAGACCTTTGCCTTGCTAGTGGCAACTAGCCATGACCAGCCAGTTTAGTGGTCACATGGAACTACACGATGAGATGACATGAGATACGAGATGAATGCTCTAGGCTGTTTTGCTTACAATATGCTGAGTTTCCATGCAGTTCTGCCTTCATTCAGTCCTCGTCTGAAGGAAAATATTCTTTGTGGAGGCAAGTGTTTGAAAGTGTTGGCTTATACATGTATGGAACAGGGGTTTCATTTATGAAACAGACATGTCAAAAGGTAGCATCTAGGGCAGAGGAGGAGGAAGGCTGAGCAGATCTAAGCCCAAAGTTGTCTTCCAGGTGTCCAGGAATATTTCCAATATCATCCTGTCTTGTTTTGATGAATTTGATCTCTAGGTTTGCCTTTCTTGTCCCTTGCAGTCTGCCTATTGCCATTGCAACCAGTACAGAGCAATTTCTGCTATCCAAGAGGCTTGTCCCTGATGACAAGATGCTAAAAGAGGATTAAAAAAACCCCAGGACCATTAATTTTGAAAAATCAAAATGATTCCCACTAGCCCCATAAGAATCCTTCTTCTAGAATTAAATTAGTTATTTAGAAGTCTTCATATCCTGGTACCAATCTCCCAAACCATAGTATCCATGTTCACAATATTTGTCATAAATTCAGATTTTAAAGGTTTTGAGCAGTAGTACCTTACTCTCCTGCAAAAATACATATACACTAATAGCTAACCTGCGTGTGACCATATTTAAAAAATTACACAAAACCACATTCTGTCATTATTAGAAGACTACTAGTATTTCATAATAAAGTGTAGATTACATTATTGAAAAAAGATCCTTTTTTTATTCCTATAGAATAAAAACATAAGAGGCATAGGTATTATTTTGGCCCACATTCCCATCAGCCAGGCTTCTAATTAGTCTTTCAATTTAGAATTTTTCTCGCTGATATTCAAAGCAAACTCAACTTGATTTTCAGACTGATTTAATAGTAAGATACATTGCTCTTTTACTTGCAAAATATATTGCAATTATGGCACAACACTGTGATACTTTTCTAGAGTATCTTTTTAGATGAGAGGCATGCTTTAAAATTTCATACTGAATAAAAGGAAAACAGAGTGGTAAAAAGCATTGCTACATCCTTAAAACAACATAAATACTAGAAATCAACATAGTTACTATATTTTTTTTCTGTTTTTTGATGCTGCTTATAGAAAATTGCAGCCAGTTCCTATTTGTATGGTAGTTCAGAGGCAGTTTACCTACTTCTATCATGTATTCCTTGTTGTCCTCATTTTAAGGGAAGATACAGGCCTATAGTTCCTACCTTGCAAATACCAACTATGGACACTGTAATTAAACTGAATTTGTCTGTGCTCCCTGCTGCTCTTGGAGCTCAACCTTCCCTCACCTTTTGGTGTGCCTACTCCTGTGAGCATGCAGGGAGAGCCTTCTGGTCAGGCAGGAGGACACCTCGTATGCCAGGGGCATACTCAAAGATTTTGTCATCATTTTGCCTGCCTGGAACAGTTGCACACCTGCTTTCCTCAGTGGCACAGCAGGGAAAGAGAGATGCTCCAGCAGCCATCATCCCTACAGACCAGACTTCTCCCTGTGGATGCAGTCTCCTTTTTTTCACAGCAGACCTCCTCTACTTTGGGGACCCTCTTCTTACAGACTGCACTCACACAAAGCATTTCCTTCTCCTCCTTTTTGCTCCTACTTGAAAAGAAACACCTGTGCATAAATGCAAGGAGGCCTGCATGGATGAACACAAGCAAGGAGCTCCTGACAAAACCCAAACATAAAAATGAAGTGTACCACAGGTGGAAGCAGGGACAGGGGATCTGGTGGAATACAGAGGCACCGAGCATGCAGAGAGGGGATATTTTACTAATCCCAACCTTAGTTAAGGCTTTAGACAGTATCTCTCGTAACAGTCTCATAGGCAAACTGATGAAATACAGTCTAAATAAGTGTACAGTGAGGTGTACTGAGAATTAGCTGAACTGCCAGTCTAACAGGGTTGTGGCCAACAGTATGAAGTCCAGCTAGGGACCAGTCAACAGTGATATATCTCGGAGGTCAATACTGGGGCCAATACTGTTTAACTTCTTCATTACTGATCTGGATGACAGCAGAGAACTGGAACTTCAGCAAGTTTGCAGATGTTCCAAGGGTGGGAGGAGATGTTGCCTACACTAAGTGGTGTACGTCTTTCAGAGGACCTCAACAGCTTGAAGAAATAGGCAGACGTGAACCTCATGAAGTTTAACAAAGGGAAGAGCAAAGTCCTGTACCTGGGGAGTAGAGGACCAGCTCACGTGACTGCTCAAAGTAGCTTTGCAAAAAGTACCTGGAAATCTTGCTGGACAAGGTGAATGTGAGCCAGCAATGTGCCCTTGCTGCAAGGGCCAAGAGCATCCTGGGCAGCACTGGAAAGAGCACTCCCAGCAGAACGAGGGGGGTCTTTTTTACTTTACGACATCAGGGTCTCTGAAAGGAAATTGCATGTGATATAATTTGTACTTTCTATATTCGCTCAGGAAGTTGTTGATTGGAATTGTGAGAGGGTGGTAGTACTGCCCTGTAGTAGTTCAGTCGTCTCCTCTGTCCTTCATGGTCATGAGTCTTCAGAAGGCTGGAGATGATGCAGAAGATGCACAACTGAGAGTCCCCAGAACAACAGTATGCCTCTGCACTGCAAATGTGTTGCCTTTTAACAGATCTGGAAGTTCAGTGATCATCAAGATCACTGCTACCTTTTCTTCAGCACAGCTTCGCTGTGCCTTCTCATATTTGTCTTTTCTGCTTTGCTTTGAGCATTCAAAAAATGAGGAAGTTAGTGAACTGTAGCACTTTGCTTCTGTGTCCTAAAATAAAATATTAACCTCTAAGAATACTTAAAGAATTTTCAGCGCTAAGGAGGCTTAGATTAGATGTTCTGCTATTTTTTATTTATAGCGTATGTTCCAAGTAGCTGAAGATTCCCTTTTGAAGAATAAAATCAGGACATGGAAAGATTTTCTCACCTCAGATATTGCACTTACTCCCATTACTGCAAACTGCGGAACCCGCTCTGAGCTTCTTTACTCTAAATATTTATACTTGCAGACTCAAATAACAGGTAGTAGAATAAAAATTTAGCATCCCAATGATTTTTTTTCTGGGTTTGTTACTGCCCCTCTGGAATATGGCAAAGCCAGCAATATCCTTGTAGTGTGCAGTGCTGCTTGGTACTTCGTTTTACACTAGAACACCCAGGCTTGCATTTCAGGTACTACTTCTTATTAATACTCAATACGATAGCCAGTGCAGAATAGAAACAACAAAATTGGGAGAAAAAAACAGACAAGAACCTGGCAGAATAAATTCAAGACAAATTTATCCTGTTAGTGTGATCCCTTTTAGGAAGCAAGAAGCACCATTTACCCTAAACCCCACTCTGATACTGCTGTGTATTTTAATAACAAATTACTGGTTTTTAAATAAACAGAATTGGAACATCAGCCATTTACACAGGCAGACCTTCAGGTGCAAGCTCCATTTTGCAACAAGATGAATTAACACAGAGACTGGGCATGTAGGAAATCCCAGAAAAGTTACGAGATCACCAAGTCCAGTTAGTGAAGAAATACTACACCAAAAATGGCATTTTTTCCTTTTGCTATCTTCCTTTTCAACCTAACGAAAGACACTTCTTCCTTGGGATCTGCTCTGTTACCTGATGGCATTGCTGATGCTACAAAACACGTGCATAAACACATCCTTTTTTTTTTAATTGAAAGACAAAAAAGCTGTCTACCCTGAAAAGGAAGCTCAAATTCACTGTTATCCTATTAGCAGTGAATTCTGAGCTATCATACTTACCACAGTAATGAAAGTGGGTGGGGTTTAGTCATTTGAAGTGAATGCACAAAATGAGGTTCTGTCACCAAAAGAACTGTTAAAGGCTTTGTCTAAGAAATGCCTGACTCTCGAGAATCATTCTTAACTTTCATACAGAAACCTTTAGCCAAGAAGGTCTTTAAGCAGGTGGTTCTACCACAAAATTCTTCGCTGTCGTCTTTCCTGTGTATATACCTTCATAAATACTAAGTTTGAAATTTTTAAATTTTAAATGCACATTTGAAAACGTTGATGAAGCAGAATTCTGTATTTTCCTGCTTGTGAATGGGAATGTCCGTGACTTTATGGAAACTCGGATAATAAAAGTGGCAGAAAACAATTTGTTACCAAGAAATATGAGTTGGAAAACATGGGGAAAAAAATCTTTCAGAAAAGGACCAATCTTCCTCTGTTTGCATTCTTCTCTCTCCAAAAATATGACATATTCAAATGCACATCAACCAAACAAAAGCCAACATTGACAAAAGTTGGAATAAGAGTTGGAAGAAAGATCTGACTGAAACATGGTTGCATTTGAAACTCTTTTTGGTGGTCGAGATTTATGCATCTAAATTACAATTAAATAATGTTAAGGTTATGAGTAACTCACAAGAGCGAAGAAATGTGCAATTAATGGGAAAATATACCATATGTCCTTTGATATCTAGGCATATTGCAGTGCATTAAGGAAGTCATAAAAGAGACACCCTGTTGTGGTTATGTGTTCTGAGACATGTGGCACATTTCCATTGTAGCTATCTATTTCCCTGCTTGTATGCATCTGTGCCATTATTTAAATGTTGATTTTGAATGTGAATTTCCCTTTGCATGGTAAAAAAACCAGAGCTGCAAATTCCTGGTTTTCAGCGTTTCTTTAGATCTGTTGCCATTTAGGAATGTGGAAGTCCAAAATGTTACACATATGAATGAAAAAATATCACAAATGGGAATAAATCGATTTAACTTAATCCTCAGACACATTTAAGGCAAAGGAGATGGTTTTAGTTACTATGAATGAATGATCTTATATCTTCCCTCTAAAAACTGACACACTTAAATTCCAAACACTGTTCTCCTGTATTTTGCATAGAAACAGGAATTTACTAAAAAATTTTGTGTATTTACTTTGGATCATTTGGGAAAATACAATGGGAAATTACTACTTTAATTTTAAGGCTCCTGAACTGTGGCATCCCACAACTGTATTTTTTTTCCTCTACTCAAAACAAACCTGAAAATGTGGAAGAAGAGAAGGGAACATTCAGATCCTAAAAGCAGTATTTATGTGGCTGGCATGTAACCCCCATTGTCCCAAACACCGTGATCACCAAGATACCCCAGTGCTCAATATTTTATGTACAGTGCTTGGGTAACCAGTGAGTGACATCTAGATGCCATACTTGTGGAAACAGAAAAACATTTTGTGGCATTCTCAGTGTTCAGTGTACTTCGGGGGAACATGTTTGCTCTCCAGTTGCTGGAGATGCCTGTAGCCTTGGGACACCTTCAGACACATCACCAGTTCTCCAGGGCCAAGTATATGCTTCTGCCAAAAAAATAAGTCCTCAGAATTCTGTTAGTAACTGCCTAGGAGATGGTACCTTCTGATTATGCGCTGATTTGGCCATGGCCATCAGGCATTCTTCATTTCTAGGATTCTTCATTGTAGTTTGTAGTAACTAGAAAAAGTATCCTTTTGAACACAGAGATATTAGAACAGTTACCCTATGAGTTCACTCCAAGATCATACAAAAATAACCATGAATCACCATGAAGCATATCAACTCTAGAAAAAACAGGTTTCCTCAACCCTTTTTTCTGTTTTTAGTTTCCTACAAGTATTGTAGTGATGCTGTGTGGGAGACAGAAGAAATGGACCGAAATAGTCCAAAAAAATGTATCCAGATACCATGGTGATGAGTGAAATCATCAGAAATACAATCAGCCTAATGGACATGCTGGCATTGCTCCTCTTTAGCATGACCTACAGTGTAAGGATTGGGCCAGAGACATCTTCTGGAGAGAAAAGCAAGCCAGATTAGCATCACATCAATGCAAGGTCCTGTATAATCTGAAGAGACAGGGCAGAAGAAGTGCCATTCTGGTAACAGAGAGCATAAGGCCCAGGCAATGGGCCCTTGGAGAGCATGATGCTGTAGGAATGCAAGAACAGCTTGGAGCCAGCAGCCTGGGAGTTGGTTGTCAAGGGAAAAAAGCAGAGAGTGATGGGCAGCTGCAGTACACCCTTGGACAGCAGAGCCAGGAAGAGTAATCTTCATGGGGCTGGGGAAAGGAGCCAGCCTAGGAACAGTCTGAGGAGAGAGCATGCCAGTTGGGAAGCAGCTGTACAGCCACGGGGTGGCCATGGATGCCACTGACAAATGTGTGCTGTAACCCAAAGGGCTGGCTAGGGCTGCAGGGAAGAGCCAGGGCCTTCAGCCAGCAACAGCTGAGGAATAGAGCAAGCAATGCACCGAGTAAGGACCAAGATGTATGTGTTGTGTTGTAGTGTCCTGTCATCGAGTAGCGAGTGTCCTGTCAGCCACAGCAGCACACACCTCTGCCAGCCACAAGAGCAGGGATCAGTCTGCAAAAGGCAAGGAATTCTACCCACAGCCTAGAGTATGGCTAAGCAGGGCATGTGATCAGGAAAAAGCAGGTTTAAAATGCTTTAGTTGGGGGTCTTTCAACATCCCTGTACCCTCTACCCTATGAAACTCCTCACTCTTCTAAACAATTGTCTTAGGCTTTGCAAACTTGCTCATGAGGCTCTTTGGCAAAACCGAGATTCCCTCCAGTGGCTGCACTGAAACAAACCAAGGCTGGTTTCAGCACTGCCAGCGTCGGCCATTTACATTCAAAATTGCAGCAGGAGCTGCTTTTCCTTGCTTCGTTTCGCTCCCACTCCCCGCGGCCGCTCAGCTCGGCGGGGAAAAGCAGCCCCAGGTCAGCGAGCTGGAGATCATCCAGCCCAACCCCCTGCCAAGGCAGGGTCACCGACGGCAGGTGACACAGGAACGCGTCCGGGTGGGTTTGGAACGTCTCCAGAGCGGGAGACTCCACGGCCTCCCTGGGCAGCCTGTTCCAGTGCGCTGCCGGCCTCAGCGTAAAGAAGTTCTTCCTCATGTTGAGATGGAACTTCTTGTGTTTTATTTCAGGGCCATTGCTCCTCATCCTGTCCCTGGGCACCAATGAAAAGAGTTTGGCACCACCCTCTTGCATCGCACGTGGCAGGAGCGTCGCAGCGGCAGCACCTCTGGCGCTCCGTGGCCGCCGGTCCCCTCACGGACGGGCCGGGCCAGGCGAGCACAGAACGCCGCCCCCGCCCCCGCTCCCCTGCCGCGCCCCCCGCCCCTCCCCGCCCGGCCGCCCGCGCGGGCTGCCCGGCTGCAACCAACGGCGGCGCTGAGCGGAGGGGGGAAGGAGAGAGAGCCGCCCGGCACAGCCCGAGCGCGTCCCCTGTAACGTGCGCACCACGGCGCTCGCACCCCCCCCTCCGCCGGCCGTACCACTTCCCTGCCCGTCCGGCTCTGAGGCGCGTCGGGCAGGATCGTACCAACGCGGCCGAGGGAAAGGGGGTAGACAAGAGGGTGTGTGACAAGGGGTGGGGGGGTCACGTTCGAAACGGCGCAGCGCCGGCTCTCGGTCTCGTTGTTTTGGCCGGGCCGTGCGGGGCAGCCGCGGTCTCGTCGGAGCTGTCCCTCGCCGGCGGGAAAAGCGGGAAGGAGCCGCCGGTCCTCCTTAACGCCTTCCCCCGGCGGGACGGGGATGGGCCGTCCCGCCAGGCGCGCGCCCCCGCCCCCCCGCGCGCCGCGTTCTTCCCGGATCGGCGCCGCTGTTGGATTCGCGGGGCGCGCGCGCGGGCAGGCGGGAGCGGGGGCGGGCGCGGAGTCTCCCGGCACCCGCCAGACATGTCGGTGGCGTTCGCGGCCCCGAGGCAGCGGGGCAAGGGCGAGATCACGCCGGCCGCCATCCAGAAGGTGAGGAGGGCGAGGGGAAGCGGGCCCAGCCCGGCCCGGGCCGCCCTGGGGGCTGCAGCGGTCGCTTCCTGCCGCGCGGGGAACGGGGGCGGCGGCGCCCGGAGCGGTAAAGGGAGGGGGCCGGGCCGGGCTCGCTGTGCCCGGGGTCGGGCCCAGCGGGGCACTTGTTGGATCCCCGGACCGTGGGAGGCGCCGGGCAGGGGCGGGCGATGTCCCTGAGCCCCCCCCACCCCGCCCTGCTTCCTCCACCTCGGCTGCCCCGATCGACCCCGCGGGCCTGAATTAACCCGAAAGAACTCGGCCTGGACGCGGAGGAGTCGAATTAGTCCCTTTCTGCGAGGGGGGCCTGACGGTGGGACCGCAGACGGGCTGTTCAGAGTCTTTGCCTGACTTCGGGCCCTGCGGGGTAAGCGGCGGATCCAGCTCCCAAACTTGGTCGGCCAAGTTAATGCTCCCTCCCCCAGAACCTGAGGTGTGATTAAAGAAGAACATCGCTGCCGGAGCCAATGACAGCGGCTCCGGACGGCTCCATTTCAGCTTTTGTGGGAGTGAGCAAGTTAACTCGTTAAAGAGCTCAAAGAAAAGCACATAAAGGATTTGTGAGAATCCACAGTGTTTTCTATCAGCAGAAATAAAGGAGTATGTTCAAGTTCCCTAGTAAGTGGGTGGTATTTGGAAGCTATGCTGAAGGCTCGCACTGTTGTTGGTGTAGATATTAGTGAATCAAACACATCTCAGATTGCTACAAGCTCCTTACGTAGCAGGAGCCTTTTGGGTAAATGCAGCTAACCTCTGATTTAATAAAGAATTGGAGCGTCAAAAAAGTAGGTGTTTCAGGCATATGGACCTCAAAGGAGACCCCAGAATTATAATGGAGTCCTCCAGGAGAAGTTGGTGCTTGAGAATTGTAGATGAAAAATATATACCCACTAGGTGGAAAGCTGCTCAGAGGTAGTCTGTAGAGACTTCGGGTCGCCGAGGTGCTTACAGGAAACGTAGACAAGTTTTTCTTATGCTGTAGTCCAGCCACTAATCTGATGGTGGTGTGCTGGCAAAATCCTAGTGTAGTTAAAGCTGAAGAATCTTTCTAATGTACATAAGGTGTCAGAAGCCCTGGAGGTACCTTCATCCACCTGATAACTAAATTCTCTTTTGATGGTAGGTGTTTATAACTATTTCAATTTTCTATCAGCAAAGGTTCAATTAAACTTGTATAAAATAGTTGTCTGCAGCCCCATCTAGGATACAGTTATACTTCTTGTTGCCTTTCCTCTTGGCCCTAGCATTTTCCCCCCCCTCCCAACCCTTCTTCCCCAAGAGGTCCAGCTTACATGGCTGCAGTGAAGGATACAGCCATCAAACTGTCAGTCTCAAGGTTGCCTGTCTGCTGAGCCTCTCCTGTGTGAGACATTCTGAGGAGAGCCTTGATTCAAGGCTTCCTTTGCGAGTGCTCTATTAGACTTCAGTATCAAAGGTATTATCTCCTTTCTTCCTTATTTTTTTTTTCTGATGAAAGTGGCCACTGTGTTTCTTATAAAAGTTGAAGTTAGTATGTGTGTCGTGTCTGTGTAGCAGTGGGTCTGTGATCCTCTTTGGGGAGTGCAGCTTCAGCTTTGCCTAGTTTCTGAGGCTCACACAGCGACTGAAAATACTGCAGTCATGTCTGTGTTTAGTGCTTAAATGTGTTTCCAGATCCAGCAGTTTCAGGCAAAATACTTGTGCTGGGATCATTCCAGTCAGTTCTGGTGGATTCCTGGTTAGCATTTAAGAAAACTTGGCTGGCTGGGTCATTCTTATGTGGATAGAAGGCCTGAGTGGACTGCATAAGGTTTCTGACTCTATACACTTTTCATAGTAGAGGTGGATTAGTCGTTCTCTCTGTAGAATTTTTGTAGGTTGGATTCCTAAGGAAGTGAAGATCATGTAATGATGTTGTGCTTTCCTTGTAAAAGCATGAGCCTGGTCATGGCTAGTTTCAACCACGTTTGGAAGGAGAGAGTATTAGAAGTGGTTAAGATTCTATTAGTTCTGTGAAATTCAGCAGCTGGGTAAAGGGATCTAAACTAGCTTTCCAGTAAAAGAAAGCAAAGGAATAAATTGATGCAAAATTTCCCATTTGGCAGTAAATTTTCTGTTTTGTTCAGTTGACTTGGGTAACTTGGCTTGTACCTCAGATTATCCTTGGTTCTGCTGAGTCTTGTCTGATCAGAATGTGGGATGGGGGTTAAAAAGATAAGAATGTGGGGATGTGCAGCTCCAGGAAACCAGGCTGGTTTTTTTTCCTGTTTGTGTGACTTTGTGAACTTTCTGAAGAAAGCTGTGAGATTGACCATTTCCCATGATTTTTAGAGCTACTTTTTTTTTTTTTGTCAGAAAAATCTAATTCATATGTGTTCATTTTTGTGGACACTTCTGAAGTATAACAGAACTATTGTGCCTGTATGTCCTGATTCTGGCCAGAGCACAGTTAATTTTTCCAGTGGCCAGGAGGGGCATAACTGGGACCTGGAGGCTATTCTGTACCACCTTACATCAGGGATGTGGGAAGGAGTCCCTTCCAGATGGAATAGCCTGGTGGGGTGAGGTATTTTCAGGGTCCTGGGTGCTGAGCACTCACATGTGAATTGTTCACCACTCTTGTACACTGTGTTGTTAATGTTGTTTCTGTTACTGTTTGTTTTCTTATTTCATTGCTGTTTCCAGCAAATTGTTCTTATCTCAACCTGTGATCTTTACCTTTTGTGCCTCCAGTTCTCCTCTCCAGCCACCAGCGGGGCAGAGGGGGAAGTGAGCAAGGGGCAGGTGGTTTGGAGTGTTTCAGTGGGAACAATAAATTGGGGAATACCATTCCTCAAGCACAACACCATTAAACCAAATATCTATAAAATGCAGTTTAGTTAGAGATTCTTCATGTAAACGCGGCCTAGCTTTCCAGCACATTTCCTTGAAACAAATCTGACTGGTCAGCTCACTTCTCATCAATAACAATTTCAGTGCCTTTTGTTATTAAATTTATAAACAGTTGCAGGCTTTAGAAGGAGAAGGGAAACTTGGGGTGTAAACTTTTAAGCAAGTTTCTTCTTAGCAATCAAATGAAGGAATGCAGAAAACTTCTAAATTTTCTAAGAACATGATGCGGAACAGGCAAGTATTTGAACAGAATGCTTCACAAATGTAGCTGTGGTAGTGCTATGAAACCCTTAAACTGAAACCAGTAATACTAATCGGAGGGGAAAAATGGGAGCAAAAGAGTGTTTTATAAATTATTGGTGAAGTAGAGCTTTCTGGATTACTACTTTTTTTTGTTGTTGTTTTTAAAAACTCTGAGAAGAGGAGCAAGACTCAAAACTTATTTCCAGTCTTTCAGCAAAGAATGTGAAACTTACTCCAAACTTCTTCTTTATTGTTTCAGATGTTGGATGAAAATAACCATCTTATTCAGTGTATAATGGACTATCAGAACAAAGGAAAGACTTCTGAATGCTCTCAGTAAGACCTTAATCCATATCTTCTGTGGACTGGGTGAATTTCCATCTAGATCAGCATTATAGATTTGTTTAGCTCACCTTGTAGGAGAACTGTCCTCTGAAGAACAAATAAGTTGTGCTACAGATAAAATTTATGTGGGTTTTTTTATTTGCTGTATGAGTATCACTTTTGTCACTGAAATGTTTCAAGTTGCCTACTGCAAGTTGATGTCATGATGACAACGCTCATAAAAATTGGGACTGTATAACAGAGATCTTTTCCCTCTGTATCATAATTACACTTTGGGAAGGAGGTAGCCTTCTTCTCAAACATTTCAAAATCATGTAGGAAAATGGACCTTTCTTCTTCATGATGGCATGTTTGAAAACTACCTGCTTTTCACTTGCCCAAGAACAAATAGGCTTGTCTTAAATGGCCTGCCAAAATATCCCACGTGGACTTGCTGTCTAGTGAGAACTGTAGAAGGAGTCAATTGTTGAGGAATGTTATTTTCTCATTACCCTTTTCTGGCACAAGATGATCACAGCACCCATGTAATCAAATATGGAGTCATGGGACAGACAGAGCATCATAGTATAGCTCAAGTCCCTTGCCAAGAGAATCAGTAGTGTGGGAGTAGGAGGGGAATCATAAATAGTAGGTATTTTTTATTTAAGGGAATACTTTTGTTCTAGCACAGTTAGTTTATTAAGCTGTTTGAAAACCTGTATTTATGTACTTGTGCTCTGTTCCTGATTTTAAGGTTATTTTTGTGACTGGAGTAGATGTTGGGACACAGGACTGTGGTTCTGTAGCAGGAAAACCATTCCGTAGCAAACTTCCAAAGCTTAAGGTCCTAATGAAATGTGTGCACTGGGCTTGGTCATGATTCACATAAATCTATGATATCTTGTATATTGGGACATAATAGAAAGACCTCTTATTCTCTAGTGTTTGTGATGAAAATTACACTGAACAGGCACAAACACATGAGAGAGCTCTACGTCTTCTGGTGATTTAGTTTAGGGCAGGAAGTGAAATAGGTGAGAAAAGTGTCAGCCAGCTTTAGATTTTTTACAGCAAGACCGAAGTAGAGAATATACAGGCACAGATTTGGTGGAGACATTGGGAAAGATTGGACAATAGTTAAGTGTGAGGGGAAAAAGCTTAAGATTCCTAATAATGGTGTTCTTGTAAGTCTCTTGAATCTTGATTTACACAGGTAGCTTTTTGACATGTGTAGAGTTAAAGTAAATTCTGTTGTTACTGTATTTGTGAATTAAGATCTGTTTTGCTTTGTTTATTTTGATAGATACCAGCAGATGCTGCATACAAACTTGGTTTACCTAGCCACTATAGCTGACTCCAACCAGAACATGCAGTCTCTACTACCAGCAGTAAGTACAAAATAGTGCAAAAGTAGGGAATAGATTCCTGGAGGAAAAAAACAAAACAAAACAACCAAACAAGTGTTTGAGGTAATGACCAAACACTTTGCCTCTGATTTACTGTATATTGAATACATGATGCAGTGTGTCTTCGTGCTGTATTTGGAGTAATCTCGCTACTCAGGTCTTGCTTAAAACCTGACCTGTCTAACTGGAGACTGTTACTGTGAATCAGGTGTGCAGTGCACAGATTATCTGGCCTCCTTCATGGATAGATTTTTTCCCCCCCCTTAGCTGAGAACTGTAGTGATATGGCTCTTAGTCAACAACTACAGCAGTACTCTTTTTTCCTCTTACATTAGGAAAAGGTAGGGGAATGAGGTTTTTTTTTTTTTTAAATATTATTATTATATTTTTATTTTTTACTGGAATGTCATCCATTCTCTTGCCTCGGTGGAATGAGGCTGGGTAAATTTTTGTCTGCTTTTCTATACTGTAGTTGAGTTTCAAATTCTTTGCCTCTCTCCTGTTTTGGAAAGCAATCTTTTTTTAAAGTGGGTAGTGATAACATGAAAAAAATAAGGGCTCACAGGCTTCACTTAAGACACTGCATTGCTTTACATTTCTTGGATATTACTTGCTGTCTTTTTAATCTGAATTTTTCTGAGTCTGTCTTCCTGAACTCTGTGTTTTATAAGATCTATGAAATTTTTCCCATGTTCCATTGTTTATGGAGCAGTAAGGAAAGAAACAGCAAACATTAAAATAGCTTGCTATCTGTTTGCTTTCTGTGTTAATCGGAAAGCTTGGGGAGTTCATTGTGAGTAACACAAGGAAGTTCTTTGTTTTTTGGTAATAAGACTTTTCTTGAATTAATATAGTCTTGATTCATTTCTGTAATATGAAGCTAAAAAGAATGTCTGTAAAACAGCCATTCCTAGATACTAGTTTTCACCAACTGAAATTGAATTACTTTTTCTTTGGTCTCTGGAGAAGTGTTCTCCAATCATTGCTACTAGCAAAGCATCCTTTCAAGTTGGTACCTAGAGGACTATAGAAACAGTGCTTCATTATGTCCAACCTGTTGTGCCTGTAGAGGCTTCTCTTTTTATAAATCCATGCTTGTAGCTGAGGGGGAGGGAGAGAAACCTTTAAGAGGGCTGTGTGTGTTCCTCAACTAATATGTTTTTTGAGGCTTAATTCATATCCTGGTTCTGATGACAACTGGAAATGAATTTGACCTTATCCTAATCCCTGGCGAGCAGCCCTGCTGTTAAAGTTGAATGTGATGACATTCTCTTCTTAAAAGAAAATGAAGATAGGGCTGGGAAAGGCTTTTGCAGATCTAGACTGAAGTGCATTTCTGATCCTGAATGGAAGGAATATTCCACACTACTGAGAAAAATAGCATAGTGTTTGTTGGAGGGAGAGGGAGTCCCCTTTGGACAGCTGAGGAAGGGAATAAAAAAAGTAGCTTCTTTGTTTTTCTTACAAACTAAAATACAAAATGAAATTTCAATCTTGAGTGTTATCTGAATGTAGACGTCTGACCTACCAAGTAAGATCTTGGAAGATTTCCCTGAAATGTGGTAGCATAATCAGATAAGATGATTTTTGTTGGGGTTTATAGAAGAATATTCTTTAAGTTCTTTCTGTCTTCCCAGTAAATTTTAGTTAGAAGAATTTGGGAACATGTGAGCTACTGCTTTCTACAATGCAGGATAAACTACTTCAGACTCTTTTCCTCTATTGGTTTTCCATTTAAGAACTGATGAGGCTCAAGTTGACTTAGAAGTATTAAGTTTCTCTTCACTATGCTTCTCTATCAGCTGTTGAGCAGTTTACTAAATTCAAGGGTTGTGGGTGGCAACAGCTAAATATGAAGAAAGATACTGTGTGTATAGACTTCTGCTGTTTTTGATACTAAATACATCAATTATGATAATCCTAATGCAGTAACTTTCCATGTAACTTAGGAGGGATTGAGTCTGGATAGCTTCTGAAGGTGGGTTCTATCTCATCTAGTCATCTCTGGAAGATTGTTCCCCTAGTAAAAACTGTATTTTCTTTTTTGCTTAAATTTTATCTTGTTGCTGTTTTAATCAGCTAAATAAACTCTAAAGAAATTTCTCAACTTAAGGTATTTTGTAGAAACTAATAGTTGTGTAGTAAAGTGAGTAAAGAAAAGAGAATGCTGCTATTAAGATAGGATTCACACTGAAGAAAAGGAATGAATGACCAGGTTCACTGAAGTTTTTAATACAAGCTAAAATGATTCTAACCTGATGATAACTTCATTGTATTCTCTAACAATATTCCTTAGACTTAATGCATAAAGCATTGCTGGGAAAATGGTTCATACTCAGCTGCTGTGCCTCTGTCCTTGTCTTTTAGAATGCACTATTCTAATGAAATGTCTGACATCCTCTCTGAAACTCTGGTATTGCCTGTAGAGAACAAGAAGTGTAGTGAGCCAACAGTGTTGTGCAGAGAAATGTTTCTGTAAGGGGGACCTGGAAGTGAGGAAAAGGTGATGAAACAGGTGAAGGAAGCACTGCAGGGTCTGGGGTGAAGGGAACTAGAAAAACTTTGAAACTCCAGTGTCATAACAAAGCTCCTGTTGTCTTTGTATGCATGCTAGAGTATTAAATTATGACTTTTGGGATGAGAGACCTTCTTTCACATTAAAAGATGAAAAGAGCGTGAGGTTATTCTGGAGTCAGCCAGTCTTTCCTCAGCTGTGTGAACAGCAACATTTTTAAGGGCAGGGCTGTTTTGAAATGTCTTCCTGTGTGGATAAGAGCACTGAATAAGTTCACCTGTGAAGTTGGTACAACTTTCCGTTTCCTCTCTTAGAGCTGTGGCAGGTATTTCTTTCTTGGATAGCAGTTAAAAGTCTCTTTACCACCACCTTATCAGATAAGCCAGCTTACCAAAAAGGGCTTGTACCATGAGGAAAACAACACTGTTGAAATCTTGTGATATTTCATTAGTGCTGCTTTTGAGGGAGGTTGTAACAAAGTATTGGTGTCCTTGAACTATAGAGAGCAAAGGTGCAATTAAAGCGGCAGTGAAGTATTGTGTGCGTGTGTTCCTAAACACATTCAATCTCAAACTGCAGAACAGGCATCTTGTCCTCCCTGACTTACATTTTTTTTTGTTTTCTTGGCAACGTTTTAGTGGCCTTAAAAAGGCATTGTAAACTATTGAATAAAAAATCCCCAGCTTTTCTACTTGGACATTTTCTCTCCCTCATGTCTTAATTTTGCCAAATATTTATAAGGAAACAACCTGTGACCATCACTTTATTTGATATGTAAAGGGGAACTTTCCGTTTTATAATGGGCAGATATTGAGGTCTGCAGGAATTATTTGATTTGGTTTGATTATTTGTTTGGGCTTTTTTTTAAAACACAGAAATTTATTTTTTTCAGTGTTTTTATTGCATAATATATCTTGCCTTCTCTCAGAATGAGATTTCAGCATGAGATTTCAGTGTGTATTTCAAGAAGGTGATGAAAATAAATGACGACTACTCACTTGTGTAACATACCAGTTTTCTTTTATGTTGAAAGTGCCAGTTTCTTCCAGTAGCAAGCTAAAGTTTCCAAGAAAACTTGTTGTGTCCAAGTTGTAGAATAAAATCTGGACATCACATTAAATTATTTTTCTAAATTTCACAATACTGGAAAGATTATAATAAACTAATAAAAAAGTGATTTTTTGCTTGAGATATTTATTTCAAAACTAAAGCTTTTTGTAGGACTTGTGAAATCCCTTATTGTCTGTTGTTTCCAAACTTGTCACACAGATTAGAGTGGAGTCTGTTTAGTTACAAAATACTTCTACATAAAATGGTTGTTGCTTTTTTTAAACACCCAACATCAGCAGGCACTGAAATGCTGTTTATTTCCAAAACAACTGCTGCAAGAGATAGAACCACTAAACATAATTACTAGCACTTGATGAAAACTTGCCTTCAACTTCCTTATTGGGAGATTTTTTTTATTTGTTTTGTATGTGGGTAGTGATTGTCTTTTTTTTCCTGAGTTGTGGAGTTCTGTAGGCTAAATAGGAATCTTTGACATAAGCATGGTTTCACTCAAACAGTGGAAAGTTTCTTATGATCTTAAACACATTATTTTTCAAAAGAGTAGTGTTTAGTCTTTGGGTTTAATGAACTTGTGATGTTTCTAGAAAAAAATTGGAGTTTTAGGAACTGAACAGTGCACTCTACTTCTTTCATAGCCTTTATTTGAACATAAAAGTTGTCTAAAATATATGTTAATTGAATTACCTTGATAACTATTTTTCTTGAAAAAAGCAAGATGGGATCCAGAAAATAAAAATATGGCTCAGTTTTAATAACTTAAAATAAAATTTTGAAATAAAGTACTTGTTACTGATGGTGAGAGGAATCTTAAATTTATGAGATTCTTGTCCAGTTATGTACTAAATGCCTGGGAAAGACTGATGTCTGTGGTAGTGCTATGGTTTAACCTCAGCTGTCAACTAACTACCATGCAGCTGCTCACTCACCCCACACGCCTTCCCTTTCCTAGTGGGATGGGCAGGAGAATCAGAAGAAAAGCTAAGACCTATGGGTTGAGATAAGAACAGTTTAATAGTTTAAATAAAATACTATAATAATCACAGAACATGCTGAGTTGGAAGGGATCCACAAGGATCATCGAGTCCAACCCTTAGCCCTGCACAGGACCATCCCCAAGAGTCACACCATGTGCCTGAGAGTATCATTCAAACACCTCTTGAACTCTGTCGGGCTTGGTGCTGTGACCACTTCCCTGGGGAGCCTGTTCCAGTGCCCAACCACCCTCTGGGTAAAGAACCTTCTTCTAATATCCAACCTAAACCTCCCCTGACACAACTTCAGGCCATTTGCTTGGGTCCTGTCACTGATCACCACAGAATAATATAACTGTAATTAAACTGAGTCAGCTTTTGCTGAAACCAGTGCCCAGCCTGAGTATGATATTCTATGTTGTGGAAATATCCCTTTGGTCAGTTTGGGTCTGCTGTCCTGGCTGTGCTCCCTCCTGGCTTCTTGCACACCTGCTCGCTGACAGGGCATGGGAAACTGAAAAGTCCTTGACTTAAGAGTAAGCACTGGTTAGCAACAACTAAAACATCAGTGTGTTATCAAGGTTAGTCTCCTGCTGAGTCCAAAACACAGCACTGTACCAGCTATTAGGAAGAAAATCAACTCTATCCCACGGGAAACCAAGATAGGTAGTATAGCAGAAAGTCTGTTTGTGGTGTATGCTTTCCTGCTCATCACAGCTGGCATCAATCTTTAAACCTCTAGATTAATTCAGTGTATATTTAATGTTAGTGTATTGATTAAATTAGTTTTAAAGCAGATTCACAGAGTGGTATGGTGCATAATTCTGCATTAGCTTTTCAGCACACAAGTCCGTGCCCAATTGAAGTTCAACTATTTGTAAACTGACTTAATAGAGAACAGAGCAAAAGGAAGGTCAGATGTTTCCTGTCAAGAGGCAAGGGAGCTATTAGTCAGAACTGGAGTTTGGATTTTGAAGAATAGTTACTCTGATTAAGTGTTTGTTAAATAGTTTTTAAAAAGTCATAATAATTTCTTAAGACTTTCTAAAAGAGATACATTTGGTAGTAGATTTCTTGAGAAAGAGAGAAAAGATGTTCATAACCTACCATATGTAGCATTCATAACCTACCATATTATGTGACTGCGCTCTAATGCTACACTCTGCTGCCCTTCAAACAAGGGACAAGTAGAGCCACTATGATTTGATGGGTAAAAGAAATTAAGCTCCATATTCCTGTCCTGTTATTAGAAACTCAAGCCAGTGCAAATCTGTAATTGATAAAAGCTAATTTATTTGTGCTTGCATCCTCCATGAAAACCTTAATTTCTTAAATTATTCATTCCTCCAACTCTTCAAGTTCTTATGTTTTTATTTGCTGTGTTGGTTTTGCATAACAAAAAAGATGTCCTGTGTTTTGTGAACAAGAAGCACACGGGGTAAGCATCTTTTGAAAATAGTCTCCAGCCCCCAGTTAGTTAGGCTTTGTCAGCAATGAATGGGAAATGTGAGACATTACGATTCATGTTGTATTACCACAATACTCTTAAAAGTCAGCATCACCACTGTGTTAGTGATCTTGGAGACTCAGCAGTGTGAACAAAACGGTAAATAAGACTTTTCTTGAACTTGTACAGTATTCCAGGTCTGTTAGAGACGAGTTTTAATTCCTTGTTGCTGTCCATAGCCTAGGTCTTAGGTATGACTGCAGTAACCAGTCATAAAAGCAATGCATTACAGTCCAGCAGTTTCAGTGCTTGCAGAGAGGTCCAGTGTGTCTGTATCAATTAATTGGCTTTACTTTAAGGCCAGCTTGTGATTCTCTGTATCCATTTGCTTTCTTTGAGGCTTTGCATGCTATTTGACTTCTGACCTCTCAGTGGACATGCTGATTGTCTGCATGCTCATTGTGTGTAAAAATGTGGTTATGAGATATTAATCAAAAGAGAACTAGTTTTGCAAATAGGGACACAGATTTTTATTTATTTTGGGTAGAGCATGAAAGGAAACACATCCATTGCTTATACCATCAAACTGAAAACCTACTAATGGGAAGGAAGTCCTGGAGAATTGTCAGTAGTACGAGCTTTTTAGAAGCCTTAAAAGCAAAACAACCAAATTTACTATGATTTAAGTTTTATGGACTGTTTCTTCCCTAGTCTTTTTTGTTGAATCTCTAAGAGTAACAGTCCTTGTGTTGATACACATCTTCTAGGGCTTGTAATGCCACCCTGTTTTAGCAAAAGCGAATTGTGTATGTTTGTTTATAAAAGAATTTTCAGGTTGTGGATCCTCAGTTGATCCATGTATGCCATGGTCTCATAATAAAAATTCCTTTTCCAGGTTGTTCGTTTTAGTCCAGAGAGGCTTTTAAATGTTGGAAAGAAGTTTGGTGGCTGTTTAACAAGATTTCATTTTGATGGTGATGGTTATGTTAACATCACTGGAGCTGTACTCTCATCAGCTGCAGTTCTGCTGTGTGATGTTTTAAAGTTGTTGTATGATGAAAAATCTGGAGTCCAAATTAATTAGGTGGAAAGGGCAATATTTTCATTCTGGATTACTGCAGACTAACTTTGGGAGTGTAAGTGGCTGTGGTGGCACAACTGAATGAGTGCTGTTGGAAATAAGAGAGCTGCTGGAAGGAGCTTCTTAAGACAGCAACTCCACTTAAAAAAAAGAAATAAATAAAATCAGAATATGGGAATTTCAATGGTTGGGATGTTAGGTGAATTCAGAGACTACTAGCTACCACTTTAAATCAGAGGGTTGTTTAAATTCTGTAAGCTAGTTTGCATGTATTGCTAATGAGGTGTGTCCACATGGGGAGCTAGTGCACTGTACACAAAAAACTACTTCTGTTGCCTCCTAACTTCTGTGGCTGATTTAGAAATCAGTAAAAACAGCTAGCAGTTTGAAATAGGACTATGCTCTAAGGCGTAGTTCTTTCATACTTGAAGATGTGATTTGCCTCTCCGTGGTACAGTATCTGCACAATAAATACCTGTTTGAACCGTAGGCAATTTGCTGAGAGCTGTACCAGGCAGTCTGGTAACATAGGTGCCAGTCCTTCAGCCTCTATGGGTTTGCTGTTTCCCCAGTGCCATGCTTTAAGGGTTCTGCAGGATTCTTTCTGCTTTAATTGAGTTTACATAGGGCCTTTCAGCTAGAAGAGAGTTGGATTTTTTTATCTTAGGTTACTAAATGCAAGCAAAACCTGTAAATATTAGACCAGATAATAATCCATCTTAAAAGCGAAAGAGACAAGAGGCTGTGGAACACAAAATCCTGCTTTTGGGGGCAGATATGAACTGCATATTACTTGGGAATTACAGAGCACCTCTGAAGTTCTCTAGTTTCAATAACTCAGTGTGCCCCAAGCTAATATCCACAGTTAATTTATTCATAGTCACTTGTAATAAACCCTTCTGAATTCATACCGGATTGTTTAATTTTTGATTTAAATAATTTCTAGTTATATCAAGAGTTATGAATCATTTGTGATTATTTTTAAAGTATCAGAATAACTATTGCAATGAGGTTATCAGGTATTTTAGAGTTAAATTTTCTGTTTGTTAAAATGTTGTTTAAGAATACTGATATGGTGAAATATTTTTATACAGTGATATATGCAATTTGAAACAATTAAAAATTCCAATTTCCTCTTCAAACAGAGTGTTTTGAGTATTACATTATGCACTATTTTAAAATTTTGTTGAAATCTAAAGTCAGAAAGTCTCTGATTTTTGAAGATACTGATGTGTAAATCAAGATGTATAAACTGGGCGTCATTCTAAATTTAGATTTCCTTACTCCTAGTATCACAACTCTTACTCCAACAGTGAGAGCACAAATTACATTTGTATTTGACTTTACTATTTAGATATGATTGATAATGCTTTTCCTGTAGAAATCCTTTCTATCCCTAAATATTACACTTGCTGAGAATTGATACATGTTCTTTATTTTTTTCTTTTAAGACATTCAGTTCTAGAATACCCTGTACCTTGTAAAAGAAGAGTCATAACCCGATTAAATAAATCCTGCTCTTTCAGTTCTCAAAAATGTATCCTTTATGGTCTTACTTCTCAATCTGACACCTCAGTAAGTACTCTGCAGGTGCCATCACCACCTATCAACAGAGTACTGCTCTCTGAGGCCAGGACAGGTCCTGTTATATTAGCAATGCGACATGTGCAGGGCAGAGTACCTCCTGGGACGGGGCATTTTACTTTGCAGAAAATGGTATTTGAGAATTGAAAACAAAAATGATTGATTAAATCCTCATTTAAGGCTTCTCTTGGAAAGATCAGAAGGCTTTTATGTTTGTATTCCATGTAGCTTTTAATTGTTATTCTGAGAGAATTTCAGGAAAATTGTATTTTTGATAGTGTAGTTTAAATATCTATTACCAGTTGTATTGATTAGCTATATTGTTTTTTAATGTGTGTAATAGTAGTTCCTGGTTTTTGCATTTTATTGATGACTGAGTTGGTATTCCACCTCAGTTTTTATAGCAATAGAAGTTCCATAAACAAATCTTTGAAAATTCCAGGTGTACAATTCTACCGTGGCAGATTTTATTGTTACTGTCTTTCATTTGATCTAATTTATTATTTAAAGGAAAAGCTCTAAAAAAATGCAGTGTGGCTATTGTTTTCAGTGCATGCTTTCAAATAACTTTTGGATTTACTAGGATTTTGTTTGCTGAAAGTTGTCAGTTAAAATCTTGTCTCTTTTTTCTTGTCTCTTGTTTTTCTTACCTCTTTTTTTGGTTGCAGCTATTGGGTCAGTTTCACTCTTTTTCCAGTTCAGATTTGCAGAATTGGACTAAATAGCTTATAATTATTGTTTTTCATGCTCTGATAAATTTTAAATGCTCATAGCAGCTATAAATATAATCTGTGTGTTTGGGGAAATGAGCCAAAAATTAGTGCTTAGCAAAGTGAAGCTATGTCTAACATCTTCTAATTCTTTAATTTACTTTTTACTGGTAGCAAAATATTCAACATTTTCTACTTCATAATTGGAATAAAATCATCAGCAATTTTAATTTTCATTCCTTTGTGTCATGCATCCAGCAGGAGGGAAGTAGCCTTTCCTTTGGATCTGTTAACCTTACTACATTTGTATGTCATTTCACCTTTCATAACTAGACTTAATGGGTAGGGTTCATGTTGGGTAGCTTTCCTTTCACAATGGGTGGGTTGGGTTTTTTTGAGTACTCTGTGATCCTTTTGTGTTTTAGAGGATCTTCACCCTGTGTAGAGCTTATTACTGGGAATAGACAATTTCCTTCTGTAAAGAACAAAAAAGGTTAAATAACCCAGGCTGTGTGGTTGGGGTTTTTGTTTGATTATTGTTCTGGGGTATTTTAATTAAATCTGATTTAAAGAAGTTTATCATCTGTAAAAGCCTGGATCAACTCCAATAGAAATAGGGAAGTTGCCATTTTAAAACAGTTTTTTCTTGCTTTCTTCTGTCTGCGTCCAGTAGAAAAATACTCTGGAGGATTTTCACTGGGGAATAATTATATCTGCAGGAGACATTTCATTTTAATTACTATCAGGTAGTGATTGGTTTATGATCTGACATGAAGGCTTGTAATACACTTTTAAAATATCCTATATAATATTCTGTATAACTGTTTCTATTGCGTATGTAGGTGTAATTATCTCTGAACCTTATTTAAACTTTGTTCTAGTGTCTTGTGTTGATGAATTCCTCAGGTTTATATGATTTATGTGGTGCCCTGTATGTTTAATGTTGTTCCTCCATTTACTGACTCTTCTCCTGAGGTTTTTTTTGTTGTTAAACCATAAACTGAAGGATCTACTTTTTGTATGTATCATACATTAAATTGTATTTCTGTCATATCCTCTTAAGTTCCTTTTACATAAAAAAAACCCTGCCCTTTTTAACTTGTTTCAGGTGATAACATTCAAAATTTTTAATCACTGTTGGCTGTCTTCAGAATCCTTCTGTTTTTACGGTATCTTTTGGTGATTGCTTTCCCCAAACTGAACGTGTATCATGATCACAAATACCTTGACCTTTTTTTCTTTCACATTGTATGTCACTTTTGATATATCAACTCACTTTTGATATATCAAGTACTGACGATAATCAGAAAGTGACCGTGGGTATTATGAATAGTTTTTATGAGTTTTGGAGTGTTCTGTTTGTTTTTTTGGGAGTTTATTTGATTTTTTTTTTCCCCAGCAAACTGTCTGGGTTGTGGTCATTTGTTTTTTCTCTAGGTTAATGGCAATAGAAGTTTCCTCTTTCTGAAGAAAGAATAGTTCACAGTTCAGTGTATTTGCCCTATATTTATCCTTGTTGAATTTTACTTGGCACCTTCTGTTCAGTAATGGTGCAGTATCTTCAGATGTTAATATTTACTGAGAAATATTTTCAGGAGACCTCTATATGTTCCTTTATTCTTTCAACTTCTTTGGGCAGTTTTTGATCAGTGCAAGTGTGTACTCCTGAACAACATATTTTTCCAAAAGGCTTTGTCGAAAAACTTGTGTTAAGAAGATTTTGTTAAATATGCATCTAGGTGGTTTAATTTATATTTATATTTTTAAAAAATTCTAATAGATTAGAAAGATTTGACTTTACTGTATTGACACTTTGCTAACTTTTTACCATTGGTATTTTATGATACTCTAATTATTTTCATAATTTTATCTGTAGCCCAGGGAGCAAGCCTCACATAATTCCTAGAATTGGTCCCACTACTTTTTTATAAATAGAGATACAGGGTTCATCTACCTTCTAGTCATCTTATAGGGTAATTTATTGTAATGGAAGATTAGATTTTTTTAGCAGTTTGGTCCTTTTTCTTGCATTATTGTCAAGAATTTGAAGTGTCTTCACACAGGTCTTTGGGCTGTTTCTATATCCAGGAGCTCCTTTTGCTGAGTTATTGTCTGGTAGTACTTTTTTGAGTGTTTTTAATTGCTTCCTCAGTTCTCTTAATTCCCTGTGGTTCGTGAAGTCTCTTGCAGGTTTTTGTATCTAATGGGATTTTTAAAGTCCTTAATACTTTTTTTCCCCTGTCCTTGTATGTTTGCATTCTTATACTGTTTTTTTTTATAACTGCAGTGTTTGTGTTAAAGGAGAGTTGCTTTGAAAACTTCCAGACTTAAATTTTAGGGTTGAAATGTAGTTTTTCTCACGTAACCTTTGGAGTTTTTTTTTCCCTCGCTTTGTGCGTAAGGGCATGCCTATGTTTGTGCAGTATCACCTGCAGGATAGCTAAAACCTAGATAGGGTCTAGTCTTTTTTTAGTACTTTATAGTATTTTTCATTATCAGCATGTTATATGAACATTGGATTTGCTAATGTTTTATGCTTGGAATCTAAGAAGTTAATTTTAATTCTGAAAACATTTCAGCTTGAGTGGATTCTGACTTTGCTCTCAGTTTGCTGACATGGGACTGCTGTTAGGCTCTGAGCTCTCGCTGCTCATGTGGAGGTACCAAGTGTGTTGGTTTTGCTGGTATTCCTAAAAGTACTTTCTAAATAAAAACTAAAAATAGTCTGTTTGTTTTCTTTTTTTGTTTGTTTCTCTGTATATCAGTTTTAGATAACTTCTGTTACATGCAAATTACCACCATAGTGAGTTTTGAAAGTGAAGGAAGATTGAACTGAGGTGAAGCAGCCTTGCTTTGGTTGCTCACTAGTGGAGGAAAAACAACCAAATGAAGCAGTTCAGAGAGTAGAGCTGCCTTTCACTCTTACCTTCTCTACCTTCTGCCACTTCTGCTATAGGATGAGGAAAGAACTTGCTTATAAAATGTCATTCTCTTCATTGTGGATGAATGAAAGGAATTTAGTAAGAGAATTTGCCTGCTTGCTTGCATTTTTCTTCATCTCCTTCCTTCTTCCTTCCGAAAAACAGCTTTTACTGTGTTCTTGAGGAATTCTTAAAAGTATTACAGGGACAATGATACCCACTTGAGGTATGTGAAGAAACATTAAGACAATAAATCCGTACTGTTCACTCCCCTCCCCGGCAAGCAAATACGTGTGTATCTGTGTTACCCTGATGTTACTGTCTCCAAGTAAGAAGGGGTCCTGCCTCACACTCATTGGGAAAGCCTTACTTTTTACCACTGTATTGTTTCTTGTCTTTATGAACCTCCTGATGAGTACGTATAGGCATAAGAGGGCACTGGGCTAGACAGGAACTTAGGGTTCACATCCTTGGTTCTTTCTCAAGAAGAGAAACACTGAAAAATGCACATGTGGTTGTGTCATGGGAAGAGTTTTTCATGAATAGTTATGGCCTATAGAGAGAATCCTCAAAAGCCAGAGAGCCAGGTGTTCGCTCTCACAGAGATGACTTTTATTCCCCTGAAAGTGTTTGGCTAAGGTATGTGAGGAGGATTGTAGAGTCTCACAATTGTTTTTAGTAGGAAAATGAAGCTGGCTACTAGCAGTTTCTGTGTCTCCTTACATTGCTGTGAATAGAACCTACCAGTAAATTCCTCCTTGTATTTATTGTTTTTTTTTGCTCTCCCTCTTTGAACTCTCAAGGTTATTCAGTTATTTTCCTCACAATTTCATTAGGAAATTTGCCAAAAACATCCTTTCTAGGCAGCTGTCTCTGGACCTTTGGAGGCCAGCACTAATGTGCTTCCAGTCTGTAGGGGGTGTTTGGCACGGAATTATGAACTAGGCCTTCAGCGCTTTGGGGGAGAGCGGGGAAGAGATCGCTAGTGTTTTACCACACCCAGGTGCAAATTTTTTGCCAGTCTATGAGCATTCAGAGGCTTTCATCTCATGTTGTACCTGTTTTGTCCCTGTGCAAGGTCTGTTAACAGCAACAAATTGTTGATGTGAGAGAATTACAGTGAAGACTTATTTCTCTGTTGAAGGAAAGCTTTTGTGTGTGTGTGAGGGAGTGACTCCAGCAGTCTTGAACTGTTCAGATGTAATTTTTTAATGAGGCATTGATTTGTGTTTTTTTTATTTTAAAGCGATGCTCGAAGGTGCTGTGGTGTTGTTTGTGTGTAATACTTCATGTAAAATTGATTGAAATGTTAAATGTTTTGCCAAAAGTAATGTTGGGAGGAGTTAAAACATATCGGAAAGAGCAAGAAATGCATTTCAGTGCTTTCTTTCGTAGCCCGCTGAACAATATAGGCAACTGCTGTACCATATGTACATATAATATATTTGTCAGACTAACTGCTTCTCGTGTTTGACTAAACTGTCTCCTTTCAGCCACCCACACAGAATATGCCTATGGGTCCGGGAGGGATGAGTCAGAGCGGCCCTCCCCCACCTCCGCGCTCGCACAACATGTCTTCAGATGGTATGGTAGGTGGGGGCCCTCCTGCACCACACATGCAGAACCAGATGAACGGCCAGATGCCTGGTAAGTTTTTCTCCTCTAAGACATTAACACCAGCGTTGCCTGGCAACTGAAACGACATGGGGGCTCAAGGGATACTAGATTGTTGATGACAAAACTGCTTTGAATGCCCCCGAGTACAAGCTCTCTTAGAGTTTGTTAGCTACAGAGCTACGTGACCTGTATTCAGTGTTTATCAGGCTGCCCTTGGGCTTTGATGTAGCTGACACACAGCATTCCTCTGATGAACAGAACTGGCTAAATTTAGTCTGTTTGAAACCATGCAGTACAGCTGGCTTTAGAAGGCTTATTGGGGAAAGGTATTGGCCTGTGGCTGAGTGAACACAAATCCTTCCATAAAAAGATAATGTGAAATTATCGTAGCTAAATAATTAGATAATAATAAAATAGATACATCTGAAAGTGGGTGTTTCTAATTTGGGTAAATGTTTTTGTTGATTTGTCTTTTTTTTTTTAGAGATTGTTTTTGTACAGAAAATTGTCCAGCTTCCACTAATCCTCTATGTTCTTTATTACTGAAGATGTGTTGAATTGTAAGGAATTTGTAAAGGAATGGCCTCGAGATTATTGTTCTAGATGTAAATTCTAAGTCAGTTTTTATGCCATCCTGTTTTGTAATAGAAAGAAAAGCACTTTGGAAGGCAGAAACAAAGCAGTGAAAGAAGATGATAAAAATCTACGTTTTACCTACCACTACTGGCTTTGGGGTAACTGCTCCCTTTAGCAGTCATGGAGTAGACCATGGAAAAGCTTGCTGCTTTATATAGAGGCTGTATTCCAGAATTTCCACTCGTAAAGTCATACTACCTATTTCACGTGAAATGGCTTTCAGCTTAAAATTGCATTCCCAGGATTGCTTTTGTTCAGGACCCCTTTTTTTTTTCTTTTTTGTATGGAGAAAGTTTTCATACAAAAACTCTTCAAGATATTGATACTTCCAAGAAGGGAAACTAACGTCAAAAGGTCCTTGAAAATTCACAGATTTCACAGAATATTCTGAGTTGGAAGGAACCCACAAGGATCACCAAGTCCAATTCTTTAAGTGAATGGCCCATACAGGGATCAAACCCACAACCCTGAGTGTTATCAGCACCGTGTTCTAACCAACTGAACTAATTTCATCTCTCACTGGTGACAAGGATAAACTTTCATGACAGGAAACACAGTAAATAACTTTGCAAAACTTAATATAAGGTAAAAAATACGATTGCTGTAGTCCCTCATTTCTGAGCAAATCTTGATAGTGCCACTGATAGTGGCAGCTTTTCTGAAAGAGTAGCTGAATAACCTGCAGAGGCCGTGTGTAAGAAGTGTAATAAAAGATCTAGAGAAGAAGTTAGTTTCATCATACATGTTGGTCATGGTCTGCATCTGGAAGTGTAAAGAGCAATATATGCTGCTCCCTAATTAGGGCAGAGATATTTTGATTGTGGAGTCCTTTATCCATCTAAAATCCATCAGTTCCCATGGAGAATAGCTTTGCCTCTCAAAAATCAGTCTCTTTGACCCTCGAGTGTAATCATATTATTGTTATTATACTGATCTTTTCCAAGGAGAAGGATTACTAAGTCACAATGTGAGCATAATGACTTCACTGCAGAGCCACAGGGGAAAAAAGTCACTCCTTAAACATACATATTTTGTAATTAGATAGAATAAGAAAAGAGCTCTTATGAAAATATGTGAAAGGTAAATAGGTTTGTTTTGGTGTTCACCTAGACAGATACTTAAATACAGATTCCAACTAAGCTTTAATTTAGCCTTTCCAACATATTCCCTTTTTCGAAGGTCTGTTCTTTCCTTCTCAGTTTGAAGTTGTCTCTGAGGATGTGAAGATAAACGGCTTAGGATGAGGGCATCTCTAATATCGGAAAGGCATGCTAAAATAATTTCATAGGTAGGCGTTAGAAAAAGGGAAACAGAATCATCTTGGTAATTGTATAGCTGAATTACACATATTTTTTAAGTGTTTGTTAGTTTACCTGCATGTGAGCCTTTCTGTATTTCACAGAGACATATTTCTAGTAATTTCTGCAGAGTATGGATTTGCTTTCTTCTTTTAAGGCATTTACTCTGAAGTTACATAGACACTTTGTAATAGAAAACAGATACAAACCCACAGATATCTGAGGAGATGATCTGTCTAGCTGGAATAAAGTCCCTAATATGTAAACTGAGAGAATCCAGGGTTGACAGCAACCTGACCAACCTGGAAGAAATAAAATGCAAGCTCTTAAAAAGTGCTAGCTAAGAAATTCTGGGAGGCCTTACCTGACCTGGGGCTTCCGCAGACCTGAGTATGCGCAGAAGGGTTGATTAAAAGAACTGTTTAGTGGTGGTCAGGACATGAGGCAACTTAAAAGTTCTTCTTTAGATCTGTCCCATTACTTTAAAGGATGATTTTTCTCATACTTCTGTTCTGTTCGTGCAGAACCTGAAGTGCTGCTGAGGCCATTAATTGCATCCACTGACAAGTGAATGTCTGTATCCTCGTGCCAGGGAAGACACTTATGGCAAACCTTTTTCAGCCTGTGGTACAATTGAGAGTTTTTTGTGCCTGTGACAGATTGTGGTTTGTAGATGAAAAAATTACTGTTTGAAGAGTTACTTGGAGAGTTTGTGTGATGCAAAGTAAGAGTGGTCTGGATTCGGAAGGAGATGGTGAAATGAGCTGTGCCGCTGGCAAGTTATTTTCCTGATTTTACTGTATGTAAAAAGTTGAAAGTTAAGACTAGCCACAGGGTTCTCTGACCTTTGTCCTTACATTGGTAAGTGACCTTCCTGAATAACAGGTGCTTGTGTGTTACCAGCAAGTTCTCTCAAAGTCTTCTTTCCTTCCTGCAAATGCAGGCTTAAATGCACTTAGTCTGGCTTACAGCTTCTCGGAGCTAAGGTGCTGTCTATAAGTGGGTAAGAGGAAGAGGGACTTCTGTTTATAGTCAAGATAGATACTTACTCTGCTAACAATGATAACACGAAGTCTAATTAGTACTACATTTAAAGCAGTTACGTTAAAGTGCAGATACTTCATTCATATTCTCTTCTTTCTATTTCATTTATTCATACAAAAAAAGAAAATCAGTTGTTTTTGCCTTATGTGCAGGAGAACCCCGTGAAGCATTTTGGCAAATGATAAAAAAAAATTATTTGTGAAGTGTGTTTTTATTATTTTTCGTTTGCAAGGCTTTTTGGTATTTTGGTCTTAGCTTTTCCCTTATCCTTGTATTCTAACTTCAGCTTTTTCACTTCTCTTGACAAAATAAGTTTATGTGTTCATTTCAGTAAGGTGTCTTGAAAAGGGCGAGAGGATAAATGTGTTTTTAAACTTATTCTCTGTTTCTTCACGTTGGCTTTAGTAGCTGTGTTCATTGATCATTGTTACCTTTCTCCTCTGCATCTTTTTGTTTGCAGGTCAGTTTGTATTGTCTCTCTGACCTTGTGTACAGCTCTCTGTGTCCTTATTTCAGCCTTCATTCTACCCTAGATTAGTGCAGTTATTTCTTAAGCCGGGGCAGGACTTGGGGAGCTGTTCACATCTGAAGGCGCAGGTGTGTGGGTGGTGGTTGGTTTTTTTGTTGTTTGGTTGGTTTTTTGTTTTGGTTTGGTTTGGAGTTTTGGGTTTCTTTCTGGTGTGTTTTTTGTTTGTTTTGTTTGTTGGTTGGTTGGTTTTGAGTTTTTTAAAATTTCCACTGGGAAATATGTAAACAAATCACTGTCTTCCTACAACTCTACTGGCATAGTTTCTTTTAGATTCCTTTTCTTAGGGTTTTGTAGCTTAACAGAAAACCTGTGGCATGTTTAGCAACACTAGCATGTCCTTGGTGAAATCAGTACATACCAACATTTGCCTTGTTTACAGTTGACCTAGTCTGTCACGTACTCTGGTTGTTCATATCTTCAGAAGCTCTTCATGTGGTGCTTGTCATAGGCATAATCCTGCCATTTCATTTACTTTTTTCACTTGTTGTAGTTACATCCAGTCACACCTCTTACTAATTGTGGTCCTAGTAGCTATTCACCTGTCCCAACTAAAGTAATGAATAAACTGACCACATGGTATTGTAGTGTTTGTACTTGTTAAATTACCCATTGAGAGTAGCTTTAATTCAGAGAACAATCCAAATCCAACCTGTGTTATCAGGAAGAGGGGAAATAAAAGGTGAAAAGATGCTGTTGGCCTCATGGGTTTATGAACAGGTTGCTTTTCCTTTGCATCTTCACAAGTTCAGCTGATAATTTGGTGTCTGTCCTTCCAGTAATCATCTCCCACTCTACTAATCTCTAAATACAGTTGCAGAATATTGGCTATAGACTGTATGTTCAAAAATGTTAAATATGCCTTCAGCCATTTTTATTATACATATGGATGGTCACATATGAGCTGAATCACTGCAATGCCAGTACAATTACAAATCCAAAATGTTGGTGATTTTCTGTTGTGTTGAAATTTTCCACCTTACTTAGAAGTAGGAAAAGTGCAGCACACTGTCTCTAACATTTTTGCTTTGTTCTTTTCTTCACACCTTTCTCTGTTTTCCAAGGTTGTTCTTTTACTAATGCACAGGAAAGCTGATGACAGTGTTTGCCAATAAAGGTCACTTAATGCTTTCCATTTACAAGTCATTCTTTTAAAAAAGTCATGATTGAAGCATCCAGGGGAAAAAAATCTTAATGTCTTACCACTATCATTTGTTCTCATTCTCTTCTCAGGAGATAAACTCAGGAGTCCTATTCTTACAATAAATAACTTTTGGTTAGATTTTTATCTACAGGGACATTAAAACAGCTCTATAGAAGAATGAATTTGACTTACAGGCTTTCCATAAAAGCCTTTGCTGTTGTATCAGTGACTCCATGGAGTGTTTGTCACCTTCTTTATCTTTTATGGGTGACTGTGTAGTCATTTGAGTGAAAGTCACAGCCTAAGTTAGCATTTAGTGATGGACTTGGCAGTGTTAAATTTGTGGTTGGACTTGGTGATCTTAGTGGTCTTTTCCAACCAAAATGATTCTGTGATTCTATGTAGTTGTACCATGTCAATGTTAATATTGCCTGAGTTTAAAAATAATAATAAATAACTGTTACTTTCAGAAAAGTGTCTATTATAGGTGTTTGACTACACAGAAATGTTACAGCTATTGTAGTAATTGCAGCTGTGGTGGAGATACCAAGCTGGCTGTTATACTGGTCTTGTGCAATTCTGGTTGAAATTCAGGAGGTGTTGTGTGAGTTCTAAATAGACTAATTTTGTGTGTGATATGGATAGAAGATGAACTATATTATAATTTACACCTTTCAGCTGCTCAACAAAAGAAAATGTGTTGCATAGTAGAGCTGAACTTTGTTGTTTATTTTTTTCAAGTGGGGAAATCATGCAAACTGTTTTAATTTTTTTAATGTAATTGCATTTAATTAGTTTTATTTAGTTTTGTGATTCAGTGTGACTGTATTTGTTTGCTTTATGATGCTTAATGTAGATCCTTTTTCCCTGTTTTTACTTCTGAAGGACCGAACCACATGCCTATGCAAGGACCTGGACCTAACCAACTCAATATGACGAACAGTTCCATGAACATGCCTTCAAGTAGCCATGGGTCAATGGGTGGCTATAATCACTCAGTTCCATCCTCACAGAGTATGCCAGTGCAGAATCAGATGACTATGAGCCAGGGACAGCCGATGGGCAACTACGGTCCCAGACCAAACATGAATATGCAACCAAACCAAGGTAAGAGAGGTGTTAATTTCTATAAAAACAAAACGTCTCAGGCATTTTTAAAAGGTCTAATCTTGTAAATTTCCTTCTCTAAATGCATTTGTACCTATGTACAAAAGAGGATTCTCTTTTCTCTCATATATCTGTGACTTTTTATTTATTTGCAGACATTGAACTGTTTTCGGGTATTGTGTGAGAATCTGGGAATAGATCTGCTTACATCAGTTATAAGTTTGAACTACTGTTTGTCTTTTTCAGACTTTACACTTCAAGCTAAGTGTTGTTATTGTTAAAATTGATAAAATATATCTCTACTTTTAAGTCTCAGGGGTAAATTTAAAAATTAAAGTCAGATAACCCTCAGATTTTTATACCTTGTTAATCTTGGTTTTCTGCTGCATGCTGTTTTAGCATGGAATGTCTGTTAATCTTGGAGAAGTAAAATTCAGTTCTAGGAACAAATCTGCTACTGCTTACTCTTTTCATGAGATGGCCTTGTGTACTTTGTAAAACCCAAAACTAATTTTGTATCTAAGATATTTCCATTGCATAAACAGATGATGATTTGTTGATGTCCTTGTTGAAGTGCAAGGAAATTGTGAAGTGAAAATATTAGAGTCACAGCACAGCAAATTATTAAGTTGTATATGTACTGTATATTCTTAGAAATATGCTTTACAAGTCAACAAGCAGTATTTTCAGCTTACCTTTTAAGTCTGTTACTACATTGGATTTGGACATAGCACCTGCAGCAAAATTTTTTTAAAAAAATACTTCTGCTGTGTTAGCAACAAATATGTTTTTTACCCTCATATATATGAACTCTTATGGATATATTAGCTGAAAAATATGACTCAGATTGAGGTTTTAATCTCTTTTCTGATGCTGTAGAACGTGGGTTTTTTTCTGAGGCTCTCTCTCCTTGGTCATTTTAGAAAAAATAATCCACCGGTGCATAGGTAATTCTTACTGCAGTGTACTCTCTTTGAAGACCAAAACTCCATTTTTTTATGTACATAGATACCATCTGTTCCTAAGGTGTACAAACAAAACAGGTCATACTGATCAGTTTGATTATTAGATCACAGGAAGGTTCAAAACAGATAAAAGTCTAACTTAATGAGAGACCAAAACTAAGTCATGATGAAACAGCTGTTTCTGCACTTTTTGAACCAGTACAGAAAGTGGGAAGTCTGAGTCCATCATCCACATTGTTAATAGCATTTTTCTTAAAATATAGCAGCAGAGGACAAAAAATAGGTACATAGCAGAGGAAATCATCATAAGTGGTAATATTTTTGACTGTCTCTCTGAGCTGACAAGTTATCTGTGTATTCTGGGCTGTGCACAAAGGAGTAATTTTGTAAACGTAAGATTTTTGAGAGAAGTCCTGTGCCTGCTCAGTTCAGATTTCTTAGTTGCAGAGTTAACGATAATTATGTAGCAGTATGTGTGAGGGAGCCATCTACTAAGTTGCTCTATAGCAAATGATTTTGTATGACTGGCTTAAAATTTAGGACTAGTGATTATTATGTCTCAAAGTTAGTGCTCTTTACTCCTCCTTGTAATACTCCTCTGCTGTGTTTTCAGTGCTGTGTCAAACTTGAAAATTGCTCATTAGAAATTAGGCAGAAAGATACTTAAAAGGTTCCTGTTCTGAAAAAATAACCAAATTATAGGTTCAAGAACAAAAGCAAAATCTCTAGTTAGAACAACTGGTACTATTGCCTGTACTTACAACCATGGTAAGCTTTCACATTTCGTACCTCTGTTTCTGCCGAATTTGGACCCTTTAGGCTGAAACTTTTTCTATTCCAAGTGTCTGCTACAAGGCTGATTCTCCTTTTTTGCAGAGGCTTCACAGAAATAGAGAGCCATTTCTGACAGTGGCATGAAAAATTACGTTCTTCAAAATGTTTCATTATCTCCCAGAAACATTAGTAAATAGAGCGCTTCGTATATAAATGTTGGAGTGTGGGTGCCCCTTGCTTTAGAGTGAAAGCTTTGAAACTTGTCTGTGATGCAAGCAAGGTGCTATTTGTTGTTAAATGAAGATACTGTTCTGGATACCTGTGAGGGAGGAAGTCCAAGCCTGAAGATTCACATGTTTGTTATGTATTGGTGGCTAAGGTTTTTAACCTAAGATTATTCCCAATCAGGTCTGCTTAGTACATTTTCTCCGTTTTCTACTCTTAGTTTTTACATGTGTATTGAAATTTGGTGACAAATTAGAGGTAGTATTTTTGTATCTTCACTCTCTTGACGAGACAGCAGGGCAGAGAACGACAGAGAAATCTGTGAGGCCGTCAGAGATTTAGGTAGGTAGCCGAGCTCCAGTCTGGCTGGGCAGAGGTCTCAGCCAGCATTGGCAGCATTGACACTGTGTGGTTCTCATCTAAGTGAAGAATCAAGAATGAGCAGCTGGGAAATGCACTTAGTGCAGTTTAATAAAAAGGGAATAAATGCATTGTGACACAAAGGTTTCTTAACTGGTAGCATGTGCTGCAATTCAGAAACAGAAATGAACAAAATTTCTGAACCTCAGTATTGTTGTCAGGAGACATTTGTGAACCCCAAAGCATGCTTTGTTTCTTTGTCTTAAAGGGGTGATCCATAGTGAGAATGTGAAATCCTACTACATCTGTCAATTAATAACAGCACTAGCTAAATATAATTATAAATATTCCTCAAGATGAGGTCTTAGCATCTCAAGTTGGCTGTTAAAAATTAGTAGATGTTTTTGACCTTAATCTTCCCCTACATGGGTTCCTCATCTCTAGAGGAATGAATATGATGGTAAGATTATGATACCATCTGATTTCACAGGAGTGTTGTGAAAGTATATTCATTATGAAGATTTGGACATTTTACTTATGGGTACCATAAGAAAACCGATGAGTAAATTAATAATTCTGTCTTCAGTGTTTGCTAGGCATGGCATCTCACATGAACAATTAGGAGGAAACAAAATATTGAAATAGTTTTTCAGTGAGTAATATCTGCTATGTGTACTGATTGAAGCCAGTACTTTTAGAGGGAAGAAAAAAAGCATAGTATATAATAGATAAAGACACCATAACACGCAGCAAGGTTTGATCTAACACTTGGGTGGTTTTAGCGTAACTTTTTATGTGCGTTTGCTAGCAAAACATCTTGCTGTATATACACCTTGTGAGGCAGATGGTGTTAGTAAGAAAAAAAAATGAAAAAAGCTAATTAAGAAATAAAATGTGTAGTAACAGAACTCATTGTTGGATTTACTTTCTGTCTCCACTGTGAAGTCATTATTGATTTGCACTAGTTTATCAAATGCTAGCCAGAGGAATACCTTAAATGAGAAGCAAAGTTGTGGTATTGATTTTATATAGTCAGTCTAGCTAAAATAGGAGTTCTAGTAATTTTTGATTTAGGAAGCAGAATGTTTCAAGTGGAAGATTCTGTAGATGACTCTTGATTAAAAAACTATTTTAGCAGCCTGGAATATCTGCAAGGAATATTGGCTACCTTTTTGGAAAAGATAGGAAGCAACAGGAACTGGGTGAACGTGGAAGAAACTCTATTCTTATGGATGTATCTTTTCTTTCTTTTATGGGAAGCTACTTAGGTTGAATAAAAAATTTCAAGTTGTCAATTTTTGACTTTTCCGAGGGGAGGTGTAAGCATGGTTTTATTGAAACCTGAAACTTACGTGAAAATTCCTCTTACTTGTGTTGACCAGATCTTTCACAGTCAGAGAATAATAATAATAATAAACAGTAGAATTAATACAATTTAAAAGTAAGGACCAGGAAATTATAGCTTGGCCATCTCAGAAACTGTTTCTCAGATCCTTCTGCTAACCTTGGCTGTCTCAGAGACTGTATTTCTTAGATTCTTTTGCTAGGATTCCATTCCCTTGCCAGAAGTGCTTGAAGCAAAGTTACCCAACTCCCAGTCGGTATTTAATGAGCATTATATGTTGCTTGGGGTAAGGGAGGGGAACTAGGTTACTTTTAACAGGTGAACTCTATAAGAGAATATTATCTTGACTTGATAATTTCCAGGAGACCAGTTATCAAATCTGGTGCTGAGATTGTTTTTAGTGAATTTCATTTATATAAACTTAAAAAAATTCCATCAAAATTTGAGAGCTCTTTTACTTACCAGCACATATGAGGAGATCATGGAGACATCAGAGATGAGACAGGTGCAGATTCCTGTGCTTTTGTTGTCCACATAAAAAAGGAGCATAAAGATACGAACATCGAATGTTAGCTGAAATATAAACGTATTGAGGGTATGACAGACCAGGATAAAGTGATTTCTGAGTTTCAGTACCTTTTGTGAATGTCTTGCCATCTGTTCATTCCCATGTAAGCAGAGACTGTTACGTTTCAATACCTTGACTTCTTAGCGTAGATATCGCTTCGTAGCAAGATATCATGGAGAAAGCAGGGAAGTCTCAATTTTTTTTTGACATCTAACCTATTAAAGGGAAATAAAATTGCCACCACATTCTGAAATGCCATCATGCTATAGCTGGATTTGTAGGATATCTAGCTGTAGAAGACACTGTAATTTTGTCATGAAAAAATAAGATATAAACAGCTGTGACAGAGCTTGTTCTTTCATCTTTCTTTCCTGGTGTAAAACATGAAAGACAACATTGGTAACTAAGGAATTTTTTTTTGTATGACATTTTATATACTGTTTTTTTAAATGATCCCCGAAATTACAGTTCAGTTTGAGATGAGAACTTTGTGGAGTAAGCAAGTGTGGAGGAGTGTCTACTGTCTTTATTTGCAGCCTAAGGCATTCACTAGAAGTAGCAAAAGCGTTTGTATCTTCCAAGTCTTTTGAGATAGTGTTTGAACTGCCCCTCATGTTAAAACAGCTTAAAGATTTTGGTTCATTTGACTAAGTACATCTGAATCGTAGCATTTTTCAAGTTAAATTTACCCTTTAGTTTCTAAGCTAGTTCTTGCAAGAGTTACAGCCATCACTTATGTTTAAAAACAAGCATTCTTTGTAAACATTTGTAGAAAAACAAGAAGTTTTGCTGAGGGCTGCTACAGCAGTATGTATTTTGTTATTTTTGTATCAGTGGACACAATGATGAGATTGACTATGACAAGTCTGGCATGGTGGACTTTGCTGGTAGTCTAGGTGTGGATAACTAGTTGCTTTATCAATACAAGTTCACATTGTGAAATGCCTAAGGAGTAGACTTCTGAGCAACAAGATCAACATAATTTTGAAGATTGAAGAAATAATAGCTTGTACTGCTGCTTTTTGGTCATACCTGCCTGTTCCCAGTCAGAACAGCAGAATCACCCGTTCATTTGTATGTGCTTCCTCTGCTTCTTCAGAAGTTTCAACCACGTCAGCAGTTATCTTGTCCTCTCATAGCATTTACTGCCAGTACCTGAGTTTCAGCAGAAGGGACAATGCTAAGAGACATTTTTAAACCACTGAACTTTTCTGCAGCTCTTTCATCCTCAATGCATTTCTACTCTCCGATTTGTTAGGTTTCTCTGGGACCTACTTTTAGTTTGCATTTCTCTTTCTTTCTATTTATCTTATATTTGTGAAGACTAGATTGTCACTTTTCCGAAGTGCTCTCTTGTCAGGAGGCTGCCACTGGGTCGCTGCACTTAGAGGAAGATTAGGTAGAAGCCCATTTTTGCTTAAATCCACATACCTTTTCTTCCCTGTACATGAGGCCTCCTTATGAGATATTGTCTGGAGCACAGGAAGGGGGTTTTTTCCCTCAACGGCTCATTTCAAAGTTGTCTACACCTACTAAACAGAAATGTGGTGTATTCTTGATAATGTTGACTAGTTATATTGAACAAAGAGCAGTTCAGTTTTCATCTGTTATCTGGCTTGCTTTTTATTCACTGACTGAATAAGACTGATTTGGATCTACATCATGCAATTTTCAAATGCCTGTTTAATGACTACAAAAATTTCCTGTGCTCCTCACAGGACCTACAGTTAGCATACTAGTTAGCATCTTCAGACTTTTATCTCAGGAATACTTCCAGTATACTGACATGTGAAAACTGCCTTCTGAACATACAAGAACATTTATAGGACTTTTGTACTACCAAAGTTTAAATAGTTTCTTGTAAATCCAGTAGTCTACTTGTGTACTTGCAGATTTTACAGAGATAATCCTACACAATATTTTCTTGGACTCATTTTTAGTACAAAACAGATACTTTGTCCTCTCTGAAATAAATAGTTCTCGAAATTCACAAAAAAAGAGTTCCTATGCAGAGTTTTTGAAAGCAATGAGCATTCTCTTGCAGTGCACAGTTTTGTGAACTTTGTATGTGATATCTCCAAGTCTGGAAGAGATCATGACTTCCACCAAGTGTAGCTTTTTGTGACCTGATTAAGAGATTCAACAGCTGTGTTTTAAGGGGATTGTAGAAACAATTGCTACAAATATTAGAAAGTATTACGCAGTCACAGAATGATGAGAGTTGGAAGGGACCTGAAAGATCGTCTAGTTGCAACCGCCCTGCCACGTACTGCTGCAACTAGCCCAGCTTGCTTCAACCTCATCCAGTCTGGCCTTGAACACTTCCAGGGATGGGGCATCCACAGCTTCTCTGGGAAACCTGTTCCAGTGCTTCATCACTCTCACAGTAAAGAATTTCTTTCTAACGTCTAGTCTAAACCTACCTTCTTTCAATTTAAATCCATTACTTCTTGTCCTTTCACTATCTACCTGTATGAAAAGTCCCTTTCCTTTCTTTTTATAAGCCCCTTTCAGATACTGGAGGCCACAATAGGGTCTTCCTGAAGCCTTCTCTTCTCCACACTCCTTCAGCCTGTCTTCACAGGAGAGATGCTCCATCTCTCTGATCATCTTGGTGGCCCTCCTCTGGATTTGGTTGAACAGGTCCATGTTTTTCCTGCGTTGGGGACCTCAGAGCTGGATGCAGCGCTCCAGGTGGGGTCTCCAGAGCGGAGAGGGGGCAGAATCATCTCCTTGACCTGCTGGTCATACTTCTTTTGGTGCAACCTAGAGCATGGTTGGCTTTCTGGGCTGAGAGCACCTAATACCAGCTCATGTCCAGCTTTTAACCCATGAGAACCCTGAAGTTCTCCACAGGGCTGCTCTTCCCAATCTTTGCTCAGGTATGGGACTGCCCTGACCTAGGATGCAGCACCTTGCACTTGGACTTACTGAAATTCCTGGTGTTCTCTTGGGCCCACTTATCAAGTTTGTCCAGGTCCAATTAGATCATGAGCTAGTAGTCTATGTTTTTAATTGGGTTTTGAGATTTTATGTCATATAAAGTATTACACAATGAATATATGTAGCTTTCTTGTAGGCTTGATTTTTCTAAAGGAAATACAAATTCAAAGTTCCCTTACCCCTCAAAACTACTGCATAAAAGGGTTATGTTCCATGAGACCATAGAGACCGTGGTGCTTGTTTTAGGTGTCTTCTTAATAAGAGGGAGATGTGAACCAAACTGGAAGGAAGCCAGGCTTTCTGTTATGAACACAACACAGCCTGATACAGGGTAGTGAATTCTCATTGTGGCTCTACAAAGCGTTAATGAAGTTCTAATTTAAAAAGCAAACAGAAAACCTCTACATTGCACCATGGGGACCCAACACATTTTATCACATTGTATTGTGACTAATATTAATATTGTTAATTAACAAGCTTTCTTGAGATCTAGGAATATTATGGCAACAAGTTTTTATTTTTTTTCAAGGCTGCCTAATGATTCTCAGTACCTCCAAACAGAGGAGCAGTGAAATGGAATGATCTAAATTACGAACTCATTTAGAATATCAAAAAATGAAACATTTTTGCCAAGTGAAAAACAATCACATCTCAATTTAAGCAATTTTTTTACACTTTAAAATAGAAACCTTTAAAACAGAAACTTGCCATGCTGAAGGATAGAAGCATAACTAGATCTTTTTAAGTGTGACCAATATTTATCTTCAGAGTAAAATGAAGCTTACACCACTTCTCACTGAGAGATCCCACACAGGGGTTTAATGGGATTTAACTAAAGCACTTTGAATTCATACAAATTAATTCAGACATTAATTATTTGTCATAACTTTCCTTCATAACCCCACATAGACAGGATCTAACTGTGTATTCCTTTACTTATATAAATCCATTGTCACTATTGACTGTATCTAGGTAATTTTCCAGTACCGTGGTTTCACACAGGACTTTCTTCTTGTGCTCCAGCACCTACTTATTTAAGAATACTGAATGGAATGGCAAAATCGAGCATACAGAAAAGTAGATGATATCTTCCTTTTTCTCCTGGGATGACACTTAGGAACGGCTGTGCTAGTTTGGTGTCATAATTTGTTTTGGGTTTTTGTGAGGCTAGTTACTTGCTGTCTTTGGAGTTTATAAAATAAATTATTTTTTAAAAAGGCAAAAAAAGCTTAGGATTTCACCTTTACAAAGTGTGTAGTATCTCTTAAGCGGTTTGAATTAATGTGCTGTTTAAAAAGTTTAGCTCCTTGTCACAACTCTTTCCTCCTCATATTTTTAATACTGGAATAACTCTTTTCTGAGGTGGTACTACAGAAGAAGCACAGAAGCTGTGCTTTGTTAAATGTTGTATCAATCTAATCTGCAATCTCATATAATGAAATGGCGTAATCATCATTTTCATTGCCGTTTGGTGTCAGTAGGGTGCTCTTTAACTGTCTGTTTTCATTACTGAAATTTGCATTTCTCCAAGTACAGCCTTAATCAGATTTTCTCAGTTGATAAAATATGGACAGTACTTGATCTCTCCAGGTCTCTTTCCATGGTTCACAGAAACTTGGTGCAGGTTGATATGAAAGAATATTTTTGGGGTTTAGTTTTTCTGCATATGCCTGTTGCGAGATTGCCTGACTGGTACATGTGGTTTGTCTTTACAGGCTAAATAAAATTGCGTATTTTGTGATAACAGCTCAGTGGCTTGGTGGTGGGCTATAACAACAACTGTGTGTGCATTAAAACTATGCTCTGAGGATTTCACAAACGTTAAATAATTTTTCTATGACTTACCAGAGTTTCACCATCAGGTTTTCACCTGCACTTTTTTTGAAGATGCTTTTTGAAACAAATCAACCAAAAATGGTAAAAGTGTTTCAGTATCTTTGTGCATGTGTAAACTAATGTCTGTGATTTTAAGGAAAAATCATCTAAAAAGCAACCTTATTTAGGCTGACTTCTGTTTTCTGGTTTGGTTACTGAAGTGATCACCTGCATGTGCATAGGTCCAGAAACAACAAATCTTTATGAGAGCACTAGAAATACAGAGCCTTGTTTGGTCCATATTTACAGGTTGGGTTTTCCATGTTCTTTTGGAAAAATTTAATCTAAAATAGTTTTTGCATGTTTGACATTTTTGCTGCTTGTCCTTTTGCAGGTCCAATGATGCACCAGCAGCCTCCCTCCCAGCAGTACAACATGCCGCAGGCAGGTGGCCAGCACTACCAGGGGCAGCAGCCGCCGATGGGAATGATGGGCCAAGTTAACCAAGGAAATCACATGATGGGTCAGAGACAGATCCCTCCATACAGGCCACCACAGCAAGGTAGAAATTCACTTCGGTACACTTACATCGATTTTAAATAACCATTTTTAAAACTATTTTACATCACTTACCTACACCAAATTTTGATCAAATCACTTGGTGTCACAGACTCTGTTTGCACACTCTTTTTATTACTTTTTAAGGGTGGTTCTTGCAGCAAGAGACTACTGGTATCACCATGAAACACGAAGACAAATATTCTCTCTTTTTTTTTTTTTCTCTCTGAGATTATGCATTCTGAAATTATGTGTCTCAGATACGCTGATGCAGAATTCTGTTTTGGTATTTAAATGATAGGTACAGAAAAGGAACAGAGTACCTGCTTGGTTCTGAAAGCACTCAATTACAAAAAAAAGGAACAATGTTCCACAGTATTGCTTCTCTTTTTTTTTTTCTTTCCAGTCCTTTTTGCCGAGGAATAATTTTATTTTTAACGCCTTGGTATGCTATATGCATTCTTAAAATGAGCTCAAACCTGGTTCCATATGTATGTTCTCAGTCTAGTCCAACCAACCAAACAACTGTGTGTATATATGGATGGATACATTTGTTTCTTTTTTTAATTAAACTGGATTACGTATGTTGTCTGTAATGCAACAATATGGGTGGGGAATACATTTGAGAAGTATTTCTCATACTAAAATCAGAAATTAGCAGCTTTATAACAGAGAAAACAAGTTATTTACGTATTGACTGGTTGTGGTTTTTCAGGCCCACCACAGCAGTACTCAGGCCAGGAAGACTATTATGGGGACCAATACAGTCATGGTGGACAAGGTCCTCCAGAAGGCATGAACCAGCAATATTACCCTGATGGTAATCTCTCATAAATGTTAACTTTCCCATTTTCTATACCTGCCCAATACTAATGTAGTCATATGCCCAAAATTAGAGGATGAGGCAAGAATAGTAATTGGATATCATACCTCACATTTACAAAACCTTCCAAATTCAGAATTGTTACTACAGTTTAAATTACTGTAACTTGCTGTGACTAGTTAAATTTGCAACTTTAAGCATGTAATTGGTATTACTCCCATTTGAAACTCTTAACAACAGTTTTAGTATTTAAAAATGAATTGGAATAATTGGTTTATCTAAAAGTATGGAGAGTTCCTTAGCATATCTAGTATGATTGAGATGAATGAAAACAGTCATTACTTTATTATCAATAAGAGAGGGGGCGATATCCTTTTATTAAAAATTTTATTGAACTGAAAAAACTTGCTAAAAATACGTGGCTTTTCTGTAAATATTATATTTTTTTCACTTAGTGTTTAGTTTTCATGTAAGTCGTACAAATGTGTTATTGCTGCTACGGTGTGGGCCTTTAGTTTAATTTGTATATAGGAATGAAATGGTCCCTGCCCTGAAGAGATTGTGGATCCTCTTTAGCTGTCCCGTCAGTGCTTTCAAGACAAGACCGAAACTTTGAATTTCATGAATCTGTCCTCCTACCTCTTGGAATACAGAGTGCTCAAGGTTATTGGATTTGTTATAAGTTAGAAAAGTTGAAATTAACTTGTTTTCAGGCTGAGCAGAAACTGGGAGAACAAAGATGCTGACTCATGACTACTGTGATAACCATGTGTGCAACTTAATGGTATCTTACTAAGTTCAGGGAGTGTGGTATATGTTAATGTTTTAAAAATATATACAAAGTAAAGCTGTGTCATTGCCAAAGCAACTACTCATTGCAAATAGAGGGATACAAGTTAATTGTTTGAATTTAATATCCATTAAATCGATTTTAAGATACATCAAGACACATCTATCTAAGCTTGCATGTGTTAATTTTTGGAGATGTATGTGCAGAGTTATTTTACAAGTTGCATTAATTCATTAAGGCTTTCATTTTGGAACATTTATGTTACACACATGAACACTAAAGGGTTACAGCAATTTACTCTAGTAAGGGCAATTTGGTGTTACCATCAACAGCTCTGTGACAACACAGATTGCTTTTAAGACCTGTTCCTTCCAAAGAGTAATCTTTGGATTATTACCTCATTATCACTCTTACATAGAATGCAAAGACAATATGTTTTAAGAATTGTTTTAATGGTTAAGTATTCATATAAGATTCAGTCGGTGACGTATGGTACATTTGCAGGACTAATAACAAAGGCCAACTGAGTTTTAGAACTGTTTTCTCCTTTCCTTATTTCAAAATTTTATTCCAAATTTGTATTATTAAATTTCAAATGTAAACAGAGTTTTGGCTAGTTTTCTTGACCAAATTATCAATAAGATATATTTTGATCATTTGTAAGACAAAATATGTTTGTATAAAAACGAACAACAGGTGGGGTGCTTACTGCATATATTGCTTTCTTAATCAGAGATGCCTGTAGTCTCTGAATAGGAAGGATTGTTTGTAATGAATCTATTTAAGACTGGAATATAAGAGGAAAAGTTTTCTTAAGACTTAAAGTAGGAATTCTGTTTGTAGGGAAAACCTGGAGAATGTTATTTTTCTGTCACTTCAAAGCTGAATTTAATGTAGACTGTGGTTCATAACTTTATTGAGCTTTATTTGTTATATTTCACACTGCTTTTAGCATATGCTTTTGAATTGGAGATCAGCAGAACAGGTGTTAGACAAAGTATGATAATTGCTTTCTTTGTTCATTCTAATTTAATTCAGGTTATTTACATGTGAAAGGCCTAAATGCTTTCATTTTTTTCTGAGTGAAAGATAAAGTACTTTCCCCCCTACTCCCCCAACAAGGATTATCAGAAGGTTAAGACCATCCCTTGCTGTGATGTTGCTAGAACTACTGCATTAAGCTTTTTTTTCCCCCCTGTCACATGTTAATTCATATGAAAGGAAATCATATTAATAAGTCTTTGGCTAGTACAATTGAAAATTCTTCTTCATGTATATCCAGTTGAAATTTTTTTTTTTTTTTTTTTCATTTTTCTGAGAAATGAAATATTTTTAGGATTTTCACTCAGAGGCCATTAACGTTTCTTCCTGTCTCTTGTCGAATTGATGTAGGTCATAATGATTACGGTTATCAGCAACCGTCGTATCCTGAACAAGGCTACGATAGGCCTTATGAGGATTCCTCCCAACATTACTACGAAGGAGGTATCTATATACCTTCACACACATACGCACAGACATTCCCTTTCCTCCCCCACCCGCAACGGGAACAAAAATTCTCACACAACACAACTTATACCCATGCAAAGCTCTTGTAGAATACTAGTTGCTGGCTGTCTTGAAAATTGCAGGGAACTTGAAGCCTTCAGAATAATTTCTTGCAAACACCTAAAAATATATAACCACAATTTGCCATTTCTAACAACAGTAAAATGACTAAAACACTCTAGAGATTTTTTTTTTTACCTCAATGGAAATTTTTATTTAAACATAAATTTGTTGGTTCAGTTGTATATCTTTTTGTGTGTGTATATATTTTGTATAATTATAGTGCTGTTAGGAAACAGCTTGCTGATCTTGTGTAGCTAGTCTGTGCTCTTGTAGCTGTCTTTAATTTTGTCTTTTTTTTTTGTTTTATTTTATTTAGCGTAGTCATGATCTTATGACTGTGATGTTCCAGTAAATGTAATGCTCGTTTGGCAGAGATACTGAAAGTGCTGCAGTTCAACTTTGCAAAATTGGCTTTAACTGCAGTTTGTTTGGCCGAGTTCCTTCTGTTTGGTTTGAGTTTTCTTTGTTTTGTTCAGTTTTTGAAATCAATATTGCATTTTCATTTTGTTCTTGTGTTGTTGGCTGTGCATCTTAGAAGGAAAAAAAAATAATAAAATAGGTATCTTTATAAGTTTTTGCTTTCTTGCAATCATCTTACAGGAAACTCGCAGTATGGTCAGCAGCAAGATGCATATCAAGGACCACCCCAACAGCAGGGTTACCCACCACAACAGCAGCAATATCCTGGCCAACAAGGCTATCCAGGACAACAGCAGGGTTATGGTAAGAACCTAAAGACACAGACAGCAGTCACAGAAAAGACTGAGAGACCCTTGTTGTATATTATTCTATCCCTGTTTTACTGGGTCCAGAGGCCAGCCCTGTGCAGAACAGCTGTATACCTGCCCTTTCACTGGGCCAAAACAAGAAAGCTTAGAAGACAGATTCTTTTGGGAATTAGGTCTCTTGGCAGTCTAGGAGAGTGCAGTAGCACAGAAAACTGAAGGTGACTAAGCAGCGTTATAATGGGTGTCTTCCCCTGTACTCAGTGCTGGTGAGGCCACACCTCGAATTCTGTGTCCAGTTCTGGGCCCCTCAGTTCAGGAAGGATATTGAGGTGCTGGAACAGGTCCAGAGAAGGGCAATAAGGCTGGTGAAGGGACTGAAGCACAAGTCCTATGAGGAGAGGCTGAGGGAGCTGGGGCTGTTCAGCCTGGAGAAGAGGAGTCTCAGGGGAGACCTCATCACTCTCTACAACTCCCTGAAAGGAGGTTGTAGCTGAGGGGGGGAGTTGGGCTCTTCTCCCAGGCAACCATCAGCAAGACAAGAGGGCATGGTCTCAAGTTGTGCCAGGGGAGGTTTAAGTTAGATATTAGAAAGAATTTCTTTACAGAGAGGGTGATCAGACATTGGAATGGGCTGCCCAGGGAAGTAGTGGATTCTCCGTCCCTGGAGATTTTTAAAAAGAGACTGGATGTGGCACTCAGTGTCATGGTCTAGTAACCGCAGCGGTAGTGGATCAAGGGTTGGACTTGATGATCTTGAAGGTCCCTTCCAACCCAGCTGATTCTATGATTCTATGATTCTTTAATTTAGAAGGACCCAGAAAGACTCTGCTCTTTTCTGTCCTCTGTAGGTGAACACAGTCAGAAAGATGACAGAGCCATTTATACCCTTTCATCTGTGAATTTGCCAATTAGAACAAAATTATTTAAAAACTAGTTTAAAAATTTGTCCAATGTACATGAATCATTCTTTGAAAATTCTTTTACTGATCGGTACAGAAATGCAACTTTCACAAGAGTTTGTCTTACAAATTTCACTAGTAGTGCACACCTTCTGATACATGGCAGGAGTGAGAAATCCTCTGCCACGAGTAAGATAGTGTAGTCCCTGGATTCAAGGAAAACCTCCCAAACAGGAAATTGAAAGTGGTAGTACATAATGTTTGTGCATTATTTCTGAAAACTCAAGGTCAGAAGAGTATACTGAAAATACTGCTCTTGTAAGTTTTACATGCTTGCACATTGTAAAGTCATAAATATTTGTCACAGAAGAAAAAAATCTCTGAAGTTCCGTAATTACAATGTTCTCTGAAATTCCATACATTCTATATATATTTTAACTTTTAGCTTTTTTGTAGGTTTAACTGCAAAAACTATCAGCATTGTAGGTATGTGAGGAAGTGCAGGGATGATTTGTTTGCCATGTAGATAAATGCCAGATTCACATTAAGTCTAGTTGTGTTGAGACAGAGTTAAGTTTTAAGAGGATCCACTGAGATTTAGCAAGTGTTTTCCTTTTGGAGGTTATGGTTGAATTGATATTTCTAAAATAATACTCAGGTGCTTCTCTTCTTCTAAACATTAAATAGGAATAGAATGAAGACCAGACTGGAGGTCCATGTAACTCACTGCTCTGAATATGGAATTAAAGAAATAAAATCTGACCTATTCAGAAAATTTAGGTTAAGAAATACTAGAAGAAAAGGGATAAGGAAAACTGATGGAGGGACTTACCCAATGTAATTCGTAAAACAAAATAGCATACTTTTAAATTTCTGGATTTTAGCAGAAATAGTTATTGAAGTTCTATTTTTATTTTATAAAATCTGTCAGTGAATATTTAGAATTCAGCTGTAAAGGGTTACCATGAATAAATAAACCCATGTTCATTTGTCAGATGAACACAGAAGTTTTTAGGATGTCGTATTCTTGCTCAATTTAATATTTAATTGCTTTCTAATTTGCAAAAAAAAAATAATATCTCAGTCATTATTATCAATCTTTAAGGTTTTGTTTCACTGTAGAAAGCTGAAACTGCATAGTTCAAGGGGATTTGAGGCCTGAGGAGAATGGCAATAGCTTATGGAGCTTTTTTTCTCCAAGTCAACTTTTTGACTATCTTAGATACTACTGAAAGAGTTACCAGCTGATGTCATCTAAATGTCCAGTGCCTGTACCTAAAACTAGCCCTCTCGAGCACCATATCAACACATCTGTTTCTTCTGAGGGGAGGGGAAAAAAAGTGTTGGTTTGTTTAAAAGAAAGCACTTCTGAAAAGCTGCACATCTTCACCTCTTAAAAATGGAGAGTCAGTTTTCAGGGATGGTCTTGAAAAATCTAACAGATCCGCTGCAAAGGATTCATATGGAGTGCCACTGAAATACACAGTGCACCATCTCTTCCAGTGTTGGAGGCTGCACTGTCTTGTGGCAGCTTCCAGTGATAGACAGGCTGAGTCCCTGTGAATAGTAACAGAAAGAGTTTGTGCTGACAAAAAAACCAACTTCCTTTTACAGCCAAAAAAGACTGGAGTCAAAGTTTTGGATTTTTTCCTAGCCTTTTTCTGGAAAGCTAATATTGTCAGAGGCGTATGGAGTAGATGGTGCTTTTTTCCATCCCACAATAGTTTTTACTGGTTGTCACATCCCACACTGTATGCATAGAACTTGCTTGCCTGACGTCCCATTTATGATTGCCTGCTGTGGTGTGAGAACTCACTCTCTGTCAGTGAGGTACTGCTGGTCTCTTCAGAAGGTCCAAATGCTGATCATCTGGCTGCTTCTGGCATTATAAACTTCTGTAACTGGAGCAGCATACAGCAGGAGGAGGCTGCTTCCCTAAATCCTGGAAAGGGTTCATGTTTATCATTCATCATTTCTTGCCTTTTTCTTCTCTGTCCTATGACCTTGTCTGTGGAACTTGCATGCATTGGTATTACATAATGAATATATAAATAAAGGTAGATGTTTCTGTGATTGGAGCACAGGCCCTGTCAGAAAAGGTGCTTTCCAGGGAGAAAGGAGGGCCACTCAAGAGACCTAACTACACAGTAGTAATATTTCTTAACCCTGCTCAGCTGTAAAATTCAATGCTTTTACTGTTTTTTTCTTTCCAACACCTTAAATAGTCTTTTTTTCTTTTATTTTATTTTCTTTTTTTTTCCATTTGCATGATCTCCAGGCCCCTCCCAGAGTGGTCCAGGACCTCAGTATCCCAATTATCCACAAGGACAAGGCCAGCAGTATGGGGGATACAGACCCACGCAGCCTGGACCACCCCAGCCACCCCAGCAGAGGCCTTATGGATATGACCAGGTATTCTTTCGTTTGATGAGAAAAATTGTGGTTCTTACACACTCATTTAATAATCTTAAGATTCTTATGGACATTTAAACTAATGAATTTGAGGACGTGATCTCTCAGGTACGTATATACAGTTCTCCCGGGTTTTATTTCTTGTTGAGTTACCCAGAATCATTTGTCTGGAGTTGTGACTAGTCATTCTCTCCTGAGTTTGCTAAGTTTTAATGCAATTTGGCAAAGTGAAGCCCTCCAGGCAATCTTTTTGGACTTTAAAAGTTAAGTATAAGGTTTCATAAACTCATGGTGAATAAATAAAATGAAAGATAAGGTTCCTAAATCTAATGGTGGATTGTTTTTCATCACTGCTTTGCAGTAGAAATAGTTGAATTGATTTTCCACAAACACAAATCCTAATCCTAATCTTCCTCTCCGTGTCAGGTGCTCAGTTGAGGTCTTTTAGCTGTAGAACTGTACGGGAAGACATGAAACCTCTTTGTGCATAGATTTTCTCTGAGCAGTATGAGGGGGCACCGAACATGGGAAAACAGTGTCCCAAAAATCAACTGCTTCCTTCCTACCACTGCTAAGATAAGTTTAAAACAAAGAAACAACAACCCACCATAACTTCAGGCTAGAGTTGTAGTGAGGGACTCCTGTAAAAAAATCTGGTTTAGAATTACAGGATGAAGCAGAAGTTTTATTCCTGTAGAAGGTACTAAACTATAAAATACCTAATCTTTGCAGTATGAATCGTTCAGAAATGTCATTAAAACATACACTGTTACTTTCCTTGGCATAAATAAAATGAAGATCAACTAAATGATCAAGTTGAGGTTCTAGCATTTAAATAAAATCCTGATATGTCAGTAGAAGATCAGTTGAACTTTCAAGAAAAACTTTCCCTTGGAAGTGAGAATAGTCACAGTTGCCCACATTTTTAAAGGAGAACAGTTGACTTGCTTTCTACAGAAATTAAAAAAGACAAGGAAGAAGGAACAAAGTCTTTCAGTATAGTAGTTTAGAGATGCAGTTACTTCTAATTATCAGATAAACACAATGTTTATGCATGGAACTGGTGACTTTCTCTGCAAACAATAAGCTACAGCAAAATCCTTTGGTTTTGGCAAATATAGGGTCAAGGAAGTTTAATCACAATTTGCTGAGTTTCTTTCAGTTTTTCTTGCAGTAGGAGTGGATAACCCTCTCTGTAGATAGGCTCTGCTCCTCTAGTTTGTGCAGTCTTAAGTTCCACTGGGAAACTCAATTATAGAAGACCTCTCTTTCATACTAGCCATTCCCATAGGAATTGCGCTGCTCAAATTCTCATCTAGCAGCTGTTGTGAAACTCTTCTTCGTGACTGATTGTTATATTACAGTGTAACAAAAGTAACATTGCAACATAAAGCTGAAATTTAAAATACCACCTTATCATGATGGTACTTAACGCGGAATGGTGGCAAGACTGCAGTTCGGGACACGTTCACTTCCTAGCAACTGCTTTCTTCTGCAAACCTTGAACCCTGTGGTGAAGGATCATGGTAAGCTTGTAGCATTGATGCTTTCACCTCTGCCCTCCTCTGCAGTACATGACATTCTTTCAAAAGAAGGAGAATATCAATAAGGGTAATAACTCTGTGTATTGGATCTGTGGAATAATTGCTTCCCATAGGATATGTGGACTAGTTCTTCATGTTCACTGGGATGTGCCTTGGTTTTTGAGATACATGTACAATTCTGTAATACTTGATAGGTGAATATTTTTAGGTATCTCTGTGTCATGGTTAGTTTCCTAAATTACTTTGAATTTAGGTGACCTTGTCCTTTTGAAATAATTTTCAAAGTTCAGGTGCGAAGTAATCCCCATCTTTTATTTTTTACTGATGTTCTGCAAATTTCACAGCAGTCTTTTGAATGTAAAGGTATACTGTTTTGATCCAGGTTCCTCGATTTAAATCTGTGTCATTGGTCTTACATTTACATCAAAGCACGAAGGATTTTTAGTGAGATGAAACTATACCAGTTACTTATATCAGTTTATCATTTATTGTTATTTGTTTCCACCTTTTAACATCACAGTTTATTTGGATGGTCTTCTGATTTCAGCTTTTAATACAGGAAAATGTGCCTTGTGATCTAATTATATATTTTGAATTTTTTTTTTAGGGTCAATATGGAAATTATCAACAGTGAAAAAGTACTCACATTCCGGTAGGCAATATTTGTTAGCAGCCATATTGTCTCCTCAGCACTGTGGACATCTTCCCAAGATGAGAACCTCCCATTCCACCTAGCTTTTGGAAAAATCTTGTGGCTGTGTTACGGTATGCAGTCTTTATGGGTTAATTATTAAAGACTGTAGATTCTCAGAAACTGATTTCACATCTCTACTCTAGATGGCAATATTGGACAGAAAATCTGTGACATAACAATTTGCAGTGAGTTGAGGACTGTATGTCAAATAGACTGTTACTGACTGAAAGGTGTGAACAGCTTTGTATGTTTATGAAGGTTATGGGAATTTAATATTTTTTTCCATGGATTTTTTTTGTAGGGGGGAAAGGGGAAATGCACACTTTTTACAGCAGCAATATTTTGTATATAATGTTTTTCATGGGGTGAATATGCAAGACAGTACACTACTCGCTGGGCAGGATAACAAATCTACTGTTAGAATGGGTAGGACATGGTAAGTGCTTGATTGTATTAGTCTTGAAATGGTGTACGATCAAGATAAGAGTGAAAAAAGATGGAGAGCATCCTACATCACTGATAGGTTCACATATAAAGATAGAGAATCCCAGTTATCTAAATGGGAACATAATTAAAGACAGTGTAATATAGTCTTGTGCAAAGATTAATTTTTTAAGCTTTCCAATTTTTCTGAGTGAAGCGGTTTTGTAAAAATTGTTTCTAACAGTTTGACAATTTTCTGCAACGTTTTTTGGGTAACAAACGTTTGGGTTTTATTTCTCAAGTGTTTTGTCAGAGCTTTGCATAAGCAGGCTGTAATCCCTCTTATTAATTGCAATAACAAAGAAAATGACAAGTGTTAATTTTACTTGGCTTGAATATGCAAAGAACTTGAAAAAGAATATGGAGAACAGGACTGTATTGTATAAGTGTATTTTAACCTTTAGTTGAATAATTTTTATGTATCAAAATAGCCTAGAGGACTTTGTAAAACCTATCTAAACTTTTGTTGTGGTTTAGGAATGGTATTCCCCAATTTTGTGTTCCCACTGACACACTCCAATCCACATACCTGCTTCCCCCTCCACCTCTTCTGGAGTGGCTGGAGAGGAGAATTAGAGGCACAAAATGTAAAGATCACATGTTGACATAAGAACAATTTACTGTAAACAGCAATGAGATAAGAAAACAGAAAACAAACAGTAACAGCAACAATACTAATGACAGAGGGTACAAAAAAGAGGCAAATGAGTCACACGCAGTTGCTCACCCTGTGGAGCCCAGCAATTTATGAACCACCCCAGGCTAAATGACCTGAGGTGGTGCAGAATAACCTCCGGGTCCCAACCATGCCCCTCTGGCTACTGCAACAATTAACCCTGTCCTGGCCGGAACCAGGACAACTTTTCTAACTGGGAGTTGATAATTTTAGAAAGGGGGCATTTTTTGTGTGTGTCTGTTTTTCTTATTGGTTAACATGAGACCAAGGGGATGTTTTATAACATCAAATATAAAACCTGTTGGTGAGGTAAATGCCAAATTTTGTTTTGAGTTGCATTAATGCTTCTAGTGTTGCATGTGAGATAGAGGCAGCACCTTGATCAATAGCATAGTACACAAAAAATTGGTTTTGAGACTGTCCTGCAACTGTGTATCAGATAAGTAAAAGTATATTCTGTTCTGCAGAAATATATGCATTCAGGAATTCCTGGCAACATTTATAAAGGATAAAAGTTAAAATTAGTCCAGGAGTAAAATAATATTTTGGTTTTTTTCAGTTGGCAATCAATGTTCGGGGAAAAAAAATAGAAATTCAACTGGTGTTCCTAATATGTATGACATTATACATGAAAGACAAGATTTTCAATTTGTTCATCCTTTTTAAAGGGAAAACAGTTTTCTTAAAGTCAGTAGAAAATACACATCAAGATTTGAACAGATATGGGATGAGGAACATTATTATGAATGAAAAGCTTGTAGGTTCTGTGCCAATTTTCTACCACTGTGTACTTCATTGCTATTTAAAACTGTACTCCATGAATTCTAACGGAAGAATAAATTATTTGTGATTTTAATTTTCTCATTTGTTTCTTTAAATTAGATCCCTGTTACTTTGATGTCTTGTCTGGAGACTCTGCTGAGGGTTTTGATTTTATAGAAGTTTGGCTAGAATAACCAAACTGTATTTGCAGTCTAGGACTTTATCAAAATTCTCTTACCATAGCCAAGTTAATTAGAATTAACTGTTCAGTAATCAGCATGTTGTGTAGGTTGTTTGTTAAGAAATTCTTCCTGTGAAAATGAAGGTCCATGAGGCTATAATCAAGATGACTGAATTAGATAAATGAGTTGAGGAGACAAAAATATGTTGAACCCAACCTGGTGTAGATATGTTATCTCATTTGAAATAAGCTCAACTGACATTAAGAAATAATTTGTCTTGCCAACCCATCTTCTGTTGTCTTATTCTCCTTTTTAATGGAAAGTAAAATTGCAATTTTAATAAGCAGAATTTCCTCCAGGGTTTCCCTCCTAGAGACTACTGCATTTGCAAGGTTTAATTGTTTTATAACGGTCCTGTTTCGTAAAACTTTTTAATTGGTGGTGACAAAAATTACCTTATTCCTCTGATACTATGCCAGAAGAACAACTTGAGAGGAGATAGCTCCATGTGAAAGTATTTCTACTAAAATGATATATTAAAAAGGAACCAGTTTTCCCTAAATGAAAGAAGCAGGAACGCACAAGAGGACCAGCATGAAATGGCAAGATACGAGGTTCATTTTAGTAAGTCTTCCTTATTAAATAAAATCCACCCAATAGTGAACTAGTGAAAACGGTTTTGGAATTGGCACTTTACCTGTAGAATGTAGAAAATAAGGAGGGGACTGGCACAGCAAATCAAGTATGTGAACAGAAATGACACAGATGTTTAAAGAGTAAAGAGGAGGGGTCAGTGTATTCAGTGACTTTTAGTTATTGTAGGGCTGTGATTTTTGCCATTGTATTTTGCTCTTTTCATATGGTTTTATTTTCTTTTCTGCTCTGTGAGTAACTCACAAAAGGAAGAAGCCGGCTCACTGTTTCAATTGAAACTGACTTCACAATGTTGTAAAATAAGTAAGCATTTACTTTATAGAGCAGGATAAATGTATCTTTCTGCAAATAGTCCCACTTCCATTTTCATACCTAAATTCCTTCAAAATGTTTAAAGTAATTGATTTTTTTTTTGAGAAAATGCACCTGATTAAAGGGGAGCAAGGACTTAAATGCAAAAATATCATTGTACTTCTACAGTTCTCACCACAGAGGATGCTGAAACACTTCAATGTGATTTTTAAAAAAAGATCAGATTTTAGATTCAAAAAAGGTGAGAATACTTAAATTTACAAAATTAAGAGAAAATGTTACTTCAGCAAGTCTAGGTGGAATTCTGCCAGAAACCCTGAAGAAGTTCAGAAAGAAAGTAGTGGGTTTTCCCTACGTGGGCAGCAGTTGCAGAAGCATAAGGGAGAAATCCTGTAAAATGAACCCCAAAAAAACCTTCTCAAGCAAATAGATACCTGAATAAAATAGTAAGTTTAAAAAAAAAATTTAAGTACTATGCTAAATGACATGTTCGTTAACAAAAAAAAACCCAAACCAAACAAAAAACAAACAAAAAAAAATCAAAAAAAGGATAATAAAAGCTGACCCTCAGTCTGCTAGAATTATAGTACAAAATCGTAGCACAGTCTGATGAAACTGATCTTTATGTTCACAAAGCCTGAATTTGTCTGAGAAGCTACTACCATGAAAATAAAGCATGCAGTAAGGTGGACTGCAAAGCACTGGAGAGGAGGTGAGGTGGTGGGGGGAAAATAGGAATAAATGCTAAATATCACAAATGATGCAGATTTATAATAAATTATGGTAGAACTCTATTGGGACCACTGATTAACGCATACAAATAAACTGGAGAAAATAGTAAGTATTCCGATAGCAGCGTGGAGTGAAAATGATGCTACTTAGATTATGCAGGACTTAAAACTGTAGAAATGCAATGGAGCATACATTGCAGAACTTCAGAAGTTACTGATGTTTGCAATCACAGTACTGGGTGGGATAATTCCGATTTACTCATACATGGCTAATCAGCTGTCAGGAGCAGTTCAGAGGACAGCACAGTAAAACTTCCATTCAGTGGGTGTCAAAAGTCACCGTGCCACCAAAATATTCCAAAAGCAGTGGTATGGAACGCCTAACAAAACACTGTAACACTGATTGGGGTTTTTTCAGCTCGGAATTACTATGCTCAACCTTGTCTCTCCCATATCAAAAAGATAGCTCAGGTAAAAGGTAAGTAGGTAACAAGCGGTCAAGGGCAAATCTAGTATGTTTGGGGTTGTTTCAGATGTATATGTATAAACCAGCAGCACATAACAGTGTAATTTTTGTAAGGATACCGACATGATGAAAATTAAAGGCAACACCTTTGAAAATGATAAGAGGAAGTGCTTCTTATGACATGGACAACTGCAAACTCAGTCTCCAGGGGCTCTGTAGGATTAAAAAAATGAGTTGGACGGAAACATGAGAATGTGAAATTGTGTAGGTTGGGAAAGACCTCTAAGGTCCTTAACCCGGCAGTGCGAAGTCCACCAGTAAACCATGTCTCCAGCTGCCACAGTTACACATCTTTTAAACATCTCCAGCGATGGTGACTCCACTGCTCCCTGGGCAGCCTTTTCCAATGCTTGACAACCCTTTCGGAGGAGAAAATTTTGCCTAATACCCAATCTGAATCTCTCCTGGCACAATTTGAGGCCATTTTCTCTTGCCCTATCATTATGACTTGGGAGAAGAGCCCAAACCCTACCTCGCTGCAACCTCCTTTCATGAGCACATTTAACTTAGAGGAGACAAAAAGCTTACTTTGAAAGAATGTAGAACCTCATGTTTCACAGCTTTATGCAACAAGCAGTATTCTAGAGTGCGGAATATACTTCTGTTGGTGCCTCGACAGTAAATGTTCAGAGTATATTTAGATTTTTAATTTTTTTAAATCATAACATTTAGGATGTCACTCTGCAAAATCTGGAAGTAGACATTACTAGCAGCAGACTGTTAGTGTACGTTCCAGAATTAAACTGAACTGTAGAGCTGAACTGGGGTAGCAATGTTCTGTTCAGAAAACTATTTTTTCATTATGGTGAAATATATCTCCAAAATAATGTCAGTAATGAAATACTTAGATTTCAGTCTTGTAAGATGATGGGTACTTCCACTCAACTCTGCTAAGCTTCCCATGACACAATTTTTCAAGAAAAATTCTGACTAATCTAACAGAATGTCTGGTTTCCCCTTCTTGAGATCTGATGCTGCAATGGGAAGATTTTTCAGTTTTCTATGGACTTTTTTCTAATTTTCTCTTACCATTCTCCACTTGGTCTTATGAAATGAAGGCAGTTCAGTATGTCATTGGTTTCACAGATGTACACCTTGGGTTTCTGGTGGGAAGAGCTTTGGGGCTGGAAAGGAAGATGCTGGAATAGTCAGAGCTAATAGTCTGTGAACTCTTCAGACCACTGCGTTATTTTCACTTGCTGTGACACTTTTTAAACAAATGGCCTAGGTGAATTGCCATATAAATGCTTTTGCATTTTGGTTCATAATTTTCATTTAATCTAAAAGTTAATTTTACACAGCATAAATTCTAATCACCTACTGCAGTTGGTGTTGCCAGAAGTGCGTTGGCATCTTGACACAGGTTCATTACAGATATTTTTTGTAGAAAAATGCCATTTGTGAGGGCAGGCTTGATAGAAATACACATTTTGTTTTCATGAAATTAAGTTACATCAGTTGTACCTCTTGAATTTTTTTTGCAAACTTCAAGTGAAACATTTTCAGTCTCCAGTTGCCACCTTTACATTTTTGCAGATGTAGCTTTTCTCAGCATAGAACCTTTAGACTTTGTTTCCACAGGGCTACAAGGTAAACAAGTGCCACAATTCTTAGAATTTATTTCTAAATGCTGATTAAGGCTTTGCTTGTTAAGGTAGTTGCTTGTTAAATTGATACTGTGTCAATCTCAAAAGGTATCTCTCCTTTTTTTTTTTTTCTCTTTTTGACCCCAGCAAAGGTACAGATCATTTCAGAGCTAGCTTTTCTTATTTGAGCACCTAGATAACGATATGCTCACAAAGCTGTTTCCAACTTGGAAAAAAAATGTTTGCCTTCTACCATGGAATACCTTCCTTAGAAACTTATTGTTGTGTAAAAAGGGTTCTGCCTATAAATGCCAGAGTTTGTAATTTCATAAGCACAGAGAGCCTGCCCAACGGAGTATGATGAAGTCTTTGCTAGTGTGACACTGGCTTCAGATTTGTCATCAGCCTGTGTCCACGCAGGCTCAGGGAAAGGTAAGCACATAGCAAAACTGAGGCAGGCATGAAGGTTTCTGTTGTATCCCACAGAATATTTTTGTTTGATGGCAAGTGGATGAGCTTAGGACCGTAAATAGATGCTTGGTTAGTACTAGGATATCTGTCACCAGTACAAGTACCTTGCATGCATGCTAACATGTCTAATGGAGCCTGGTGTTCATTGATGCTTGTTACGGCTGTTGCTGTGGTCTTGCTATAAAGACAGCACTGATACTTTATTACCTCAAAAGCTTAGTTCTAGGTTGCCTGTACTGTATTATTTGTTCTTCAGTTTCACATTGATTCAGGTTTTCTGGCTCTCTGGCAGGAAACAGGGAAGGCAGAAAAGCAGCAGTCTTATGTGACACCAATTCTGCTGACAAGGAACATGGAGACCGATTGATTTGCCTGCTTCAGTAGTTCCTTTGACTCTTTAGAAATTTGGAGTTTAAAATGAGATCTGTGGCCCTGAGAGTATAAAGGGTCCATCTATCCACCATACTGTACACTGATGAATCTGAGAGCAATGTAGCCTTTCAAAGCAAAAAAATGTTTGAGTAAAGGGAGGGTGTAGGTAACTAGGAGTAAGAATAGATGGTGAAACGTAGAAACATCAATAAGCATAAAGGCTTCCTTAATGTAACCCAGGAGACGTGCAAGGACAAGTGAGGGTCTGTAGCACCAGTGCCAACACAGGGGGGAGAAGGGCAAACTCGATGGTTTACAACAACTTTGATGACTGATGGCATTTTCGGAAGGCAACAATTCAGATAATAAACTAATACACATTGGAAGGGACCTAAGGAGGTCTCTACTCCAACCTCCTGGTCAAAGCTGGGTCAGATTCAGGTTGCTGATCATCCTCCAAGGATGGAGACTGCACAACCTCTCTGGAACCATGTTCCCCTGCCTGTCTTTCCTCCACATGAAAAAGTTTCTTCTATTAGCAAGTCTGAACCTCTTTTGTTTCAGCTCATACCTGTTATCTCTTGTTCTCCAGCCGTTCACTGCCATGAAGTACCTGGCTTTGTCTTCTTGCTGACCTACCTTTATATGTTTAGAGGCTCCTGTTAGGTCCCACCCCAAACCATCTCATCTGAGCTGAACAAGCCCTGTGCTCACAACCTCCTCTCCATGGAAGGGCAAGCGCTTCAGCCTGGTGGCCCTCCACTGAATTTGCTCCAGTTCATCAGGTTCTTTGCTGAGGGGTGGGGCAAGGCTGGACACAGTACTGCAAAATCCACACCACTCCTGATGCACAGTCAGTCCCCCCCCACCCCCCCAGTTGAAGATGTTGGTGCCCAGAAATAGAAAGTGTCAGGAACCGAAGATTATATAAAAGGAGGTGGTTTGTATTATAAGATCAGAGGAGGAACGGGAATGAGGATACTGAATCAATAAGCTTAAAACTCCAGATGTTTATGTGTAAGTGCAGTAAGTACAGAAATGTACAGAAAGATTCTTAAGTGTATGATTGAAGCTGTAACTGCATTGGCATAATAGAAACACGGTTCTATTTATTTATTTACTGGTCTTGAACATTAACATATACACATCTTTTTTTCAAATTGAAGAGGGGAGATGCTTTGTCAGTGAATAAGGCAGTACATCTTCTCTGAGGTATGAAAAGTTGACCAATTGAATGGTCTTCCCAAGTAGGAAGAGAGCAAATACAGTCATTGTGAGATTTTACTATAGGCTCTGAATTAGATCTGCCTAAGGTGTACCTGGCCATTCTCTGACTGACCAAGCCAACTCATTTGAAATGCAGGAGCTGAGGATAATGGGGAATGGTAGCTCTGAAACATATCTTGGGAAAAGGATGCAGCAGAATGCAGGCAGGTTCCTAGGAGAGTTTTGATACAGAAGGCATGGGGAAAGGAGCCACATGGAAGATGCCTTCTGTGTTCCTTCATCAGTGAATAATCATCTCTCAATACAGGGCTTATAATGGCACCCCAAGTAAGAGATCATGAGGTGGAACGATTTTACTTTTAGAAAAGGAAGGAAGGAGAGGAGCAAATAATGTTTTGAACAACCAGAGACAACCTTGCCACTTTTGCATTGTAGTATCAAGATTAAATATATGGTTGGATTCTCTGATGCCTAACGAGTTGAGCTCTAACAACACTCTGCTGAAGTATTTATAAAATCTCATTTCTTTCCTAGCTGGCTTCTTTCATGGTGATGGTAGGAGTATAATGTCTTGAAACATCTCTCTCAGAGTTGTGTGAAATTTGTCAAATTTGGTTGAATTTTGTCAAGGAGTTCACTTTTCCTCAGGAAACCTAACAAACAGCAAACTTCCACAAAAAAAAAAAGACATCTGTAATCTCAGAAAATAAAAACTTTCATATGGGGAAAAAAAGTCTAAAAAAGAAGTTCAGGAGAGTTGGCAAGTCCTTAAAGAAATTATAAAGAAAATTATACTATTATAAAGAAATTATACTATGGTATATGTACAAATTACCCCAATGGATGATCAAGAGCTCATCAGTGCCTTCAAACAAAGGAGAAAGTGCACCAAAAGCTCTCATTGTTAGGAAAAAGCTTAAAATAATAGTAGAACACATTGAAATTAAATTAAGGCAAGCCACAAAATGAACTATAATTATTCAGAGATACTGATAGGAAAAAAAGAAGAGGTGGTCCATCACTTCACAGAGAACAAAAGCTGTAGACAGTGTTGCTGAAGAGTATTCTAGCTTAGGACATCATTCCTCAACTTAGGTAGGAATAATCGGTTATGTGAATATCTGATGAGGAGAAATTTGTTAGGTACATAGAATTTTACTACAGTAAATTATATATACAAATTATTAGATTGCTAGCCCTATTCTAGGATCAAGGAACTAGTAAAATAACAGCAATAATAGCAATACAGTTCAGGTTTGTTATCTTAGTGCCCATATCAGACCAATTTATGACAGAACCAAAGACAGTGGGCACATTAGAGGTAGGCTCTTGGCGGGGATAATTATCCCCAAATGACTACTGGCAAGAGGTGAGTATGAAAAGATGATGGGGGGTGGATCTCAGAGGGGAATAACATGTATTGATCGTATTTATCAAACACAGTGAGCTGACCACAAGATCCATAATAGTATATTGGCTCATTATAGTACGAAACATATATTAGCTCTAACATAGATTACACCTTTACTTTTAATCCCCACCAGCACTGAGGGAGTCATGAACTTCCAACAAAGGATCTGATGGGGAGGGAGTAAATAAATGGTCTTGCAGAGAACCTGCCAGCTGCCACATCTCATGGAAATGGATGCTGGGAAACCAGTAGGTAAAACTCTCATTTTGAACATTAGTTGTTGCTGCTATTTGGTTGCACTCTTACTCTTTTTAACTTCAGAAAACATCCTTTAATTTTAAACTTTGCCTACAATTCATGATGTTATGATTCAGTGGGTCCCATGCTCCTGAGTGATTATCAACATTATTAAGCAGCATTCCAGGTTTCCTAACTGATGTTAAGAAACTGTGGCTTTTGGGGAGGTGAGAATCCACATCATCTACTAAATAGGCTGTTCTTAGGCACCACCTTACAATTAAAGAATAGCTTGGGTTGGAAGGGACCTTAAAGATCATCTAGTTCTAAGCCCCTTGCCGTGGGCAGGGACACCTTCCACTAGATCAGATTGCTCAAACCGTCTTTTATGATTTGCTTCTCTTTTTGATACTGAGAACTTAATGATGCTCAGGATATCCTTCCATCATCACCTTCAGCTGAGCTGGAGATGTCCCAGCTGGAGCTGCAGACAGTGCCTGTGCAAGGGAATGAGGCTGTATCACCATCACGAGTGGAGTTCCCATTCCCTAAACACCCTTGCTTGAGTTCGAAGGAAGAGGGCATAAAGAAGATCTTGTATGCTTCCTCTTTCTCTGGAGGAAGAAGCAGGTCTGCTGAGCAGCTTGGTGCCAAGTACAGGGGGAATGCACTTCCTATGGTAGAGAGCATTGGAGTGGCACCATAAAGCCCCTGGAGGACGTAGACCTCACCAGAAACTGGTTTTCAGAGTTACTCAATTGACCTGCACCTACTGCTTTAGACCATGCTATCTAATGTGTATTCTAAAGCAAGCACCTTTACTGAGGAGTGCTGAAAAAATACTTTTGCATCACTTACGGATACTTCCTAGCTAGTAAGTGCAGGGACTCGGGAGTGATGGAGGTGGGAGTATGTACTGGGGAACGACAACCCCATTGTGCGTATTTTGGCCTTCCTGGAACATCTGAGACTGCAGGAACAAAACGACTATTTCTATGTTACCTCCAATCTCCTCACATTTTTAAAACTCTTCAGACTCTCCTTAAAGGTTTCTGAACAGAATCCTAAGGGCTGCAGCTCTCTTCAGGAGCTTCAGCTCTACTAAGTTACCAAGACCTAGTCCGTTAATTTCAACATCCCACCCTAGCAAGTTGTTGAAGCTTCGTAGCAAAAGTTGAGTACTTCAAACCCTGCCAGTTAGAGCACAGTCCTCATTCCCACATAAACACAACCATTTTGCAAACATGATCTGATATTAATTACCCCCCTGGCACCAAAAGTCAGGCTTTCCTGATGCAGCACGCTAATGTAAAATGCATTAGTGAAAATGCTGGCTCCAAGGGGTTAGGTTCTCTAAATAAACACAGCAAAGTTCTTTTTTATTCGCAACTCCCAGGCTATTCTCAAAGACTGATTTCTCCAACAAGAAGAAAAAAAAGACTAAAATCATCCTTGGGTTTTTAATAGGTTATAAATGCCTTTTTTCTATTCAGTTGCAGGAACTGAATGTCAAATTGTAGATCAATGAAATCTGAGTCTTTCTTTGCCTTAGAATGAAGTTTGTCCAAGCTCTTTTCTGTGGTCGTGTGCTTTTGTGTTATGTCTGTAACAGCAGATGGCTGAGGATCAACAGGGCAGGACTGCACTGCTGACTTCTGGGCTAAGGTGACAACACTGAAATTTGTGAGTGAAAAAGGAAAAGTTTTTAAGAGCTAGGGAAGATTATTATATATATTAAAAAAAATAATTTCTAAGGCACTGACTTAGAATTATTTTTCTTACACTGAAAATTGGAAGTAGGACTCAAACAAAGCCAGCTTGCAATGAATGAGAAACGTTCAGCTCTGTTAACAAAATAGGGCTGTGAGGCCAGTGATTTCCATCTGAGAAATTGCCCGTGTCCTCATTGGCAATACCAGCTTAAGGCATTGCCACCTTCTGCCAGTGCCACAGTGCATTGCCTTCGCATTTGTGCCAAGGCTTGGACATGATCTGGAATTTGATCTGGCTTGAGCAGAAAAATAAGAAAACATTAAAAAACCCGAAACAAACCAAAACAAAGCAACAAGATAAATCCCCCAAGTTATTCCCAGCACTGTCCCAGAAGTATTGCCCTGGGATGCCTGACAGGCACAGAATGGCAGGAATGAGAGAGAGCAGCAGTAAAGGGTAACTCAGACAGGATTGCCCAAAACTGCCTATTTGCTGAGCTGCTGCTCCCTGAGTGCCAGCAGCAAACAGCTGGGGCTGGAGCCTGGTGGTTCACAGGGCTGGAGCTGCCTGCCCTGCCTGTGTGGGGCAAGGCCTGGCATGCTGGGGTTGCTTGGGGAAGATCCCAGTGTGGGCAGGACTGGAAAGAATCAGGGAGGAGTGAGCTCTGTGTCCACATGTTCTCCTGGCTGTTGCTGATCACACCATTGGTTTCGTGAGCTTCTCCGAAGTCCCATGATGTAAAATTTCCATACTGACTAATAAAAGGCATCCTTAAAATGACTGTGGGAGATACTACAGAAGTCATAGACCAGCAAGTCTATGTCCAGCCATCTTGGACTCCCCTGCCTCACTGATGGTTCTCCATCCAATTTGCACCCCAGGGGTTTAGAAGGGTCTTTGGAAATTAGACCCAGAGTATCCATCCTTGTTCTGCTTCTGTTGTTTGCACATCCTTACCTTTCTCTTCTTAGGGATATGGGAATGGAAGCGTGTTAAAGACCTAAGCTAGCCTTTCTATATGGTATAAAGAAGCTGAAACAGTAGTGAGGTTTTCAATCCATGAATGGCAAGTACTATATAACTAGATTGTTAAAATAAAGTCTACTTGGTCCTCTTCCCATTTCAGAGCAACTAAAAATATACACACTGGTATGATAAGACCAGGTACCAATACAAGCGTCTTATCCTCACCTGATTTGAAACACAAATACCAGTTTAATTTTACTCCACTGCAAACAAATTTATATCTGAAATGCTGTTCAGCATGTATAATAAAATTATTCAGCTAATGGTCCCATCATATTCATAAGAAGGGCTGAAACCTGCAATGGGTTGAAAGAAAATTCAATTACAATTTCAAAAGAATACTTGTCCAGATCAAAGTTTTTTTGAATCATCTAATGAGGCACACTTAATCGCTGGGAAATTGCAGCATTTCCTAGAGCAACTTTCAAATATTAATTCTGAGTGTAAGTGCATCTTTATACTCAACAATATATCTATGCCATATTTGGTTACAAATTTAACTTTCTTGATTTCAGCTAAAGCAAAAACACTTTCTGTCTTGGCAGTCTAACCTTGCATATTCTGTTCTTTCCATTGAACCACATCCTAGAAAATGTTTTCCTTTTGTCTTCCTTGCTTGTGGAGAGATGAGTGAAATGGCAGCTTCAGTCTACTCCAAAATTTTTTCTTAATCCAAAAAAAAAGTTTGCTGTGCAAGTTTTCTGCCAGGGTCAAGATCTAGGGGTGGGGGTAGAGGATTCTAAAATTCCGAAACTAAATACTTCTTTTCTGCCTAGAGTTTTCAGAATTCATTCTTTGTCATGCAGGTCCAAAAGGTTAAAAATAACTGTACCTCCTGAGACTTTTCCCTGGGCTGTGGTCTTCTCTGGGATTCTGTAAGCTTTTTCCACCCAAACTGGGTCAACTTCCATGCCTAATTTTAAAATCTCTGGGATCCAACGCTTTATAAAAATCAATGAGATTTTTCCCATTATATAATCCCAGCAGCCATATATGATATACTCTGGCCTGATTCTGCTTAAGCTTGATTTTATATATTGAAATGGTGATTATTAGTTTTAAAGAGACACGAGCTTCTTGTGGAAAATTATGGGGAAAATTCTCATTGAACTTAGGAAATTGACTTTTAAACTAAAGGTCGAGAAAGTACATTTTCCTATGTTTGCTCTTACTCTCTGAAAATGTAATTACAAGAAATGGTAATGGAAATTACAAATATCTTTACAAATACTGTTTTTCTAGACATTTTGATACCAGAGTTGTTCCTGCAGCTAGCCTACAAAGTCTGGGAAGAACTCAAGCAATATTAAATAACTATCAGATCAATGAATAAACCAAATTTATTTCAGTATTTATGTAAAGTACCTAATTGCATTTCCAAAGTCTGCTTTTTTGCTATAATGCCTGCAAAATATTTCACAACTCTGACTGCTTGCATGCTGCCCCAAAGTCTGTCCTACCCACCTGTTGTTGTGCTCTGGCTTTCTTTCTAATATCCAGCTGTTTCTTGACTTAGACTGGGTATTGGAATAAGAATTTTTTTGATCTGCTTTTATGCAGCACATAGCATATTGTCATCCTGATGCATGGCAGGAACTAGAAGATGCTCCTGCAAAGCAAATTAACAGTGTCTTTGGGATTTGGAAATGACACGAAGAATTATTCAAGATTCGGCTCCAGAAAGTAAATCACAAAGTCAAATTGTTAATGATAACTATGACAGCAATGCATGGTTTGGAATTTTATTGGAAGAATTTGACAAATACTTTAGATAATGAACAAAGTAATAAAAAAATCAATGTCATTTCCCAGATAATTTGTGAAAAGGAAAAGGAGTTTATTTATCAAATATATTGTTTCTGCAAATAGTTCACCTCATGATTTCAGAAGGGAAATAGGTAGGAAGAGAAAATGAGCTTAACAAAACAAACATTGGTTTATATGTCAATATTCTTGTAAATGACAATGACAGAAGGGAAATGGAGCTAATATGATATGGGAACAAAATAATTTCTAAACTGAAAATTTTGTTGTGACTCTTGCAAATATTTCCAAAATGACAAATCCAAGAACCACCTAGTGCACTCTGATATTGGACATTGAACTGCAGGAGAGCCTTGGCTATACTGCTCCAGTAGTGCTTCCCAGCATTCCTATCTTTCAAATCACCATAAGGCTCTATATATTTCCATTTAGTCTCTGTTTGTCTGTGGCAAATGACTGTTTGGGAAACAAACAGGCATGTTTCTGTATTCCAGGTGAACAGCAGCCTGTCTCACAGCAGATTTCCTTATGACTTTTTAAGGACAACATTAATATAATTTATAGTTATCTTAATCATTCCCTTTTGACAGAAACAACTGCAGAAGAGGGAAACTTTGTCCGAGAGATTGACTCTGCCTGGCTGGTGACTTCTCCCTTAATTAGGAAGCCAGAGGCATATGTCTGAAACCTGTCTAGTATAGAGCTGGGGAGGTTTAAAAGCCCAGACATCTATCATTTCAAGACTCAGCTGCCCCCAACCCTAGCCAAGGAGCAGGTATGTCTGTGTGTCCTGTCACATCCTTTCTTCAGTGGCATTGAGTTTCACAGCAGCTCCCCTCCCCACCTTCCAAGGTTTTCATTTCAGTCTGATGAATCACTGTGCTGGTTTTGGCTGGGGTAGAGTTAATTTTCTTCACAGTAGCTGGTAAGGGGCTATGGTTTGGATTTGTGCTGTAAACAGTGTTGATAACTCAGGGATGTTTTAGCTATTGCTGAGCTCTTACACAGAATGCCTTTTCTGCCTCTCGCCCCAACCCACCAGTGAGCAGGCTGGGGGTGCTCAAGTAGTTGGGAGGGGACGCAGCCAGCTGACCAGAAGGGTATCCCAGACCATATGGCATCATGTAGAGCTGGGGAAAGTAGGAGGAAGGAGGAGATGTTCGGAGTGATGCAGTTTGTCTTCCGAAGTCACTAGTAGGTGTGATGGAGCCCAGCTTTCCTAGAGATGGCTGAACACCTGCCTGCCCATGGGAAGTGCTGAATGAGTTCTTTGTGTTGCTTTGCTTGTGTGCGTGGCTTTTGCTTTACCTATGAAACTGCTTTTATCTCAATCAACGAGTTTTCTCACTTGTACCATCCCAATTTTTTCCCCCCATCCCACAGGGGGACCGAGTGAGAGGCTGCATGGGGCTTAGTTGCCAGCTGGGGTTTGCAGGCAGAGAGGAACAGCTGCTCCAAAGAGGTACAATAACTTGTTTTGTTTCCAACCGGAGCTGTCATGGTTTTTTGTGGGTTATTTTTAGTCTGATCAGATGTGGGAGAGGAAACAGGTAACACCATAGCAGCGATCAGGATGGAAAGCAAAGACAGGGGAGTACAGAAAGCCCAGATGAGCTCAGAACCTCCTTCCCTGCAAAAACACCAGTTTATGACCTGGGAAAGCAAAGCATTCCAGTGACTGTGTGCATGGGGAGAGTGGCGGAGGGAGGGTTGGTGGGGTCCTGCCACTGCCCATTCACTTTCCCCTTGGTGTAGACACTCCTTCTCACTTCTGTGGGAAATGGAAGAGCATGACGTTCGAGGTTTGCATTCTCATCTCCCATCTCCTCTCCGAGCAGGGCTGCTGGCATTGCTGTGGCAGGGCTGGCAGCCACCAAGCACAGCATGCCAGCGCCGGCAGCACTTTGCACCCAGGGAAATTCCACCACACAATCCACTGCTGAAGAGCAAAGTGGGGTAGTGGTCTTATACTGATGGAATGGCACATGGGAAAGTTCTCAAGTTGCTCGTGGGTCCTGGAGACCTGGTAGGTGAAAGGAGGCCCTGACCAGGGCTGGCAGCTGCTTGCTGTGATGTCCTCACACCCTGGCTGCTCAGCCATGGGCTTTGACAGTGCTTGCTGCTCCCCTGGTGGCTCAGGAGCAATCCCAGAGCTGACCTGTTGAGATCTGTGACTACTCCTTAGATCTCCATGTTTTATTCTAAAAACAGCATCTCATTAGATTCTAGTGGGGGAGACACTATCTCTGGAAAAAGGATTTTCTCTGCCAAATACCAGGACCCTAAATGAGAATGTGACTGCAGCTGGAGAATAAGCTGAGTATCATGAACTCCTCAGGATGTCTCTTCTTTCCCATTAAAGCCCTAAAACCAGGCAACATGTATCTGGGAGTTTTATTTTCCTCCTTTCCACAGTATTATCTTCCATTAGTAGTAATAATCTTTTAGGGATGTGTTTTCATTTTATGAGTATCCTACTGTGCAGAAAGACAGGTAAGCATGGTCTGTCTCCTCGAGAAACCCTGTTTTCAGTGAGGGGAAATGACATTAAAGAAGACAGGTGACACTGATCTCTCCAGCCTCAGCTCTACATTTGCTCACAACGCGGCAAATACTTTTTTTCTTAGGATCTTAGGGGGTAGGGAGGGGGCACTTACATAGCTTAGTAATAAATACCCACAATATTCAACTCATTTTGGGATGTCAGAGGGATTTCTGCTATTACGCCCATGCAAAGTCAAGATTCCCTACAGCAGGGAGCTGAGTAACAGTGCTTGGCAGCAGACAGCAGGCACTGAATGTTGCTATAATCAATGAAGGTTTATGCAATAACTGGCTTGTAATAGTATTTAAGTCTGAGATATCTGTGGAAAACACCAATTCAAAGAACTTTCTGTCCTCAGTACTTTAGACTGAGGACAGAAACTGAACACACAGTTTCAACTGTTCGTTGAAACTGAACACAGAGCATCGAGTACTCTTGAGTTCATTTAAAGCCCATGCAAAGTTATGGCCTCAAATTCATATTTAAAGCACCAAAGAAAAGGAAATCTGACTTACAAATAGTGACTGTAAGTTTTAGTTTTAAAGGGAGTAATGAAATGCCCATGGAGGGGAACTGTGTATCATATCCTCTTTCACTGGTTTCAGACATACTCCTTGGCTTGAAGAAAAACAAAGGCAAAAAGCTGGGAAAGCTGTTACAGGAGGGATTGGCTTCAGTTTGTTGAGGTTACACAAGTCTCACCCTGACTGCTCTTGTTCTCCAGGAGGCTAAGTGCTTATCTTAAATGTGAGGGAAGCTCTCCAGATGCAGCAGCCACTCAGGAAATAGCAAAGATCCAGTAGGGATCTTAAAACACAGAAACAAAACCCAAAGAAACACAGTCCTAGCCTGTCCAGAAATAAAACTTTATCTTTTATCTGACTTGATGTGTGGAAATAATGTTTTCCATACTATCATTTCTCCTTCAGAGACAAATGAAGTACCTAAAGGGAGCCTACAGGAAAGATGGAGAGAGACTATTTACAAGAGCCTGGAGTGACAGGCTTCACATTGAGGGAGAGCAGGTTTAGATTAGATGTTAGGAAGAAATTCTATACTGTGATGGTGGTGAGGAACTGGACCAGGTTGCCCAGACAAGTTATGGATGTCCCATCCCTGGCAGTTTTCAAGGCCAGATTGAACAAGGCTCTCACAACCTGGTCTAGTGGAAGGTGTCCCTGCCCATGGCAGGGGGATTGGAATGAGATGATCTTTAAGGTCCCTTCCAACTCAGGCCATTCTATGATTTTATGAATTTCCTTCTACAGACTCCATCTTGTCATCTGCACTTTGCTTTTCCTTGCACAGTCTGAATTTACTCTTCCTAAGGATCAATGAGCACAAAGGTCAAATAGCACAGTGCAGGGGAATCTGGCAAGCCTCGTCCTCCTGCTGGGTGAAGTATGCCGTCTCACTGCACCTGATGGCAAACTCCGTATTTTGATAGATTTGGATATTAAATGCCAGTTTAAATGGTGGCACAGAGTTTCAAGCATCTATAACTTATTGGGAATCAGTAAGTGCCTAAGCCTTTTCATGCTAAATCTCAAGCTCTTAGTCAGAGAAGTCTGGCCTTTCCACACAATTTTAAAACTTGTAGTTCTTTGGGCATTTTTAAAATTGTTTTTTAAGTGTTTGTTTTGCCAACAGGTGACATGGAAGCCCAGCCTAAAGCTGTTTTCATCTGCAGCAGTCCTTCAGCTGAGCTTCGCAGCCTTCTAGAAGATCCATAATGTCTGGTGCTTGTGTGCAATGGTTTGATACAGTGTGTCACGCAGTTTGGATGTCTTTCTCCTCTGCGTCTGAGTGCCTGGACCACTCCTCAGGCTGATGCCCTGGGTGTGAGTGACCCACAGCACCCACACTTCTTGGGCTCCCTGCAATGCATCCTGGCATTGGCTTCGCAAAGGGGCTTTGCAGGTAAACTGCTGTAAATCCCTTGGGACTGATGTTAGCTCCCTGCAGCATGAGCTGTCCCCTCCCAGAACCCCACCTCCTTCACATCCCAGTGTTTCAGCCTTCCACTTTGGTTACACTGGGGTAACGCACAGGTAAAGCTGACAAAAAGATCTGAAAACAAACTATTCTTTACAATGGTGGGTACAGAAACAAAACTTCTTTGCAGGTAGACTTTTGCCATCTTGCTTGGACGTACCATCAAACGGGACCTCCTCTTGCTAAAGGATGCCCTCCCTGCCTCCAGGACTGTAAACCTTGAGCAATCAAAAACTGTGAGCTAAATTCTCTCAAGAGAATCAAAGTGAAAAGGCTGCCCTCCCCCACCCCAGGCGTTAGATTATTAAAAAAAAAAGTGCCTTTATTTTCTTTACCATTTCTCACCTTCTTTTGCATTGTCTGTGCATCAACGTAATTTAAAAGCTCAACATTTAACATATCCAGAAATTAGCACCTCGCCTTGCCTGCTCAAGGAGGGAGTCTGCACACGCTGAAGAAAAAGGAAATCCATATCATGGAGCAGTTTGGACTTTGTTCTCTACAACAGCCTCATCTCTCCCCTATACTTGCTTATGTGTAACAGTTCCAATATAAAGACGGAAGTATATTCTTTATGCACCACAAAATTATTTTTCAATACATATTTATGTGAACTGCAAGCATCTTTAAATGTAAAGTTGTCATTACAGTGTCAACCATCTCTCTAACTACTGGAAAACCCCTAACCTAAGCAGTGCTTTTTATAATTCAGCACATTAATTATATTTAGAATCCTTAATTATCTCTTTTCCATAGTCAACTCTAATAAGTTCCAAACATTTAAAAATAATTTTAAATAATGCCACTTTCTTTGCATATTTTCAATCAACTGCACAAATATCTAAATTAGCTGGTGATTATACAACATTTGGTTACTTTAAAAACTGGCAATTAATTGTCCAATGCAACGTTTTCTTTTTTAGTGTTCATCGTCCCTCTCCCTCACTGCCCTGGTACTGTGATAGGGTTCCAGCTTTCCTTTGCCCCCTGGCTGCCTGGGCATCCTTCCTGGTCCCTGAGCCTGGGTGAGGGTCCCAGCCCCCCTTAATGTGGAGGTGGTGGTTGCTGCTGCAATGGTCGCCCTGCTGCATCTCTGGAGGCACCACCTCCACCATCCCACCACACCTCATTATTCTGGGTGACTCCACTAAAATTAGTACTCACTAGTTTTAGGAGCAACTACAGTTGATAGTGGCTGTTGGATAGTAAGAGGTTCTGGGTCTCAATGTGTGAACTACTTCAACCAGGCGTCTTCTTTGTGGGAATGTTCGACTGTATTAAATCCTTGCACACTCCAAGCAGCCACAGGTACAAGACGAACACAAATAAACTACAAGTGAAAATAGAAATGGTGAGCAGCAATATGTTTAAGACTCAGACATACTCATATACTAGCACTTTGCAGTTATACACACTGTCAGCAGTCATGCTACTTGACTAATTGGCCAAAAGGATGTCTTTTTAATTAAGAACTTTCACTACGAATGTCTTTGAAATTTTGCAAACTTCAAATTGTAACATTGTCTTTAAAAAAAAATTTAATTTACCATAGTTTCTTTTTTTACATATTAAAAAGGGATATATTACTTTGGTTTATGTTTGTTTTGTTATTTTTCTTTTAAGAATGACCCTCCCACATGTATTTTAACTTAAAAATACGTTACCTCAGCAGATCAATACGTTTTGTTAACAGTTCTTGTGATGCTCAAAAATTTTCAGCGAAATGAAATTCCATCCAGTAGAGAACTTTTGGGAAGAAGAATCACATCCCACTTACATTAAAAGAACAAATGATTTTATATGCCTGACTTTTTTTTTTTTTTTTTTTTTGTAATAAGCTGTTTTTTGGTGTGGATTTTTTGATGGGAGGGAGACAGAGGACTGAGGGAGACAGGTGAGTAAGAGGACTAGGAGTGTGCAGGGGAAACTTTTCAAAGAAAAGGGGAGAAAATATCAGAAAGAAATGATAATATGTGGTGTTTTCATTGATAACTTAATTTCTCCTTTTGCTTTACTGGTGCAGGTAGCACAGAGTAGCTGTATAAAGCACAAACAAATAAAGGCTCCCCATACAGAAAATAGGTGATGCTGCTGAGAGTCTTCAGATAAATATGATGATGGCATGAAAAGGGGAAAAAAAAAAATCAATGTAATCTCTTTCTAAAAGTCAGAAGGAACAACTCATTCTGGACAGTTTTACATTTGTTAGAGAGAACTTCTCTTCCTTAATTACCATTGGGGTTTTTTCCTAGGGGACTTTCTGAAGTGATCTGCCCAGGCAGGTTCCACCTTACTACTTAGATATCCTCTTTGTGCTTGCGTATTATTAAATATGGATTTAATAGCATTTTCTGATGGGACAGAGATGAGGTAATCACAAGTTGAATGTGAGCTATGCCACATCCCTTTATGTGGCCTCAGGCTGGTCACTTAGCCTTGCTAGGCAGATGGGACCCTCATTGCCTGTTCACCTTTGTAAAATACTTTGACAACTTTGGATGAAAAAAGAGTGCTTTTATTTGGAGATTGCTCTATACTGGCTCTGTGTTAAAAAAAAAAAAAGGTGATAATAAAACAGGGACTGAGTTTGCCCTTGGGGTAGTCAAAAGAAGATGAACATTTGAAAATAGTTGAAATATTTTCTGGCAGATCTTCTCATGTGAAAGAAGGAACGTGGAAGTAAAGAGGAAATACGCCTAACAGGAACAGAAAAGAGATTTGTGTCATGGGACTTTCTTTTCTGTGCCAGGACTTCTATGATGCAGGTCTCTCCCCTCTTACCATCCTTTAAATTGCTCCATACTGGGGATTTCTTACTGTTATGCGAGTGAAGACTCTCACAAGGATATGTGTGAGCAAACTCTCTCGAAAACTGACAGACCAGAAAGCCTCTATGGCTCCTGTGGGTGGTGAACCTGGAGCAATGTTGAAGAGATCCAAGAGCCAGAGAATGGAGGAAATTGAACCACACATGTGGGCAGATGAGCAAAAAACAAAGCCTCTCAAATATTGTTTCAGTATCTGTCTCTCGTGGCAGCAAAGAGGCAAAAAATGGCTAAGAAAAATTGTGATGCACTGGAAAATTCAGGATAGATACTTTAATGGAAGAGGATTAGGCGAGCTGGTGATCAGAAAGAAAATACCAATTCTGACATGATAATGCACAGATATATTTCTATTGAAGGGACTGAGAATAAAAGTAAAGGCCAGGGTACCTACTCTAGAAATAAAAGCTATTTAATGTGTGTGATCAGAAAGGAAATATAGTATGTGCCTAGAATTCCTTAGGCTTCTTCATTACTATGAGAAAAATAATAGCACCATTTTACAGAGAGGTAAACTAATTGCCAAGTGAATCAAGTTTCTTGCTGTCATCACACAATATATCTGACTCATACCTAGGCATGGATCAGGTCATTCACCTGTCAATTTGTGTGTCAGCTTCTAAGCAAATACTTTGATTACAATGAAGGACTGTACAGTTCACTCTGCCAAAGATGACTGCAAGGCACCCATGGCATCCTTATCTAGCCGGTCGATGGCAACATTAGTCTGCCTAGGCAAGGAGTTCCCAAAGGCTGCCACGTGAAGTATTTATTCACAGCCTGCAAAAGAGATTTTAAAAATTCTGTTCGTATCCCAGAGTTATCTTGTTTTGTATCCCCCCTCATGAAGGAAACTGTGGGTATACCATCTGTTTTTGCTTTTCACATTGTGAGGCTACTAATGTTTACACAAAGTGGGCAATGGTGGGAATATTACTTTCTGGGTCTTTCACTGTTTTCCTTGTGTTTTGAACTCATTTTACACTGTGTTAATAGCAAGATACAAGGCAGCAGAGACTTAGACCAACTGACTACCTGTTCATGTAAGTGCATCTCTGCATGTTGCCTTTTCTGCCTCTGATTCCTGTAAAGTGCTTTTTCCCTGTGGAATTATATTTTAAGTTGTGTTATAAAGCTGATGCACGTTTCCCCTAACCCCAGGTTATTTGCACTGGGTTTTGGCTATAGAGAAAATTCAAAGGGTAGATGTGCAACTAAACAACTCATATGAGATACAGACCACTACTTAATATATTATTAAGCAAAACGACATTTGATTTGTAGCTGTGAGACCATCCCCTTTTGACATTCAAGGGAGCACAGCTATGGGCTGCCTTGAAAGCCTCCACACATCGATGGTTTTTCTGTTGCTAGGAGGAAGGGTTTTGAAGTAGGAGGAGAAGCAGAGACCCTCTAGTCAACAGAAGGATCCTCATGTAAGGGTCAAGAGGGAGCAGAACTCAGAAAGAGAAAAAATTCAGCTGACCATATTGTGCTATTCTCTATTCACTTTAATACCTACATGTAATTATATGCTTTAAAACTAAACCTCAGGAATGTCAGGAGTTTTTTTCTCATGGTGGCATCCCATGTAGGCAGAATATCTCAAGTTCTCGCTTTAAAACAGAAAGATGAATAAAGACTTGCCTTGCAGAAATTTCCTCTGGATTTGAGCTTGTTGGTGTGTTGTTTACTCAAATGATTTATGGACTGGAGATTAGTGAAGTCATAGCAACACAGAAATTGCCAAGTGAAAATAAAAACAGCCCTGTGTATTCTTATTGAACATAATCAAGGAGGCAGCTGAAAAACAGGGGTTTTTTTCTTGTTATGTAGAGACTTGGTATAAGACAAAGCCGATTTTCACCTTTCAAAACTCTGAGCAATGTCTGGCATTCCAATAACTAGCATGATAAATTTGAATTCACCAAGTAACAGGGTATTTTGTATCCTGCCATACCTTATATATAACCCTCAAAGACTTATTTCCTTCTAGAGAAACGAACATGTCCTCCTAGGACACAAGGGCTCAGAAAAGACTCATTTCCAGCACTGCCACAGACTTGCTCTCAAGTCACAAACGGTGAGATTTGTCTTTCAGTAAGGCTAGTGAAGAGCCATGGGTCCGAGCTGAGCTCATTCCCTGGCACCTCTAAAGACCCCAAGGAGGGCTTGTCCCCTGAGCAGGAGTAGCATCTTTTAAAATAAGATGTGCATCTGGAGGACTGCAGAGGGACCCCACAGAAATATCTTTTGGAGATAGGTTAGGGTCCTTCCCCTCTCATTCTGAAGCCTTTCCTCACTTTTCTAACCACAAAAGTGGGTTAATTAGTATGATTGAGTATTATGCCACTGTAGCACATCAAAATGACAGTGCTGCCTCACACTGAGGAAAAACAGGGCAGAATAAATGTTACCCTGTTTGTGGGTTCAACCACTGTATAAAACTTCTTTGCCAGGCACTGCAGAAGTTTTCTGTTTTTGCACAATGGTGTACACAACGGGGTAATATTTGTCATCATTGGATATTGCTGCTGCAATGAAGTTAGTAGCTCACTCCAGAGTGGCCAATCTTGAAATCTGACCTCAGGATGCTTTCACCTTGGTGTGACAGGGAAGTGGCACATTGATGGCTTTTTTTGGCACATTCATGAGTGGCCTTGTGAGAAAGCAGCAAGACTTTGGTATCACTTAGGCTACAGTGGAATTATTTATTTGCTTGTATGCAAACAAAGAGCTTCCCTTTACTTAAATCCTATTCAAGAAAGGTAGGTAAGTAGAGAGGAATGAAGAGTGTCTGTGGGCCTAGAAAACAAAAGAGGAATAGATAACAGTATCTATGAAAGCTGTCAAACTCTAGACTAGTGTAAGATCAGGGGAGATGTATGTCAAGACCAGTGAGAAGAGCAATTTGTTGAAGTGGCAATTTAGGGGCAGAAGTATCAGTCCAAGAACTAAAGTGAAAATGTACATCAATATCTTGTTGGTCTTTCTATATATAGATGAGTAAAAGCGCATTACCTGAAAAGGAAAGAGAAAGGACAATACTTTTGACAAGTTCAGGGTCTACGAAGACTTTGATACAGGCAAATGCTGTGGTCCTTTGGGGGACAGTCAGATCTTCAAAGTCAAGGATCCAGTTGAGAAGTTGCCTGTCAAATACAAAACAACACTTCTTGTGGGGATGCACATAGCAGATAACCAAGAAGATGGTGATCTGACAGAGATGCAGATCTGCTAGTAGGAAGCAGAGGTGAGTGCCCAAACCAAGCTGTATGAAGATGGGCCACCTTGCATGTCTTAAAACCAACATCTTAGAATGCAATTGGAAGAGATTTCCTTTGCTTTGTAAATCTCCGTATGAGCTAGCAGGACCTCTGATGTAAGGCTCTTGTGACAATGGATTATCCATGCTCTAACCCTTCAGTGTTGTCTGGGATACACTTGTCTCCTCCATTAAATACGACACTCCTGACTCCACTGGACTATTTGCAGCAGAAGCCAATGTGTATGAGCACTGTTCCAGATAGGTTACAGGTTATCCTACCACATAGCATTTCCCTGTCCCACACTGCAGTTGTTTTGGTCTCACCGCCTCTCCGTAGGTGGAACTCTACCAGGATGGCTCAGTGAAGTGACATTACCCTTACCCAGTTCTTATTGTAACAAGAAGGAATAACATCTTTTTTACTCAGTGCTGACACAGTGGAATACTGCCAAACCCCTGGAAAGCCTCCAAATCGGCACATTTCTCCTTCTCATTAAAAAATAATACAGTACTACCAAAACAGAAAACACTGGTGACAAAAACATATTTTTCCCACAATTTGAAATCCCAGTTTACGTGTAAAATAAACATTGAATACAGATTTAATTCGCTTTTTACGTCTTCTGACGGTGTATAATAGGAATAACACCTCTTTTAAAGTAAACTAGAAAAAAGGCAGACTTTCATGCACTGAATAAAGATCTCAGCTCACAATTTTGGCTTCCTTGGCACATAGCGCTAGTTTAGTTCCTAATTTCCTCTCAAGTGACTTAATGGCACTGTATTGCTTAATTATAGCAGTTGCAAACTCCATCCTCTAAGAAATATCACTGGGACCCAAACATCTGCAAGATTTTGAAGGAGGAAGATACCACATAAAATACCCATTTTTGTATTATTTTGCGTTTATTAGTCCTTCACACAGTGTAGCTACTAAGCAGACAGAACAAGGCAACATTTAAATAAGGAACAATGTATTGAAATATAAGACATTAAGTTACACAAACTCTCTCCTTTGAAGACTTAGGCTACAGGAGGAAGCACTTGCATGTAACATGAGTTTTTAAAAAGCAAAATACAGGTGGACCAGAGATCCTAAAAGTGGCCTAAATCTACTGGGTCATCCTAGTCCACTCCTCCCCATGCCAGTGAACATTGTTCTCAACTGCTTATTTATTGCTGTTGTGCTACATCTTTTTTTGAATGTCCCAAGCAGAATTCCCCTCAACGCAAAACTTGTTTTGATGAGAGCAGGGCAGAGATCACCGGAAAGGAAATAGCATTTGCCTGATCAGAGTCCCTACAATATTTGAAACCTTAAAGCTTGATGAGTAGGAAGAAATTTGAAAATGCTTAAATGTAGTTGCTGTTGCTATAGAAACTATTTCCTAGGCTTACATACACCCCGTGCATTTGTCCCTGGCTATCCGAAAGAGGGCCCATGGGTCTGTGAATGGAGAAGGTGGGGGAACCCATCAGAGGTACCACAAGATCATATTGTTTCATATTGCCTTCTTTGGAAATGGTGATGAAATATAGACAACTGGAGAGTGCCGATCTACTACTAACTGAAGAGAGGAAAAGAAGTGTCAAGATCCAAAGAGCTAAATTAATCCTGACAGAGCTCCGGTGAACAAAAGAGGTCCAAAGGAATTTGTCTTTTGCTATCTGAAGAGCTTGGTCTGTGTGACCCACCCGCCCAGATGTTTCCTAAAGGCACCTGATTTTTCAGACTTCATTATGAAAAATGTTAATGACTTATCTTAAGAGTTTTCTCTGTACTTTCTGAAAGTGATCAAATAGACAACAGCTAGAGAATTATCCCATTTCCTTGTGTTTATTCTTACTTTTGGAATAGGTGGATGAGACTCATGGAAGAACAAGAGAAAGAATGTTGGCAATGGAGAGAAAACAGCCCATGGCATTCCCAGAACTTTGTCTCTCCTCTCTGTGTGTTTTGTCAAGTCATTGAAATGTTAAAACTGAACAGGTAGTGCCTCCCTTCCCCGCTGCCTTCCACAAGCACAGTGTTAAAGTGGTCTGTTTTGAAAGGTGGCTTTGTTTGTCTAAGCTGTGGGTATGCAATTGCAGTGAGGTCAATGAGAGGTCACGCAATGCCAGTCAACCGGTAGGTCAGGCGATTTCTTTTCTGTTCCCTGGAAAGATAAGTACTTACCTCTCAGCAATCACATTTCTTGTGGGAAGGAAGGAATCTGAGTGGGGAATGAGGATAAGAATTTATGCATGTGGCTCCTATTAATTGTTAGCTTGGGTTGTGGGTATTAAAATTTGCCAAGGCTTTTTAAAAAGTGCATACTGCCATTAATAGAGCAGCAGCACGGCTCTCCCCCTTCAAAATGCAAAAATGAAACAAATAAACACACAAATCTCCTAAAATAGCTGATGACATCTAACCCCAGTCAGTATTCTGCTTTGCCAAAACTGTCAGTTAGACATAAGGAGCCTGTTGCTGCTGGTGCCTCTGCTGTTGGTCTTTTTGCTCCACTCTTTTCTCCAAAGACTTCCTCTGGAACAGCAAACCGTTACCATAAGACATATTGAATAACTGTCTTCTGAAAACCAGTTTCAATTCCCTTTCACTTCTTAAGAAAACTCACTATGGTGAGGAACTTACATACTTACCTTCACATTTTTTAATGAAGACACCTCAAATTCTCAGCATTTTTCAGAACTGTGCTTCTCCTGGAAGGAAGAAAGATTATTCTACCTCCATAAGAAAATATTCTTATATATTATTAATAAACTCTTTAATAGAATTTTCCTACCTTCTTGTTGCATGGCTGATGTTCAATGAATGAATTGAGCCGAACAAGTCTGGAAGAAAATAGACAAGTTTCACACAGGTGTTTCCAAAGGGAGTGGACTGGCCTTCATATCCCCTCTCCTCTTCCAGGGAAGAAGAGCAAGCCTTGTGGTTTTAGAAACAGCAAATTTATGAGCAGCTGAATTGGGGAGAGAAAAAAGTAACCCCACAGGCAGCCCATCGAGCCAAGCCTGCCTTCCTACTGCTTTCCAGCTCTCTCTCTGCTTGCTGCCCTGCCTTGCTGCCCACCAGCCACGGAGCAGACCAGTGGGAGCCAGACTCCCGGAGCCGGGGCTAGGGCTGGAGCAGGCTGCCCGGGCAGGAGGCTGGGGACCAGCCGCAGAGCTAGCACAGACAACCCACCTCTCTCCCCCTCTGCCGGCACTAATCAGGGTTTTTCTTCTCTATCCAGCTGTTCATTTTTATGAAACTTGTAGGAACTTAATATCTTTGAGACTTCTATTGCTCTTCTCAAATTTGTCTGAAAGTCACTAATAGGTTGGAGAATTACTGGGGGAGGACTGACTGACAGAAGTCCTGGCTGTGGAAGCTTTGTTTCCTTCTGAAACAGGGCTGAAAGCGCTGAGCTGGTGAGAAAGCATGTGCCACCTTCTTTGATACAGATTCCTTTTGTATGTCATTTGGATCCCTACCCTATTTAATATACACCTTTTGAGCATGGACACCTATTACACAACTAGGTTAGCTCTACATAAATCTGTTGCCTATTCAGCTTGTCATCCAGCTTCTGGGAAAATGTTATCACTGATAAAGAGTGCATTTTTTTAAAGGCTCATAAGTCAAAGGTGTACCAACTTTCAGCAGAGTTCTTTCATGAATCCTGAAAGTGTACACTTTTCTTACACTGTGTGTTTCTGCTGAAGAGTTGTTCCAAATAGTTTTTATTAATAATTATTATAATTTTAATACTATTAAAATGAGAGGAAGAGTGTGTTATTTACCTCCAGGCTTTTTGCAAAAAGTAGTCTGACTGATTTTATGTGCCCTCTCCTAAATTCATGCAAGTGGCATCCTGGAATGTGCCACGGAATAAGGGGAAAAAAGGGCTGCATAATGCAATAATAAACACGAATTTCTGGATTTTCACACTTTTCTTTCATTCCACTTGATTCATAAGGACAAGAATAAATCTCTCCTTGTTTTTGCTGGAGATCACCTTGGCTGACTAAAGGAGAACACTTCAGAACAATCAGATTTATCACCCTTTAGTTTAGATGCTGAATAATAGAGATCTTTTCTCCTAACCAATTTTGGGTATGGTAAAGAGATACCATGAAACAATAATTAATAGCTTTAAATCCTCTGACTTGAAGTATGTTACCCTCTTTTTTTTCAGGTTTAGTTTCTCTAGTTAAGCTTTTGACAGTAATACTGGCTCTGCAGTCAGCTGCAAATAACCCTGAAAAGTCAAGACAGACACAGTTTACCCTTTAGAACAAAAATTTAAGAACCTTTTACCCAGCCCACCTTACTAACACATAATAAAATTAAATATATAGATTAAACCCCCACACGTTTTTCCCTCCCGTTTTCAGGTCAATTTTTACTCTGCCTATTTCTAACTCCCACTATAAATACATATTAATGTACATGCTCAGTACACACGTTCAGTGTGTTTTTTCTCTCTGCCATTCAGTCTCTCACAACTGACTTTTCTTGGCTTCCAGGTTATATTAAGGCTTTTGGCTTTGTGGCTGTAGGGAGAAATCTCAGAGGTTAGCAAGGGAGGGTTGTGAATAGAGTCAGCCAGAAATACTGACAGTAAGGCAGAGGTGGGTAGCAAGGGGCAGAAGAATTGACTACTGATGAAGCTGGGGATTAAAAACGTATAAATGTGGAAAAAAACAACGGAATGTGAGATTCTCCAAAATGCTCTTTGACATAAAATCAGAGCCCAATAAAGACTGAAATAAAAAAGTTCTGACTTGTTCTGTTTTATGTAAAATTCCCTCTTTACTTTTCAGATGCAGATCAGGTACGGGGTGTTTTCTCTCCTTCTGTTTTTTAAAAGCCAAATTAAATCCATAGTTGTTTTATAGAGAAAATTGTAAGCTAGAGGGGTTCATAAAAAGACCTATAGAATGAGAGTTTTATTCTTTTGACAGGGAGCTTACAGGAGTTGCTGCATAGCTTCAGCTATCACAACCTTTCTCCTGCAATAATTTTTACTGACCTCGGCTCCAATTTTATGCTCATTACTCAGGAAAACTGCTCATTGTTTTTACTGGCAGCTTTGTCCGAGTATGAAATTCAAAAGGAAGCTTTGGAACTGCAAAGACATTGTAGAAATTCATAACCATTGGATTAATTTAAACCAAAAGCCAGAGCAGCAATACTGTGAAGTGTCTGAGAGCTTGGGACAGCAAAGACATCTGTACCCAGGCACCCTCTTACTTGACTGAACGTCCCCAGGGCTGACCTGGATGTCCTGCCCTAAAATGCTAGGGGATGCCTGAGACATTAAGAGCTATGTGTTAAGTGACTTTGCAACATGAATACAGGCCTTGCACAAGTAAAATCTGCAATAAATGAGTGCCATGGCGTTCCTGAATGTAAAACAGTGCGTTGGGGCATAGGTGATTTACATCTGGGAAGATGTGTCTGGCATAGAAAATGAATGTAGTAACGGATTGTTCAACAGCTCCACTCGAGTTCAAGAACCCATCAGAGAGGAAAGGGCTGGGGCCAGAGTGTGCTCTGGAGCTGTAACCTCATGATGAACAATCTTCCCAGCACTTACTGATTTTGCAAGTTTTTAAGGAGCAGCTGTTAGTAGAGATACATCTTGCTTTCTTAGCTGTTACTTGTCTTAGCTCTTCTGAAAGCAAAAAAGAAGCTGGAGGGAGAGAGCTAGAACTGCAGGGAGGCCAGAAGAGACCACCAAACATCTTCCAGATGGCACAGGCTGAAGGGAAAGGATCATCATGTCAGAGGAAGAACTCAAGGGAAGAACAGGGAACTGGAAAAACTTCTAAGAGAACACTGAAGTAGGGAAGCAACAACAGCAGAATAGACACTACTATGGTCATTTTTTTTTTGTTTTGTTTTGGTTTTTGTTTGTTTGTGTTTTGTTTATTTATTTGTTTGTTTTCTGAAACAAAAATTTCATCACTGATCAGGCTTGTTGGTTGTCCAGGGACCACCTCAGTGCATCCACACACTGAAACAAGGGTCGTGGAAAATAAGGACATGCCTGGCACAAGGGCATGATCTGGTTGTGCAGCAGAGTTAGGTTAATTTGTGGGGTGGGACTCAGTGCCCCATGACTGCCCAAAAAGCAGGAGCAGCAGATGTAAAATCAGGACTGGAGCTTGTGGTTGCATACTTTCTCCTGCAATGCCACTGTTAGGCAACAGGGTCAGGCTCTTCTTTGCCTGTTTTCAGTTCTGTGCATTTGGCATCACAGATTCCCTGTCCTGTCTGGGGCTCCTTAGAATTTCAGGGTGGTGCAGGGGAATATTGGTAGGGGGATGGGGTGCCAGAAAACCCAGTGCTTTTGAGAAAATTCTCCAGTTCTACCAGGGACATGTGACAAAAGATTTGCTTTTTCAGGTATGTGTCAAGACTGTAGAAGTGCCATTTTCCCATGGAGAGAGAGCACTTCCACATTTCCGAATAGTGTTACCCAGGAGCAATATCTGCCTCAAGCATCCTGCACTATCTCTTGAATTTCAACAGTTTCACCAGCAACTTTCCATGCAAAGCTGATAACAGTAGCATCTCACCTATAGATGTTGCTTTAAGGAACTATCTTATAAAAAACCTTTAGATGAGAACCGTCCTTTCCTTTGCACCACAGAATCATGGAATACTTTTGGAAGGGATCTCTGAAGATCATCTAGTCCCACACCCCTCCAATGAGCAGGATATCTTGAACTAGATCAGGATACTCAAAACCCCATCCAATCTGACCCTGAATGTTTCCAAGGATAGGGCATCTACCACCTCTCTGGGCAACGTGTTCCAGTGTTTTACCACCCTCATTGTAAAAGAGCTTACTTCTTGTATCTAATCTAGGTTGACTCTCTTTTAGTTTAAAATCATTATTCCTCATTCTACCACAACAGGCCCTGCTAAATACATACCAGAGGCCAATATAGCAGAAGCAGGCTTCTGTTTGATTCACATTTGACTCACGCCTGCAGTGATTGTGCGAGGGACCTGTGTCCTCCTGCTGTCCAGTGCCACCTGCACATCCTTAGGGGTTATGCAGAGAAGGGTGTGAGGGGGCAGAGGGAGTCAGCTCTGTGAGCTCTGCAGAGCCAGCTAACACCAGCTAGTGGGGTGGGATTGGGAATGGGGCACCTTCTGCATGGGCTGAGCATGGGGAGAACATCAACACTCCTGTGTGCAGAAGACAAGAAAACAGCAGATATATACAGAGATAAGTAGGCACTCCACTTCTGCAGCTATCGTGGATATTCTACTTTTCCTATCTTTCCATTGTGTTTAGAAAAACACAGATACGAGTTAAAGAAAAAAAGGCTATAAATAGTATTTCTTTGTTGAATGAATTCAGACTTGCTTTTGCTCCTTTTTCTCTCTTCTGAGCTTACCATCAAGCCAAACAAGGTTCTGACTGCTGCCTACTGCAGTAGCAGGTTAAGTGATTTGGGGTTTATCGTCTCAAAAAAACTGTCAGTTACCAGGCCACATATAGTGGTAAGATAGTGATTTTCTATTTCATCCTAGGGCAATTGTTTTTTGTTACTAGTGACTGATGCTATTTATTCCATAATAATCAGTTTATAGGCTGCTGGGCAACTGAGAAGGATGTAGAAACTAGTAAAGTGTGTAAACGTTTAAGATGGACAACAACAATACCTTCTACAAAACTCCTACTTAAAAGTTTGTGATGTTTGTTTGTTCTTTCTGTCCTTCCCAGACATCAATTTTCTCCCACAAGCTCTTGATTTTGTTTTCTGTAAGCTTTGATGTACTTTTGCAAGCTTCTACCACTGCTTCTTAGACCTTAGCTTCTTAACTAAAGCCATTTATTGATATAGTACATCTCTCAGTGAAGTAGTACATCAATAAATTAAAGATTAGTTCAGTGTGTCAGCTTTCCCAGAGCATCCTGGGAAACATTTGCCACTCTGGAAGATTGTGGAGGCCACACAACATCTTGCACAGCCAAGATAACAACTCTGGAAGATTTAAGCTTTTGCTCCATGACATCTCCTCCTGCTAAATAGTTTTGAAAGTCACCTTTTAAACTAATTCATGGATTCTGCTTGCTACTAAACAAACAGGTGGCATTAAGTTTATATACTATAAAGAAAGGTGTTCAAACCAATTTTCAGCCATCTCTTAGTGCATTTACTTTTTCCTGCTCTCTGATCTGATTTTATGCAGGCTACTTGTAGGGATAAACAGTTTTGTCCTGTATTTATATTCATCATGTTCCCTGTGTGACTCAGGTTCCTACTGCACTCCTGGCAAACGTGCCTGCAAAGTTTCATTGCAACTAATTTTTTGCAATGACAGGGACTAAGGTGCATTGCTGCTGAAGGGGGTGTCATCAGACTTATCTTAACCATTTATGTGAGATACTTAAATGTTCCTTATTGCTATTTTTTCATTGGCACTCTTGCTTTCCTTGGTGTTTATTTCATGATTAACCTGCCTTGACTTGCCAGTCAATTTATAGGGTTATACTTCGGACAAGATTTCAAAATGGGAGACAAAAAGTAGAGATCAAGGGCAGTATTTGCATTCCTATATAGATGCTTTATGTACAAATGTTCTGATGGCAGAGCAGATCCCATTAATTTGATTTCAGAGATGCAGGGTAATCTGCATTACTGCAGTTGAAATCTTCCATTTTGGTGCTCTGTTGAAACCTTAGCTTCAGTCTTTCCATTATGAAAATGGCACCTCATTCTTTGAAGACATATCCACTTCTTTTTGCATCCCTGGATGAAGGTGGACATGGGATGGCAAACTAGAAGTGGTTTTGGCACACAAAAAGGCCTGGTTAGAAGAAAAATAGTGCTAATTGATTTCCTCAAGTATTTTGAACCAGTTGCTTGAGGAGCATGACTTTTTCTCTGTTTTCTGCTTGTTGGTGAGACAATACAGATTTCTGCTGAGGCAGCACTAGGATGGTGAAAATTACTATGAGGGACCAGGGCTTACCTGTGTTAGGTGTTATTATAATAGGGTATTTGTGATTTGGGGGTGGTCTTCACAAGTTGTTCCCTTCTACTTTCTGTTATTGGTGCTGAGAGAGCAAGCAGTCACTGAAGTCTCTTGGCTGGATACAGAAAGCATGGAAGAATGAATGATACATAGCAGATAGGCCTTATAATGAATATTTTGTTGTGCACAGACACCCATGTTAACATATGAATGTGGCCATTTGTATGAAGAGCAGTCCTTCTCCAAACCTGCACAGGGAACAAAATCCTTTTTGCACAAAGGTTTGTGAATAATGAATATAAACATGAAGAGGGCACTTAGGTACTGTGGTGATGGGTGTAGGATAATGGTACATATATAGCCAGATGGCTTTACAACAATCAGTCGGAACTGAAATGAATGAATGATTCCTGAGAAACCCTTCCCAATTGCTTAACCCAGCTATTAAAGAGATAACCTGTAAGGTCATCTTAGAAAAAGCTCTGTAACTATTTAAATATTTTGTGGCAAAATCCTTAGCAGAAATACATCACTCAGACTTGGAGCCTTTGGGAGCTGTATGTTCTGGTGAAACTTTGCACTGTAAGAGTTATTATTATCCATATTGCTTGTAAAATGCAACCTGATGGTCGCCGGAGTGCCTGGGAGGATGGTTGCCCTAGCTTAATGACCAAGCTTAATGAACGCACAAATTTTTTGAGTCAGTCATGGCGACTGAGGCTGTTGTACTAATCCTCAGCTGCTGAGGAGTGCTGGAGTCTTGGGGACCAGCAATGAAGAAGAAATTATTGTATTAATTGCCTACCTGTGTTCAGCAATGGCCAGGTTTTCTCCCATTGGTAATGGACAAAATAGCAGAAAATTACTTAAAAAGGAGAAGGTTTCGGCAAATTCTGTTTCTGTCATCCCTGCACACAGAAAAGAAATACCTGATGCCATCCTACCTGTCCCAGGAGGTAGAGTTACTTGTGCACTTAGCTATGGTGCGATGAGACAAATTCATCTCAGTTCCAGTGGGGAGTTTGCATTGTGAAATTGCCTCAATTTGTAGATAATCTTCATCTGGTTGAAACTTCTCTGAGCTGAATTTCTCAGCTAAAAATGAGTATTCTCCCATTGAGAATGTACTAGATACTTTGGTCTAAGTCTTGGGAGATGTTCTTGATATGCCGCAAGTGTCATCCTAAGGAATGAGTGCAAACCCCTATGTGTGACCCCAGAATAATGTGCTGTACATTCCCTGTGCAGACAAGAAAGTAATCAGGGAAGTCTTAATATTTGCCTCAGAGAATTACACACACTAACACTGGTGTTTAACTCTACAATATTTCCCAAGAAATATGACAAAGATAGTATTTTGACCTGTGTTTCAGCAAGGCTGGGGTGCAGGAAAAATGAGTAGCAATAGCTCCATGCAATGCTAACTCCTCTACCACTGTGCAACTGTTTACTGCAGACATTTTGTATGTATTTGCACCTCTATTTACATAATTAGGATGTAGGCACTTATATGTGAGGCTTTGGACTTTTATCCAAATGGATACTTTTGCTATGTAATTAAATATGTACTAGATACCAGTTATTAGGAACTTTCTCCTGTACAGGCCATTGGTGAGCTTTTGTTAAAGCAAAGAGTAAAATGTAAAATGTCAAGCAACCACCTCTGACCGACACTTGGGAAACTGAGCTGCTGATGATTAGTATACCATTTACAATTAAAATCTGGACTCCTCTTCTAATTTTTGTTGACGTGCTGTTGGTCTGTGAACTCCTAGTAGACAACCTGGATTTTTAAATAGTCCTTGCTTTGACTTCCAATTACCATACAATTAACAATTCTAACAATGCTGCCTTTTAATTTTGCTGCTTGTATTCATTTTGCTGTGTGCTCCTAATTTGCCATCCTGACATGTCACTTGTAAACTTTGGTTTAGTACATCAGACATCTATATTTCTATTTAAGACATAGAAGTAGCTAGTCTACATATCTATATTGGATCTATTCTTGCTCCTGAACAAAGGAAAGCTCTACAGAGCTTCGAGAGCTACTCTTCCTGTTCCTTAATCAGTTGCATTTACTTGGAAATATCATGCTGTGATTTAATCACAATGGTTTTGAGCCAGAAACACCCATCCGTGGGATTATGTGTCTAAGGTCCAGGGTCCTCAGCTGGGCTACATAGGCAGAGCTGTGCCTGCATGGGTGAAGCTACTCAGGTATCTCGGTATGTGGTGTGCAACTCTTAACTGTCCTCTTCAGCATCTCTTGGACCAAAAGGTTTAAAAAACCTCAAAAACCCAGTTGCTTCTTCCTCCAAGAAACATAACAAGAAGGAAAACGGCCCATTGCACTGGAAGGCAGTAAATTTTTCAGGACTTGCCCTTATAAGATTCTGGTCCTTCATGTTGGTCCTGTTCTAATAGCTGAAAATGGATGGGGTCTGAGGACAGCCGGGGGGCATGGAGCTGAATCAGAAGGAGCAGTGCCTTGTACAGACCCAAGCTGTCTCCAGTGCTGCAGCACCCTGTCTCTGCAAGGGAGATATCTCCCTTCAGAGCTTGCATGAGGCAAATAAACGGTAGTATGGTTTGGAAACAGATGTTTGGTAGAAAAAAAAAAAGGGGACAGGACCCTGGAAAGTGTTAAGATGTTGCTTCCTCATTTTAAGAAAAGACTTACATTAAGTTGTTGCCTATCATCACCCAGGTTTGCACTAAATGATACAAGGGATCCCTTCAGCCCAGTGTTTCCACAAACTATGAAAACAATCAAAACCCACTGTGGAAACTGTTCCACTTATCATTCGTTTGGGTTTGTTTATTGCTGTATTTTCCCAGGTTGATGCTATGCTACTTTTTTTCCCAGACGCTGTTCTTGCTTCATACAAATACTCAGAGCTTTCAAGAAGAGAAGCATTACCTATTAGTGTGCTCAAGAAAGGTATTTAGCAATCCTAGGTGCTTAAACTGGTAATTTGACTGGTATTTAATGGGTGGGTGCTTAGACTGGTAATGTTTGTTTGTTTTACAAGACTTCTCCAGTAAACCTATCCTTCTTGCTGCTGCTAATCCCTAGCAGAAGGGATATGGGAAGATTACAAAAGCTGCCAATAATTTTCAGGACCAAAATTCAGTCTCCTGGCACCTCCCTGATCTCTTCATTACTTTGTTCCAGCAAAAGGCCCTTGGTAGACAGAAGGACACTGGTTCCTGAAAGGAATTTCAAAAAGTGCATAAAGTTGATATCTGCTTAGAAGTAATACAAAACAGGAGCATCTGCCAGAGACAGGAGCATGTTGCAGGCTTAGTAAAACAGCAGGGGAACCTGCTGTTGACCAGATTTGTCCATATCAGTGCAGGTGTCTCTGCAGTTAATAAGAATTACTATTTACACTTGTTTTCAGAGATTTGGAGGCATGGGGATAATATAGATAGCCTGTAAGTCATAAAGAGCAAGTAGATACGACACATGTTCCCATTAATGTATAGTGTTACTCCTTGGAGTTTGTGATATTGAGACATCAGGAAGTATGGTATGAAATACAGATGGCTCTGAATCTTGACTGTATTTGTTTAATTATAGCAGAATATGTTCTGAGATAGATTTTTATCCTGCTTTCAAGATGAGGAAAAGGATGAGCTTATACGTAAGTTGAGTGTGTTCAGAATTACCAGGACATGGCAGCTGGACATAAGTAGGATTTGCTGTTTATCTTCAGAAAAAAACTCAAAGTGAATGTTTACGCATAAGCAATCATCTTTCTTTGACAAACTGTGTTCTGATCAGTCAATAGAAGCACAGTCACCTTTTTCTTGGTGTAAAGGAGTCTCTCTTCATGCACGTTGGCACCGCAGAGGCAGAGCCAAGACTCTCAGATGTGCCTGTCTGGCTGCTCTCACTCTGAAGGGAGAAACCAGAGCAAGGGGTTGGGATAGAGGAAGGGGAAAATGCTCAGAAGAGGAGCTTATTGACCTTGCTACTTCTTGGAGCCCAGAGAAGTCAGGCAACACCTACAGGGTGCAGGAGGGGCTATTTTGCCTTTTTTTTCTTTCACCTCTTGCCAGCAGTAGCTTCATCCTGTATGTCCTCACCATCCTGGCTTTTCTGGCCTCTGGTAGAGGCAAAGTAGCCATGGGCAAGGTGACAGTGGCTGTTTCAATGCCTCCAACACTTCTTTTAGAGTCAAGACTTGCTTCAAAGTCAACACTGAGAGTCAGTTATGAAAAAGACTCATGGCAACTGAGCAGAAAGCAAAGGCTGACTGCATGGGCAGACTACTATAAAGCAAAAGCAACAGAACCATGGGACTATTCACCATTAAAATGCAAGAAATTTTAATGTGTACCAACTCCTGGCCAAGTAACACAACAAGTCACCAAGATCAAATGTGCCTCCTTCACTATGAACATGCACTTCTTCACCCAGCTCTAAAACAGAAATTTGTAAGCTGTCCTACTAGTGTTCATAGCCTGGGTTAGTCCATCCCAGGTACAGTGAGATACCACGGTGTTTCTAAAAGATAACCTGCAGAAGTCTTACAGGTAAGAGGAGTAGATTGCCTTGAAGGGTAGAGGAGGAGACATGGGGGTTGCATCTGGCTGATGCATGTGGGGGAACTGCTCTTTCTGTGCAATCATGACCAGACAGTGCAGAGGTGCAAATATTAGAGCATCTTACTGTGCTGGAGTTTTTACCCAAACAAACAAACAAACAAAAAACCCCAAGACCCTCCTTCTTCCCCCAAAAGACCCCATTATCAGATGTGTCCGGTTTCTGTGAAGAAATAAACCTCAGTGAGTATTTTCTTTTTGACTCTACTCTCAAGTGTAAAATAGGATCATTTTCACCAATTAGCATCCTTTGCGACACGCTGGTTGCATTCTTGTTCTCCAACATAAATTGTTATTTTTCTTTACAATATCAGGTGGGAGCAAGATAAAACCTTCCTTCTGCAAAGATGTATAATCTATAATTCTTCCATGGTTTCTTACTCAATGGGTTAAATCCTATCCTACCAGCAAATACACAGAGAGGAAAACCACCAAGTAGGCCACTCAGCTGGCTTTTGCCCTTGCAGTCTAGAGGTTATCTTAACATGTGTGGCAGAAGTGGCAAGAAATGGCCTTTGGTTCTGGACTCTCAGGAAACACATGATCTTTCACTTAATGGGGGACCTTGCCCCTTCCCTCCATCTGCTACCTCAGGGAAGTGGGAAAGGAGGAAATGGGAAAAAAGGACAGTCTGTCCTTAACAGTTTGTTTTCCAAGATCAGGATGGCAAGAGGGAAGGGGAAAGAGGAACAGCAAGACAAGGAAAGATGAGTCTTGCAAGCATAGACCAAACCAGAAATGGATCTGGATGGGATTGTAAACATTAAAATTTTTAGAGTTAATGCACCTTCCAACTCAGGAAATGTCTTTAAAAAATAAATATGTAGAGAATGTGAGCATGTGTCTGTGTGGAAGAAGGGGAAGGGTCAAGAGAGAAGTCTGAAGTACTTGGTTCCATTTGGATATTTACTGCTTCAAAATGCTGGAAAGGGATGATACTTTTCATACTTGATTTTTGCTGAAGTACAAAGCAAATCGTCTCTGCATTAAACAGTGAAGAGCATTCTTGAGAGTAAGGACCCTTAAAGACTCTTGTGTTTTGTTTTGTTTTTTCCTTCTGGGCAATGAATGACTGGTCCCTTGACACCACTAACTGTTTATGTAGAAAAACTAATTTCACTTCTGCCAATAAACTTTTCTTGCCAGTCTGAGTTTCTCATTAAAATTAATATTCTTATTGTACGTCTCTGTCCTTTTCCAGGCTGAGAAAGAAGCTAATAGTCATTCATTCAGGGCCAAATTCCCACTTCTTCCCAATCCCAAAGCAGAGCAGGGTGGAGAAGGTAATTGCAAATGGAAGTACATTGGCAGGAACACAGTCCTTCGGAGATGTGCTTCATTTCATGGTAAGGAGAAGTATTTCAGTGGCTGTATCTTTCAGTCAGGCTGTAGAAGACCTTAGTTCACTTCTCTACTGGAAAAAGCTTCAATCTTACATCTCATGGGGGATTACCATAACTAACAGGACAGGGACTATGGGGGATTGTTCCCAGTTTGTCTCCAGTGAAGCAGCTCTACTTTGTAAGAGAGAATTAACTAGCCAGGGAAAGAAGTATGGAGGAAAGGCAGGGGGATTAGGGCACTCAGCTGGGATGTTTCAGTTCCTGCTCTACTTAAAATGAAAACTTCACGGAGTCATTACATGAGAGGAGGCATTATTTCTACTGCTTGCTCTGCCTGGTGTGACGCTGGAGCTATTAAGGGAATACCTACTGGAGAATTCATAACAAGTGGGGAGGATAAGCTATTTTGGGGAACCTGTTGGCACTTTTTGTGAAATAGGTGGGACCGTTTCAGCATCCCAACTGTGCAATGCCCACCTGGTCATGTGATACATCATGCAGAAAGGGGAAACAGGGAACCAGATAGCTTTGGGCTTAGCATGCCTGGAGGACAAATTAGGTGGGAAACCCTCTGTGTCTCTACCCTAGAAGGACTGTGCGGCCAAGCAACTGTTCATACCTGAGGCTTAAGCCTACCTGTGTAGGTAACCCTGAAACCCTCCTTCAGCCACCATGGGAGATTGTTCTGCCCCTACACATCCAAATAATATCACCACCATGCTGTCCTCATACCTGAGGGAAAATTCCCTTTTACTAAGCAGACTAGTTCACACTGGGGTTTCTCTCTGCACTGTTCAAGCTAAAACGCCTGCTCAGGGACAACAGGGTGGACAGAAGCTAGAACAAATCATCCCATCAGGTGGAACTATAAAAAATGTGAGCTTCAGCTTCCTTTCTTCTTTTACATCTTTCTGCTGCCTTTTAGGCTTGATTTTTGAGAAAGAGGGAAACAAAAGGGTGGCTTAGTGGATTTAGTAGGTATTTTAGAAGTATGCTTGGAAGTAAGACCCAGTCTTTCAAAAATTGTCTAGGAAAGCAATTCCTCACAACACTGAGAACATCACTAATGCTAAATGTTCCTTTAATTCTAATTTTGAGACACTTGCCAATCTTGTAAATTAAAGATTTATTGCCTGAGAGTGCTCAGATCACAACCTAACACACGTTTAGCTGCTTTGTTCCATTCTGTTTGGAGCCATTCCAGAGGCTAAGCCCCTGTATTAGAAACATCACCAATGCAAAGATTGAATGATCGATCAAAGCAATGCAGATTGTGAATTCTCCTATGCAGTCTTCCATAAAGGGGACATAGAGAAGCAGCTATGTTTTTTCTGCTTATTTTTGGCAGACAAATTTATGTCAAAGTTTCTGTGAGACTGTTTTGTAACAACCTGCATCCTATATTTAAGGAGGTAAATTTTGCTAGGATAAGTATTTTTCAAGTGAACGAGAAAATGACATAACTAAGACAGGACACAGAAATGAAATGTTCTGCACAATTCGTCAGGATAGATCAAAGATAGCAAAGGGAAAAGGTATTTCTAACTTCAGAAACTCCAGAATAAATAAACTGTTACTGATGCAAACTCCCTCAAGAAAACAAATACGATGCACTTTTGCTCTGTTTTGAAATTAATTCTAAGTCCAAGGAATGGAATACATAATGTGTGTAATAATTTCAATGTGAATCCCAGGGATATTAAACATTAAATCTGGGCTGAGATCTTGCATTATAAAAATTACTGAGAGCATGTCATTAACATACATCATCCAGCTACTTACAGTATTTGAAGAGCCTAGGTTTATACAAATACATCAGAGTAATACTTTGCATTCCAGGGCGTGACCAAATAATCAAATTACAAAGAATGAAGTGGTTAGGGCTTGAGATGGTATGGTAAACATTACAACTCAAAGGATCCTCTGTTGTGGATCAGACCCTGCTCTCCATAGACTACCTGAAAAATAAAGGAATAAATAGGTGAGACATCAGGGATGTCTTTTTCAGACTCTGTAGATGTCATCCAAGACTTTTACACAAAGACCAAACCCAGCAGTCCAGCAGGAAAGAAAATAAGCCACATCAGGTGCTGCTCCACTTGTTTAATTTGCCTCTCAGACACTCAGTTTTAAGTGTGGCTGATTATTGACCATGATGTTTTTCTCTTCACAAACCTGTCTCTCCTTATCAGTAAAGAACATTCAACCTGTAGTCCTAGATCACCTTTTATGTTTCTGGGAGTTTTTGCTACTCTAACATATGTTACTCTCTAGGTACTGCGACTAGGGAAAAAAAGTGTGTTTAAATCTGGATTAATTTTTTAAGAACCAAACTTTTCATTAACTCATATAAGAAGTTCATAAGGAACATGGCAGAAGATTCTCTTGAGTCTAGATCTTTATATTTAAGTTCTCTGCTAGAAAACCCGTTATCACTAATCCTTTTTACTGCGTTGAATCCCATCATGAAGGTGACCAGCTTTGCGACTTCTTTAGATGTGAGCAGGTAGTCAAATATCTATGTAATGCCAGCTAGGAGGGGAAATTGGTGATGTAGGTGGTGTATTTGATAAAATTCTGTTTATTTACATATATATAATATAATTACATAAATGTACCAAAACCTGATTTCTTGACATGAGAAGGATTTAGAGATAGGCAATTTCCTTGCTTGAAGCTTCTTTTGCAATTCCTTGTGGAAAAAAGATGTACTTTCTGTTGCTCTCAGGTTGATTTGTGTCTTGTCTACTTGTTCGTACCCCTGCCCTCAAGCATCTCAAAAAATATCAAGAAAAGCCTCTTTTCTGTGTCACCTTTTTTTCTATGTGAAAACACATGATTATCTACCTCTGAAAGTTATCTTAAAAGCTGATAGCTGACATACTGATCTGAAAGAGATAACCTGACATACATCCCTTCTCTCAGCTCAGATCACCAAAATGTGAAAAATCATCTTATTTCAATCAAAGTTATGGTAAATTTTTCCCACATTTTAACAGAACAAAATTAAAGAAAGCTTAAGCCTTCCTGCACTTATAAACTCATTTGTTTCATTTGTTTCAGCTAGCACACATCTTCAAAAGAAACTGCCAAAAATCATATTTGGAATATAATTTTTCTATTGTTATTAAGTATGATAAGCTCTTATTCGCTTATTGGTTCATTTATTACCTTAGTTACGCATATTTCTTGTTCAAATTACAGAGGTTCCAGTTTCAAAATCTGGTTTTCCAGTTTTGGATGCCCAGATGAAATCCATTGGAAATCAATTAAGAGGCTCTGTTTTGGATCTCCCAAATCCCTAGTCTTTTTGGTTTGTCTGGTCTAATAAACGTAAGGTTTGAGACAATGTCTACAATTCCTTCACATTTCATCAATTCTGCATTCAACCCCCAAAATTCCCATAATTGTTTTTAGTTGTCCAGCTTGAAATCAAAATGGCGTGTTGCTCCCTTTACACATCCCTGAGTTTTGCTTCTTCAGTTTGATGTCCATCCATTCCCTGATCTGAAAGAGAAGTTCTCTATGAAGAAATTATGGTCTGCCTGGGTGTCATGGTTTAGGGACGGTAGTCCACAATTTAGTGTTCCACTGATGCACTCCAAACCACACACCATTCTCCCACTCCCCTCTCCTACCTCCCCTGCGGTGGCTAGAGAGGAGAATTGGAGGTACAAAAGGTAGAGATCACAGACTGAGAAAAGAACAATTTACTAGAAGCAGCAGTGAGATAAGAAAACTTATAGTAACAGCAGCAATATTAATATCATGGTGTACAAAAGGTGAAGGATTCACACACGCTTGCTCACCACTATATGACGTGAAAAACTGACAATATCCAACCGTGCCACACATTACTCCAAAGGAAGAGCCTCCCTTCCCCCACCCCCAGCAATGACCTGAGGTGGTATAGAATAACCTCCAAGTCCCAGACATGCCCCTCCTGGCTACTGCAAAAATTAACCCTGTCCTGGCTGGAACCAGGATGCTGGGGCAGTTTCCACAATAAACTCCAGAAACCCCTTGGAGCGTCTTTTGCTGCCATTCCCTGACTGTAGTGTGAAAGTCTAAGTTCAGTTGAGCACCTTGTAACTGATCCCTCTCCAGTTTATCCTTGAAAGCCATTGCTGTCATCTGCTCATTCCAGAAACACAAGTTTCTGCAGCTTCTCTTGCAGTTCAGGTAGGATTTTCTCTTTCCTTTTTCTTTTTATTCTGACTTTTAGTTGTACCTGGAACAGCTCAGATCTCTGGATGGTTCTAATCACGAAGCAAAGGTTTGCCTGAAGCCTCCTTTTGGGAAATCAGAGCCATGCCACTACCCAGGCATGGCTACTCAGCCTTGCTGCTAGAACTTCATCTTCTCAATCTTCATTAGCCTTCATTCAGCGCATGACATTATACTTGGCAAAGTAAATCTCAAACAGAGTTTTCCCTAAAAGATATTAGGTATTTGCATTATTTGACCTCAGAAAGTCCAGCCTTTCCCATGGGACTCTCTGACTTTGGCAACCAGGTAGATGAACTGCAGTAACTGTTTTTTGCCTAAGCTCTTCGACTGGCCCAACTGAATGTCTATATGGCTGGCTACAACGATGGGCCTCTGACCAGACATTTTTTTCTGGAGCTGAAATTTAGCCAGTCCTTTTTCCTCCTTATCCCTGCTAGTGGGTTTCCAGCTGGTGTCCCCCTAACTTGAAGCATCTATGGCTGTATTGATACCATTTACCTTTTTGGGCTTACCTATTCAGACTGGAAATTTTACAGCTGGCCTTCTCAGTTTTTTAGGACATTTTGTAGTCATTACTCCAACAGAAACTTCAACTCTGCCTGCAAATCACTTCAGCCATTTCTGGGAAAGCTCCAAGTACTGCTGTAATTCCTTTTGTAAAATTTCCAACTCTTGTTTTAGCGCCTTCTTGTCTTGCTTTAATTCTTTTTGGCTAGTTTTGTTTTCTGAGAGCAAATTTGTTATTGGTTCAAGAATACTGGCTCATAATTTCTTTACTCGAATGGTGTCCCAGTGTTGACACCAGGATTTTATCTTGTGACCTGACCAGGTTATTCCAATTAGAAGGAGAAATTGATGAGGGAGATATTTCTGATGCAATGTTGTTAATTTATAGTAACATATGAAGTTCTGCTTTTTTAGGGGACTTGTTAATCATGTACAGATTTCTTGCCCATAGCTCTTTCTGTTAGAAATCTCTCCAAAAAAATCCCCCTATTATCCTTCCCCTGAGGCCTGTGGGAAGGTCACAGATCTGCACACTGAAGGCAGAAACACCTTAAGGAGACACTTGCTCCAGTCACAAACAGAGGTAGGTATGCCAAGCCAAAAAGTTACAGGCAGGACAAAAGTGTAACACTTTGAAACCAGTGGCCACCAGAAAAATGTCCAAATAGTGTAGAGTAGGCAACTGTGTTATGGGGTTAGAGGTGAAGTGCATTCTGCTTTTCATGACTTTTCTAAGATCTACCCAAATGTGAGCCTATTTTCGGCCCTTGCATACCGTAGCAGCAAGGGCAGAGGCTTGTTCCCTGAGACAGTAACAACAGCTCTGAGAATCTATGCATTAGAACTGTTCAGAGGGTTGCATCTTCTATCTTCTCTTACTCTGTCTCTTCTGCATAGCTCCACCTCAACAAACCCTCTGTCTACGGAGTTAACATTCCTAAGCTTTGTACGTCCTACATTTAGATGGAGACATGCACTAACCTCCTCTCACAGATATCTTAAGTGAAGGACAACACTGAAATCGAAGCTTAGTACTTATCACCACAAAGACACAACGTTTCATCAGCTTGTCGGCAAACTATCTGACAACTGCTGAAAGAATCAAGATTGTTGGCCAAAAGGTCTTATGAGTTAACAGATCAAAACAAATTACAATCAATGTTGAGAAGAAAGAGGGCTTGGGAACACAAGTGGTGAGAAGATCAGGATAGCACTCTCATGGGTTTTAAGACAAGACCCAGAGGAAGGAGATGGGAAAAACTAGCTCAAATGGCATGAAAGAAGGCAGAGAGTTGAGTGGAAGAAGAGGTCAGAGAGAGCACTGTGAGCAGGAAAGTCAGAGAAACATGGGATCAATGAGGTGAAACAGGATGAAAGAAGCACAAAGACGAGATTGTGCATGTTCCCTTAACAAACAATGGAGACAGATGAAGTTGATACAACACTTTCTTCTGCTTTTAAATACAGTTAAGGATTGGTGCCCATCCTGTACCAGGACAGCTGCTAATAAAAAGCACTGCTTATTATAAATGTGGCTAACTTCCTCACCCTTGGGAGAGGTAAAGCATGGGTAGTATGGGTAAAGCATGCAGAAGAGGACTGTAGTGAGAAGTAATTTCTTAGAGCAGAAGTCCCCTACAGAAGGTGACCACTAGCCCAGCCACTGACATAATTCCAATTTGAATGCATCTACTGGACTCAGCTATGGTAGTTTGCTGCAAGGAGAGATAATATCTCAATTTAATAGATCAATAATGATGTAGAGGGTTGGGGGTTTTTTTGTTTTGTTTTGTTGTTTTTTTTTTTTCTCAAAACACGTCTTGAATTCCAACTAAGAAAAGACTAAAAACTATGGAAGACTCTTCAGGGTGGAGATCAGGTTTACGTGATTAAATGCAAATGAGAAATAAGTGGCATCTGGAGCAGTATTTGGACTTATTGTAAAAAGAAAGAAAGGTGAGGAAAGTAGAACTGGTCACTGGAATTAGTGTAACCCAAGGTCAGAAGAAACCGTTGTTATCCAATCTCCTGATGTTCCTCTTAAACAAAACCATAGGACTGTACACAGTGGTCCCTGGACAGCATGTTTTGGAGAATGCACTAAGTATCTGGAAAGATGACTTTCCATCTTAAACATTCTGATATCTGGCCTTAGATATTCAGGGCACCTCCAGGGACACCTGCAGCCCTGATAGACCCAGTGAGATGTCAGGCATGCATCCCTGACACCCAACCTGACCTTTCCCCTAGTGCCTCACTTGTTTTCCTGTCCTGTGGACTACACTGTCCTCTCCACTTCCCTCGAGTTTCAAGAAACAGTTTTTGTTTCTTGCCCTTGTCATACTGGGGTTTTTTATAAGTACTGGCATTTCCTAGCAGTCTCTCACAAAACCCCTTTTTACTTACCTGTCCCAGTTTCTGAATCCCTCCCCAAGGGCAGAATTTGTAGTACATGACTGTGGCTCAGCCAACAATTCCAGAGCCTGTGACTTGTGTTTTTTCCAGTTGTACCTGCTTTGTGATCAGTAGACCATTTCCATGTTTTGTTATGATTAACCAGGTTCAGCCACTAGCTAGGTGTCTGGATACAACTCTGACCATGTCCTTGTGGAGTTCCTCATATCACTATGAGATTAATATAGTATTTCAGTTTTCTTTTGGCTACTAAAGTTTTTACAGTTTCAAAGGAGGCTGGATTGCTGTTCAACAGGCTGTGAAAACCATCTTTTCCCATTGTAGGGGTCATATCACTCTCCACTGTAAATGACTTCACAAGCTTTCTGTTCTCTTCCGTTACCGGCATAAAGGGAGGCACTGTCCATATCTGAGAATGTTGCAGTTTTGATCAGACACAAACACTGGTTGAAGCCTGATGCAGACAGGTCTTGGGGGAGCATCAATAAAAGGTGCTGGGGAAGATGTGATGTAAGAAAGGATATAAAGAAGGAGTAAGACACAAGACAATTTTTTTTGGTAATACAAGTTGATGGGATAGAAATGGTATATGTATGTCCAAGAAAAAAGAGATACATGGTATTGAAGAAAAGAATGACAACTATGAACTTTATACAGCATTAGAAAAGTAGGTGAGTGGTCTGAAAGTTTTAGTGATGTAGGCAACAAAGTGGTTGCAGGATTGGCTGCCTCTTTGGAAATGAGTTAGCCCTAAGGAATAAAACAGAGGTATGCCCTTTACTACTGCATAAAAGGATGGAAAGGGAAAAAAAAGGAGAGAATAGAAAAAAGAGCAATGCATATGTATGCGGAAGGGATTTAGCAAAATTCTTCTGTTACAAAGTTTATTAGCAGGGTATCAGAAAATTATACAGACATAAAGTTAGTTACACAAGAACATTTACAATATAAATGAAATTTTCAGCTGTAGGTTTCATTATCTAGTGGGTAATAGCTCAAGTATTCTAAGATGGATTTTAATTCTGTGTAGCATGTACAAGTAAATGACAATTTGCAGGGTTTAGTGTAATGGAAGGTAAGCTATTCAGATGCCTGTATAAATTTAAGTTTTATTGGTAGCCATAGCATGAACAAGATGCCCTACCTGTTATCTCTTCATAGAGGATTGTTGTGTTCAGCCTGAGTGTTGCAAAAAATATAAAGTCATTACAGTTTCTGGATATTTTTCTACACTTTGGGGTTTTTATCAAGATTCAGAACCATTTTCAGAGAGTGCATGCCCTAAGACCCTCTCTGTCACTTACAGAATGCTGCAAATTGACTCTATCACTCTACCTGCTGCTGTAAATTGGCTCTGAGCACACATAATGTGTCAGGTTTGCCTACTCACTTTCAGTTTTCACCCTCCTCTACTGGGCATATCTAGGAGTAATGGGATGAAATTGAGCAAAGGAAAATTTAGACTGAATATCAGGAAAATTTTCCTAACAGTGAGATCTATTAGAATATGGAATAGTCCCCCAGGAAAAGTGACGGAAACCCCGTTGTTAGAATCATTAAAAATAGACTGGAAAAAAAACACAGTAAAAATACAGTAGAAAATATTCTGCATTGTCAGGGGATGGACAAGATGATTCCCTGGGTTCTCTCAGGCTCTAATTTCTAGGATTTTAGGAGCTGAGTTCCATCAGTATTAAATTCCCTGAATGCTCAAGATCATCTAATTGAAACAATAGAAAGTTTGCTCATAGGCATGCCAGGGAGAGTGCTCAGTAATGATCAGGCTGCATTACTGCTGAGAGTATATCACTTGATCTGCACTGTACAAAGAAACAAGGAAGGAGACAATTTTTGTCACAATTTACCCTTTACTAAAGCTGTTCTTGTAAGTCAAATATGCTGCCTTGATTCAGCACTGCCGTTGTTATAGAATAACAGGTAATGGAGTCCAGATCACAGTTTGTCATGGTGGAGTTTTGTATCAAAAGCTAACTGCACGTGTTCAGAATAAAAATTTCCTTCTGCAACATGCGTGCTTTCTACCATAATTCTGTGCTCCTTCCATAGCAAACAGATGCCATGCACTGCCATTTCATTTGTCTATGGAAGACTTGCCTCTATACTGAGGGATAACAGATTACCTCCACAGGGAAAAGACCGATTCTGAGTTTTTCCTCTCTAAAGTGAGCTTGCTAATAAGATTTTACCATCTTCATTGCTCTTAATATTTCACAATCAATGTTGAAATCTCAACAAATGAAAAAATTAAAAACAAATTACCAAAGCAAAACCAAGTATTGCAGCCACAGCTGAAGTCAGCACTACTTTCTTACATCCAACAATATTAGTCACCTCCCTTCTTGCTGTGAGTAGGGCTATCCTACTGCTGGCTGAAGAAGCCACAAGTTTAGAAAATCCTTTTATTTTCCAGGTAGATTACTACAATGATTTTCTTCTCATTTCTTGCAATACTCTCACATTTCTGATGACAAACCTGTTAGAGTGGGTATTTTTCTGGGGCCAAACGTGAAGACCCAGAAGGTGAGTGAGGTGTTGCATCACTCACACTCTTTCCAGCACAGGATTCTCCTCTGTTCTTGTGCGCATCCTGAAAAACCATGTTGGAGAGACCCTTCACCTTATCACACTGCAGGGCCTTGTACCGTAATAGATTTGTAACTTTTATTTCCAGGGCCAGCCAAGACAAATACATTGGGGAAACTGAAAATAACTAAAGCAACTGCCTTAGTTCATGGCAACTGATTCCCAGAGTTCCCTTCTCAGCCTTTAAAAGCAGCAAAACATTATGGCTCAGATATTCAACCCTGCACTGGATGCTATGTCTCTGCAAAACTGGGTGGAGGAAAAAGGGCTGCAGCCATCTAGAGGGTCATTGAGGGTTGCTTGTGGTCAGGAGACCTCTGCTCAGCTGCATGCCTTGGCTTTGCAGCACTCCTGGGGAGAGGGGCACTTGGTGTGCCTTGGGGGAGAAGCCAGACGGCAACTCCCCGTCCCCCTGCGCAGCTGTGATGTGTTGAGGACTCAGCACTACAGAGACACGAGCCCAGCACGTTCTGGGCAGCCCCATGGCCAGCTCGGGACCCTGGACTGCACAGCTTAGGCTCCTCCGCCCCCACAGATCTCAACCAGCAAGCCCTCTGCTGCTCAGCTAGCTCCATTCCCTAAATTAAGCCAGCCATTTTCTCCATGTC
>NW_020884879.1:2810852-2939134 GCF_003945725.1 Corapipo altera | reverse complement strand
GTCCAATATGGAGAGACAGATGGGAAATTTGAAGGAGGGAAGCTCTTAGAGGGACTGATTGGCACCACTATGTGTTTACACTGCTTACAGGGTCAAATTGCCTAGGTGCTGTGACCTCTCAAGATGCATTTATCACAGTCTGAAGTGTGCCTTGAAGAGCACAGGAGCCTCTGTGGGACCCCCCACCCCCCCCAGCACACTGTGAAATTCATCTGAATGTGATCCCCACAGCTGCAAATCCACCTTCTCTTTCCATTACACATTCTATTAGTCTGCCGTGCTTCCCCTTTAGCATACATCAGCGCAGCTCTTCATTTTAGCATTATTAATTTTTGACATGAAGTCTCACTAAACATGGTAAATACAGAAAGTAATTGGTATGTTAAACAGGGGAAGCATAATGAGTCTCATGTACAAACGCGACTTGCTCCTGCTGCATAGGAGGACTGAAACAGAATACACAATCGTGCTGCCAATTTCAGCAGGAACTTCTTCACTAAGTCCCCGTGGTTCACAGGCAGTGCCTCAACCTCTCCTGTACTTATGATACATCCAGCCACAGTTTAATGGCTGAAATGACTTTGAAGCTTTCCCAGTGGAACCAATTTTCACCCTCTGTGAATATAAGCTCCAGCCTTTCAGCAAAGAGTTTAGTTTGGTGATAAGTTAACATGTGAGGCCAGCCAGAGAATAAATTTTGACTGTTACCCTGATGGTAGGGCTTTCACACTGCGACTTGTGGTGACGACATAGGGCTTTTTTGGGAGTAACATGCTCTCCAGACTAATGCTGGCTGACGAGATATTTTGTCAGCAGGGAGAGATGTTCCTTGTAATCAGTGAGGCTGCTATATATTAGGTTGTTGTATTAGAAAGGGTGAGGAAAAAAAAGAGTTACAAAAAAATATGCCAACTACTTTCATATAAGCTTCAAAATATTACCAACCTCAGCTTGTTTCTTTCTCTTCATTTTATCCTTTATAAAGATTCTAGATTTCTAGTTTCGCCTTGGGAATAATACACACTAAATACAGTTATTCCAGCTGTTATATAGTTTCAAATCCAATCATTTTTTGTGCAGAATCAAGGTTGAAAGATCAGATCAAAATTATTGTATAAACCAGAATCAACAAAACACATATATACTGCTTGAGAAGCCATTTTCCTGCCAGCTACATGCCTTTTCTTTTAGTGGAAATTCACAAATAAAAGACAGATACAAATTCACAAATAAAAGACAGTAGCAGGATGGGGCCGTAATATTTGACCAAGAATGGAGATGACATACATCAGCAAAACACCCACAGACAACAGATCAGGAACCTGACCTGTGTGCTGCTTTACCCATGGTACTGCATAAATAATTAATCATGCCTGCCAATGTAACATATAACACCAGATAGTTCTTTGCTTTTTGGTTTTTTACAACAATCTTTGATCTTTTTCTGTGTTAGCTGTCACAGAAGAAGAAACTGGAAAAGAGAGACCAGACCCTTGTTACTGGTGTAATAGCCTACCTGCTTTCTCAGGTTATTCTTGAAGAGGGGTTGTTGACAGGCTAAAAAATATCTCAGCAGTGCTTGGCAGAAGAGAATCAGAAGGAAAAAACAGAATCTGCCTCAATCTGAGTTTGGTGCTTGCACCAAAGGAACACATACATACAATTTTTTGGGGGGACTTTTAAAATAGGGCACTATAATGTCCCATAGAATAGGTACTAGGGAACAAGCAGGAGCTCATAGCAGGATAGATTTAATGGCACAACAGTTTCTTTCAATTTGGTTTTATGTGCTGGGTTTCAGAAGAACTCTGAAAGCAGTGTGGAGACAAAATTTTCCTTTTCTTTTTCTTTTTAACACCTTTGTGATTTAAGAATGACATTTCATTTTGGACAAGAGGCCCATGATATAAGTCTGACAGCTGAGACGTGAAACACACATTCTGCAATTCAGCAAGTGCATAAATAAAAAGGACAAGTTAGTGCCCGGATCTTCTCTGAGGGAAAATCAGAGGTAAGTTTCAAATGCTGAAATAAAATACTGAATTCAGTTGAGGTACCTATGCACATTTTCAGGCAAGCAGCCAGCAAATGTGTGTCCCTTTTTCTTTGTTTCTCCTTCTAGGGGTTATAGTATTATTACTATTTGATTTAACATATGTTTTCTGAAGGAGGATGGAAGCCTTGCCCCATGTAACTTGCACAGCTCTGTTGAAGAGACCATAAAACTCACTAAAAAAAATGAGTTAGAAAACCCAGCACAGTGATTTCAAGACTAAGTCCCAGAACCTACATGAATAGCATTCCTTAATGATGCAGAAGCTGGACAATAGCATATGATCTCATAAGGATATGGTTTCAACCTGGGCCTGATAAACTCAAGTACATAAACTTGCACCTGCACTTTCCAAGTGCAAACACCTGGCTTTGCTTTATAGAAGGAGTCAAAAGCCTGCATGCTCTCTTTCAACAGCCTTTTGTAAGCCAAGGATTGTAATCTGTACCTGCAAATCACATTCCTGGACTACTACTATTGATACCCCAACAACCACAATCCTTCTGGCTCTGATGTATTCAGAACTTCACTAAATGTTAAACGCATTCACCTTAGGAAAATCAAAGAGAAGTCATCTTCGATCACAGACAAAGACTCCTGACTCTGAAATCCTGAATCTGAAACTTTGCTCCTGATAGATTTGTCACAACTTCATCTCCCAACAAATAAGGGCTACCTTTACATACCAGATTATTGAGCCCTAGTTAGATAATAATGCAGAAGCATTTTCCAGCTCTTGTTCTCAAGCAGAAACCTTCATGTATGATCTGATCTGGGCTCAGACATCACTGCAGCTTTTAGACCCTTTCCTAAGCTTGTCTGAATGTTGATACCAGCCCAAATGCCCAAAATCGAAGAAGACAGTTTGAACCATTTTTGAATTCTATATTCCAATGGAGATTCTTCAAATTGGGCAGTTTGATTCATGGGCTTAAGAAAGATAAAGAATCAAGACCTGAAGCTGAAGATTAGTATTTGTGTTTAAACTCATAATGAATTTGCAATGTATGACTAAGATGTACAATGATACCGGCAATGGTGGCTCCTATTTGACATCCCCAACTTCTTAATCTGCGGGGCAACCAGCAAAAGTATCGGCAGAAAATACTCTCAACTTTTCTGAAGTGGCTTAGCTCTTTTTTAGATGCCATCAAAAGCAATAAAACAAAGCTTTCAGAGCTGGCTGTGCAGTACCCTCCACACACAGCTTGAATCACCCAGCTCTTGGTAATGGTCTGCCACAGAAGCTCTAATCAAGTGTGTGTGTGTGTTTTATTTTCACAAGATGACAGTTCCCAAGTGAAAAGACACTTCAGCTCTGATAAAACTTTCTTTCTATTGTCTGAGTTTTGTTTGTTTTCTGGCAAACCCCAGCACTGCCTCTGCTTTCTGTGCAGGCAAATATTTCCCAAGCTTGTGCAGGGAGGCCAACCAAAGTCTTTGGAGGCTTCTCAGTAGTATTGCCTGAAGCAAATACTACAGCTCAATAGCAATTTAGTGTTGTAATCAGGGAACAAATTGCGCAGTTTTGGCACATTGTGATAATTATTAACTACATGTATTAATGTTGCGATCCTTGTAACTAATATTTACAAAAGGTTCCCTGTTTGGGGAAGACCTTGACTAGACATAAGCAGCTGAGCTATTCCTGAGTGATTGTCAGTGGGCCTTTAAGACTCTGCTCATGTTCACTGTTTAAAGATAAAACATCAATACTTAGAAATTGTACTTCAAAAGACCTATTTCATGAATAATAAATTCTCAGGGTGTAAAATCATACCAAGTGCCAGAACATTTTGTGAATTTATGGGGAAGTTTTCCTGTGGAAAAAAAATTCTAGAAGATAAGATTAAAAAAGTACATCTCAAATTCCCTAACATAATATAAAGGAGATTGGATTTAAACATTAAATCATTCTTTCTCTTCAGACTTTTGTTTCATGCCATGATATGTCTCTTCCTCCTGCTTTCCCATTGCTATTAGAATTAATGACCTTATGAACCCCAGTTCAGAACTGACAGCAAGGGCAGAGATAAGCAACAACAAAATGTTCTCTAAACTCAAAATCTGTAATTGTCAAATTAAATTTCTGCATGCAATTATCATGCCTAGGCTGACTCAAGGTTAAAGAAAAGTTGCATTTGGCTTTGTGTCTTATGCAGCTCTTGTTGGTCTAGTAGTTCTTTACCTGGCAGAGTGTGCTGGTAAGGAGTGAAGGTGATTAGGTGAATATATTAGTATCAAACAAAGATGACTCATACAGTATTCTTTACTAACTTTGAACATTGTAGCATTCCTACTCAGAGTACATAATTATATTTCTTGCAGTGATCAGTTGTGTTTTTTCCCAAATAGGTGGGGATAGAAGCGCACTTACATTCTTGTCATTGAGTCTCTTCTAGTCTGTGAGCTGTACCCCATCACTGGTGACAATATATGCACAAGAAAAAAAGAGCCGTTTATTTTCTATATAACATCGTAGTTGAGAAAAAGATTTTCTCATGCAACTTAATCTCTGTGTAGTTTCTTCCCTTCAAGCTCACCCATACTTCACACAATTTTTCTGGCAGTATTCAAAGTGCCCTTTAAATTATGTATGATTTTGGCTAGTATGCCAGACTTGTAGTCTAAGAGACTAGACTTCCCTACAAAGAAGTAATGATTTGACATTGTTTATTTTGCTGCATAATCACATTAGATAGGGCAATGTCATAAAGATGACATGAAACAACTGCATGTAAACAATATATTGCCATTCCTTTACCAATTGTTTAAACAAACCAGCAAGTAAAATATCCTCTTAGCTTCAGGTAGTTCCTATGTCACAGCATGCAGATATTAACATGTATTTCTTAGAATTCAGACTAGTACTGAGTGTTGTATTACTGTGGAAGACAAAGATGGTTCTTTCCATGTGTTTGCAATACACTTACCAGCCAGGAGATGACTGATGGACGCTGGCAGGGAGTAAAAGTAGTGTTGGATAACATGGTCAGTAGTGATTGTAAAGCACTAGGACATATCAAAAAAGAAATTACAGAGGCAGAAGGACAGGCAGAAAGAGACAAAGAAAAATAAGATTTCCAGAAAAAGTTAGGGGAATGGTGTCTGAAGTTGTTCACAGCTTAAGGAGGGCAGAGCTGGCTATGAAGAGGTCAATGAAGACTTCACCTGACTGCAAGGCACCAGAGACAGATTGAAGGAAGTTTTCTGGGGAGTGGAGGAGGAAAAAAACTGGAGAATGACATGTCTGATATGTGTAGGGACGGCGTAGTAGCTGTAGTGGCAACAGGGGTCAGTTATACAAGTTTATGAAATACATAATATTAGTATTAGTGTATATATTGTGTTGAAGATCTTGGTAATGTTTGCCATGTAAATTTTGACCATATCAAAGGTCAATACAATTTAAAAAGTTCTACTCAAGGAGCAGTAAAATCACATGCTTTACATTTATTTTTATATTTTACAGAATATAAATATCAATAAAAATGTGTTTATAGATAATCAGCTAGTGTATGCCTTTATATTTATAAACACATCTCATCAAAGTTTAAACTATAAAACACAATATTCATATATATTGCTTCCCAATTTACAATTTTATCTGTTTTATTCAGAGTAGATATTTTAAGATTAATAAATCAACCACTCTAATTTCCATTATTCTCACACGTTACTGCTTGGGCATGAAGATGTAATATCAGTTTTTATAAACTCCTTTAATTAAAGCAATTATGTCAATGATAAGATATGGTAAGCATATTAATATTTTAAGTAAACATTTGTGCTTGTTTTCAGAATTAGTAGAAACAGGAATTTGTCTACAGTTGGAGTTCTTCACTTGTTCCGAGTGCTATAATAAAGAAGGGGAAAGGTAAGTGTATGCCTACCTTTAAGTATGTGCTTAGCCTTTCTAACCTGCTGTGAAAGCAGCAAGTTAAGGGGACTAAGTACATACCTAAAGGAAAGCACGTGCTTGACTACCTTGCTGATCTGAGCCCAGAGACAGAAGAATGATGAGGCTTCTGAAAAGGCTGTAGGCACACTCACCACATCAGCTCAGGGATAACGAAAAATTTTTTCACAAGCAACTGAAGGGACCAAAGATTCAGTTATGCAACGAATTGGCTTTGGCAGAAAAATCAGTTCAAATTTTTTTTTCTCTGAAGTGGAGACCTAATTTTAGCAAACCAGTTCAAAGCATGGCAGTGGTACCATCATGACCACAGAGATGATGAATTTTGGCCTAAGAATAAATGTTTTTCCACATGTAAGAAGATATTAAGTCAGGGTTATGGTCAAAGCTGTGGAGTTGTATCCTGCATCCTTTTAAAATGTATTTTGGGGTTAGATGCAAAAAAAGGATCAGGTACCTAATACTGACCTTACTCTACCTGCAGATACCCAAGTCTGGACTTTGTGATCCTAAAATTCCTGGATATGTCTGGAGGTACTGAAGATGTTGATATTAACATGCGCTTTATAGTGGATTTCTGAAGTTCAGGTTCTCTCTATGGCCAGAAACACCTTTATCAACCTTGGCAGCGTCTGGCTTCTGTCTCAGTCAGTCTGGTCCTTTTTAAAGAGTTTTCTCAGTCTCCAGGTGGAATGCTGCTGTAGGTACCTGCGATGAAGATTAGAGGGAAGGGAAGGGAAGGGAAGGGAAGGGAAGGGAAGGGAAGGGAAGGGGAAATGATCTATACTGTCCTTTCATCTAATAGTTCAGTGACTAAAAATCTCTTACAATACATGACAGAATTTTAGTAAAGTACTGAATAGTTAGCATAAAATGTTACCATTACCTCTTTTGTACATATTGTAGTTTGATATTCTATGATATAAAGCAAATGGTCCAAATTCCACATTATATCATATCAGGCTGCATAATGAGGTAAAGCCCAAATGAACAAACAAAACCCCACATTATAACATGGGAACATTCAGGAGATCATTAGAGTACTGAAATGTTGTAAGGTTCTTGAAATCTTGAACATTTAGCACAGCAAGCCCCCAAAACTTCCCATTTCTCCATAAAAGTTGAGAAAGAAAGTCTGAATATTCTTGCCTTTCCTAAGAATTTACTCACCTCAGGCAAATAGATGACTAGGGCTTTGCAAAACTGGGATACGCTCTGTTGTTATGAAACTGCGTATATACAAAAGACAGCCTGCCTATTAATATTTATAGCTTAGAACAGTTAAAGGAAACACTAAAGCTCCATAACCTTTTACAATAAAATATCAAACTTGCTAAATATGCATATACATTCATAAATAGATTGTATTTTTGGCTGGGGGAAGAGTCAGAGGTAATGTCTCTGAATAAACAGCCCTCAGACCAGCTCCCCCCTGTCTCTTCCACTGCTGCTGCCTACGGCTCTGTTTTATTATTTTTTTTTTTTTTGCCTGCTAAGGCCAGCTGCTTCCTCGATGGTTGGATCCTCTGCCATGGCCTGGGCTGCCTCAGGGATGTTGAAGGACCACCTCCACTGGGGTCAGCCAGGCTCTCTTGACTGTGTGCATGCATGTCGTTTATCTGCCTGATGGGCCCAGGCAGCAAGGCAGAGCTGTTCTTCTCTTCTCACTTTCTTATCTTTCCCTTCCTACCCCAGCAACAGTGACCTGTATCACCTTGCCTGAATGCATCAGCTTTGCTACCGCCGGGACCTGGAGCAGGCAGTTGTAATCAGGCATTCTTCCCAGCTCCTGATGCTTTTGAGTTTATCAGTGCTTACCCTCCCGGTCATTCCCATGACTGTCAATAGCACAACATCCAGAGGCGAGATGCTGTGCCTCCTCACATCTGGGCTTTCATGAGGTTATGCCTGAACAATGACTACGTCCAGCTCTTCAAGTAGTGTGCAAGGTAAGGGGGCATATACAGCACACAGAAGCCTTGAAATCATAAGATCATTTAGGCTGGAAAAGACCTCTAAGACTGAGTCCAACCATTAACCCAGCACTGCCCAGTCCACCACTAAATCATATCCCTAAATGCCACAGCTGCACATCTTTCAAACACCTTCAGGGATGGTGACTCAATCACTTTGCTGGGCATGACTGTTCCAGTGCATGACAACCCTTTCGAAGAAGAATTTTTTACAAATATCCAATCTAAACTTTCCCTGGCACAACTTGAGGCCATTTCCTCTTGTCTTATTACTTATTTCTCCGGAGAAGAGACACCCACTTGGCTACAAACTCCTTTCAGGTAGTTGTAGAGAGTGATAAAGTCTCCCCTGAGCCTCTTTTTCTCCAGGCTAAACAATCCCAGTTCCCCCAACCACTCCCCATATGACTTGTTCTCTTTACCCACTAATACTCCAAACTCACTGGTCGAGGGAGCTGCTGGTCAAAGTCAGTGCCTTGTTGTGTTTTCGGTGGGGCTCCTACAAGGCTGCCCCCACCTAGTGCTCTGCAAAGAGTCCCTTTGCTACTTCTCCCTGAGCTCACCTATCTCAAAGAACAGATTTTGCAAATGCTGTTGTTGGTTGAGGACTTCTAGTCACATCTCCCCACTAAGAAGAGCAAGGACTTTATTTAGCATGAGAGTGAACTGAGAAACATTTCACGGGTCTCAATGAGCATCTGAGATCATCACTCAGTGACACAAGGATCATAGAAAATGGTGGGAAACAGACAATTTGGGAAATTCTAGGAAGCATCCTGTAGTAGACCAGAAAGAACACATTGGGGCTGGCCCCAGGTCTCCTGCGATGTAAGTTGTGGAAGTTCTGTCTGCCATGTGTAACTCAGAGATCCGATTTGTACATATGCAACCAGCTCTCAGAAGAAATGTTAAACATTTTCTCCCTGCTCTGAAGAATAAGAAAATCAGAAACTGTTAAAATCAGAAGTGTTCACAAAGTAAGAACTTTACTGAATTATCATTATGCAAAGGGGTTTTGGAAAGAAAGTGTAATGAATGTCAAACCATTCTGCTTAATTGAAGTTCCAGTAAATTAGGACTCCTGAAGTTTAGTGAAAGCTGAGTAAAATTATATTTCTTAAAAAACGTCGGACTACAATTCTCAGCTTTGTCCATATTGGGTTGTTCCTGGAATAGCAATTCGTGAAAAATTTTTAAGATCTGAGTATATGACAAGAAAATGTCTCAAAATCTCTGGTCTTGAAACAGTAGAAAGTCTGTTTTCAAAATAGTCATATAGGTGACGCAGGAACATCACAACACACTCTGCATAATTTCATTCAGTTTTAAAGATTTCTTTTAACAAAGTTTTTCAAACAAAATACTGCCAGAATTAACATTAGGAAAACTGTAGTATCCTTTCTAGCCTCTCAGAGCAACAACAAAATCATATTGAACAGGCAAGGCTTTCAAATTGTATTTTGCACTTACAATAACTGTACTCCCTTACACTAAATCCTTGTAGTGGATCTAGTGTGGTGCAGATTGATGAAACACTCCTTGGCATGTGTAGAAATCCCCTTAAAACTATGAAGCTGGGGATGGGGCTTTTAATATTGCCTCTGATGATTTCTGAGTCTGAACTCAGCCTGATGCAAGGCCAGATCTAGCAGGTAATATTTTGACTGCTTCCTTGCTTCTTCTGGTGGGAAGTTTCCCTTCCTTGATATGTTGGAGGATCTGCAAGGCCAGTTCAGCATTCACAGGAGCATAGTGCATTTTTTCTCCTCAAGATCCAGTAGGTGATGGAGCTAGAAAGACTGCTTGACATCTCTCAGCATGCATTTCCAGTGCCCAGAACTCAGCCAAACTTTAAGATTAAAGAAGAATGTCTTTCCCCTTCCTCTTATATCAAGAGAAAAATTTAGGATTTTGCACACTTTCACAAACAACATATTGAAAAAAAGCCCAGTTTGCAAACTCGGGTCATTTTAAAGCAGTGCTCCAGACCTGTGTCAACAGATTCTGACACTAATTCAGGAAAGGCACTAGTTAATTTTGATTTCTCAGAGCTCTCTTCAGTTCTGTTGTCATAATTAGAAAGTCAACATTTACCCACATCTATCATGAGACCTAGGAAAACTATTAGTTGCAAACAGCTGATTTGTTGAATTTAGCTCTCTTTCCTAATTGTGGTTGATCAACGATCACATTTTAATTTCTATTAATTTTATTCTCTGTATAAATTCTTCTGTGACTTGTTAATCTGAATGTATTTCAGCCTATGTATTGCTTACAGACTGGATGGTGGATCAGAGTTCTTGTGAGTCCTAATTCACTATTCAGTTTGTATGTGGAGGATCATTTGAATCCCAATCTATTGTTTCTGGTCTTTAGGTGAATAGTCTTCAAAAATATAAAGTGATTTCCAGATTACTTCTGCAGACAGTTTGGAAACTTTAGAAACAAAATTCACAGGAGTACTTGTTTTACTATTTTTTTAAATATAAATTTACAAACAAACATTTCTCCTATCTATATGTACACAAAAAGACCTGATGAACTCCTATTTGAAAACAACAGAAATGTTCTGACTCAAAGAGGAACCTGTAAAGTTCACTGTGGAAAAAATGGGAGAAATTATTTTGCAATTAAATGAGTGAGGGGATTTAGTTAATTTTTGTCTTCCTTGGGTTCTTAAAACTGATCCCCAGAGAGATTGTGCTCCTTTCCTATCTTCCACCATTATTGCTCCACTTCTTGGCATCTCAGATACACCTCGATAATTTTTTATATTCCTCCCAACTGACAGCCTGGGGGGTGGCTGAGCTTTTTTTGATAGAAACACAATATGGCAATGAGACTAGAGAAATGCAAAAAGAACACAAAAAGAAACTGCATATCTTTTCCTGAAGTGTTCAAAAGCCCGTCAAAAAGAGGGAGGGATCACACTAGGTAAAGCCTGCCAGACACTCGGCAATGCTTTTGTGCAGAGTGGACACAACTGATGTCCATCAGCCTGAGATGACTGACTGAAAGAGCTGTGCCAGGCTTGCCTGCACTGGCGTCAGCGGCTTTTGATGGCAAATTCTGTGCATTTCTTTTAGAGGGACTGGCTGTCAGTGTTGAGTGTGTTCATACTGAGCTGCGTTATGGTTCCCTTGCTGACTGCCAAGGCCTTCAGGGAAAGAAATCCTCTCCCCTAGACGCCTTGATGATGTCCAGCCATTGCAACGCTCTTGGAAACTTGGAAACAGTACTAGAAACGTTATTTTGAAAATGGGTTATTTATATGTGTGTATCACAGAATCACAGAAATGGACTGGGTTGGAGGTGACCATATGGGTCCTCTGGTCCAACCTCCCTGCCCAAGCAGGGTCATCCTAGAGTATATGGGACAGGATTGCATCCAAACAGTTCTGGAATATCTTCAGTAAGGGAGAATCCACAACCTCTCTGGGCAATCTGCTTCACTGTGTGGTCACCTGCACAGTGAAGAAATTCTTCCTCATATTCAGGTGGAACTTCCTGTGCATCAGTTTTTGTCCATTGCCTCATGTCCTAGTGGTTGGCACCACTGAGAAGAGCCTGGCTTCATCCTCTTGGCATACCCCCTTTAGATATTTATACACACTGATGAGGTCCCCTCTCAGTTGTCTCTTCTTGAAGGTGAACAGCCCCAGCTCTCTCAGCCTTTCCTCATAACAGAGGCGCTCCAGTCCCTAATGATCTTTGTTGCTCTCTGCTAGACTCCTTCCAGGAGCTCCATGCTCCTCTTGCACTGAAGAGCCCAGATCTGGACACAGCACTTCAGATGTGGCCTCATCAGGGCTGACCAGAGGGGCAGGATCAGCTCCTTCGACCTTCTGGTAATGTTCTTCCTAATGCATCCCAGGATTCTGTTGGCCTTCTTGGCCACAAGGGCACACTGCCGGCTCACGGACAGCTTGTTATCCATCAGGGTCCCCCAGGTCTTTCTCCGCTGGTACATACAGATAGAGCTGCAGGAGGCAGGGCTGGCCCTGGAGGCTGTAACCTGGAGGATCAGTAACAGCAGCACCTGCCAGTCCCGCGGGACACAAACACACGCGGAGCCATTAAGAGCATCCGCACACACAGCGACTCCACCGCACCCCGCGCCCCGCTCCCTGCCGCGATGGGGCCCGGGCTGGGCCGGCGAGTCTGGGCCTGTGCCGAGGCTGTACCAGGGCTGTGCCAGGGCTGTGCCGGTGCTGTGCCGGCGGGAACAGCACCGATACCGGAGCCGATGCCGGGGCCGGGGCCGCGGCCGCGGGGCGGCCCCACGCCGGGAACCGGAGCCGTTGCCATGGCGACACCGGCAGAGCCGAGCCACGGTGTGGGAGCGCGGCCCTGCTAGCGATCGTATCGATTAAACGAGCTTTTTATATTTTTAAACTATTTGTTATTTATTTATTTTTAATTAATTTTTTTTCTTTGTCAGTGCGGAGGGATAGCGGGGCGGGCACGGGTAAAGCGGCACTGAGCGGAGCTGGTGCGGAGGGCGGCCGTCACATCTCTTCTCTGTCCCCAGGAGCGGGTGTTACCATCAGGCGTGTGCGGTTATTCCCCAGGGCGAGTCCGCCCTCCGCACCACACACCGTAGACAAAGCGTATCCTCCGGTGCCGAGCCCCTGACGCGTTGCCGTCCTGACGGCAGGCTGCGAGCAGCGCTGGGAGGAGGCAAAGCTGGTTTGGGTTTGTGATGTTTAGGGACAGCAGTCGCCAGCGGGGCAGCACTCGACCCCTGCTTGCCATTTCTCCTAAAGTCACTGTCAGTCCGTGGATACCTCAGGTAGTCCCACAGGGATTCCTCGGATGGTGGGTAAGGACCTGCCTGCTGGAGGAACGTCTCCTGTAATATTCATTATTCTCAGCCTGACCTCAGCGTGAGGATGTAGTGACCCCCTCGTAATAACAGGACACTCCTCACTCCCAAGCCTGATGACCTGCGTGGGTACGTGTTGCCTGTGTGGCCCTTTTGCCTCCCCTGCCTCGGGAAAGTGGCACAATACAGTGCGGCAGTCTGCCGGCAGATCTGTTACTAAAGGAATTCATGCATCTTGCATCTTGGAGATGCATTATTAATGCCTGGACAAATCACATCAGGTGGAGCTCAGCAAGTCCCTGGCACTGCAAAAAGGAACAAAGGCTGGTTCTACAAGAGAGAGAAGGATGAGACAAATTATAGCAGCTGGGAGTTTCTTGTCAGTAAGATGGCATAAAAACAGAAATGCTAAAATTGTTTGCACATAAGGCGAGTTTATATTTTTATTGAGAAGGAAATTACACATTGCACTGTGAAGAAGACACTTTATTTGTATCCTAATAAACATCACATTGTTGAGCATATTTGAAATCCATGTCAAACTGGGCCAGCTTGCTGGCATCCAAATTACTTCCAAGCACAGTTTTATTTAGTATCTGGAAAGGACTATAAAGACTGGATTTGCATGTAGAGAGCCCAGTCCGCTTCTTGCCTCCTTGAAGTCAGTGGCAAAACTCCCATTCACTTCAGCAGTAACAAGATCAGGCCAGAGTTTGTAGCAGTCTTCCAAAGGGAAGAAGGCAATGCTGCCTGCAACAGCACATGGGAAGGCACAGACTCCAGCCTTCTGGGCAGAAAGCAGTAGTTCTTCATCTCTCTAACTCTTGATAAGAAGATCTAATCTGTACAGCATAGGCTTTGATGCCAGCTAGTATTTTTGTCCCCACGGTGCTAGTAGTTATCCAAAATCTGGGCCTTGCTGCCTTTATTGCATTAGGAATAGGAGGACAACAGGAACCCAGAATTTCTTTGGGAAGGGCCCTGTTTATTTTCAGAGGATGCTATTACAGCAAGGCTAAGGCAGGAGCAAGCAAAGTAGTTTCTTATTTGGAAATGTGAGTCTCTTTTTAGGGAGCACTCAGCCAGGAAGAAATGTATTTATGTTTCACCCCCCGACAATGAACCATTGCACTCCTGCGGGTGGCTTTCCCAATGGCTTCTCTTTTCTCATTATTTTTCACTCCCTCACACATCCACCTACAACATGCAAACCCCCAGCTGTTTCACTCTCAGTCTTCACCCAGGAGAACTGCCGGGTCTGCTCTCTGCTCCTGCCCTTTCTGCTCTTGTCTTGTCAAGCTGAGCCATGCTCTCGGCAGTGACTTATATTGTTTTTATTACCAGTAAATTAAAGGACACTTCATTGTTCTTTCATTTAGTCTTTAAAAAAGTTCATTAAACCAAAGTTCTGACTTTCACCCTCTTGTGTTTTGTGATTGCCATTTCAGCACATCAGTACTTTATTTTTGACTTCAGACTGACCAACTGGAACGTTGTATATTCTTTCATAAGAGCTTCTAAAGGCACAATGGTAACTCGTGTTTAGTTTACAAAAAGCCCCAAACCTCTTTTAGTCATGTGCCAACTTGCTATTTTTCTCTTCCCCCAGTATATGATTCTATAGGATTTCTATCAAAATTATTTATCTAAATTTAAAAAAAAAGTTACCGAAGTGCTTAAAAAGCATTTGAAGTAATTATTTATTACTATAACAGTATGAAATGCATTTCCACTAAGTCGCTGAAAACAGATCTGGCCTTTGGTATGAAGTGACGGGAGGAGAGTATTTGTTAGGGATCCACATGAGATGATAAAAGATTATTGAGATATCTCTAGCCATCACTGTAGTGATAATCACTCAGTGCAAGAAGTAGGACCTAGTGAGAAGTGGCAAAAAAAGAAAAAGGACAAACTGGGCAATTTTCACTATAGCAAAAGGTAAAAAACGTGTCTCTCTAATTCTTTAATGTACTGGCAAGCTAACAGTCGTAACCTTTTTTTCCCAGAACCAGTCAAGTGAGTGAAGACCATGACAGAGGGTCATTGGTGTGAGGATTATGTACAGGCAGGCATGTACTGAGGGTACTGTGGGTTTATGGATTACCTACACCCAGCCAGGAGATGGATCTGGGAATAGTAAGAACGGCTGCTCAGTGCTCACAGACAACCAGAAATATAATGTTAGTACGCAAAAGTAAAGGACTCAAGAATAGCACTTCAAATATTTGGGATACTTTCATGTAAGAGGGTGAAGCGTCATGGCACTTGGCACACAGTGTTCAGGATTAATCAAGCACTGTTGAGAAAAGCTGGTTATCAAGAAACAGAGATCAGGATCAGCACATCAAAAAGCACTAAAAGTATACGGAGGCTTCATGCAAAGAGAACCTGGAAAGATGATGTTGTTTAGATGCGACAACTCTTTAGAGAGAAGTCTTTAGACAACATTACTTGGGACTGAGGAATAGCAGGCACTTACTGAGGTTAAAGAGAGAAGTCTTCACCTGAAGACTGTGCACAAAGACATGTGGTATCTTCTCTGGTACTTGAGGCCCAGGCATAGTTAAATCGCTTGCATCAATACCTCTTGTTTCCTCCAGTAAAGCTCTGGTTTGATTAGACCCAAAGTGCATCTTCTGCTCATTGACTAAATTCTGAAAAGAGAATTTTATTTTATTAAATTGCAGACTAATGATTTCAAGCACATTAAAAAGGGGCATTTTTCCAAAGCTCCTTCTTTGTAATCTGTCTGTTAAATAAGAGTCTTCCTGACATCCTAAAGGAAATGACATTCTATTTAAACATGTTACCTGCTGATCTACTAGAGAAGCAGGCCAGAAGTTTTTTCTGTTTGGTTTGTGTATGCATGTGTGTGTGGTTGCTTCATGGCTCCTGGGTAATGTTATCCATATTTTTCTGTTTGGAGAATCACTTTTCCCTATGCACTCACCAACCAACATGAAACCACCTAATTATATTTTCATAATCATGATTAAAAACCATCTAAATTATCCTGCTTGATGTACTCAAAGAGTTTGTTGATTGCTTTTTGATGTGTATTAGAGCTTTTTGCAGAGCCACATCAAATGGTTTGCTCCACAATGAAATAAAAAAATCTTGTAATATACATATGCACATCTTTAAAAAAAACATATATAATTTATATTCTGCTAATTAAGCTACATCAAAACCAAGTCTATCACCATGAAGTAATTGTGTAAAAGCTACTCACCTATTACAAGAACATTAATTTCCACTTTACTTTTTTTTTCAAAATATCGATTTTATCTTATACAAGGCAATTCAGCATTTCAAAGCCTCAGAGTCTCAGAGTGTTTTTCCACCTCCATGGAGACCTTAAATCTTGAATACAAAATCAAGTTTTAGAATAGAAAACTCAAGTAAATAATATTTTCATGCAGAATAGGCGCCTTCTGCATAATGGATCACAAACATTTTAATTTTTTTCCTGTGTTGTTTTCACATCTTAAATATGACACACCAAATCTTGACAAAAGTTCTGCCTGCTGCAGCAAAAGGGTTGATAAGAGGAGGGGAGAAGGAAGAAGGAAAATTAATCCCTGATTCTGGGTTTGAGATTGATCCATGGTCTGTTTTACTAGGAGACTATCTCAATGTTCAGCACAATGTTCGGTGCTGGTCCGGTTAATCTCGAAGACTATGTTGAGAAAACAGAATTTAATGGAGGCTGGAAAAAAACTCCAAAGGCCGATGAAGACCAAGTTGGATGGGATTTTGAGCAACCTGGTCTAGTGGAAGGTGTCCCTGCCAAGGACAGGGCGGTTGGAACTAGATGATCTTGAAGGTCCCTTCCAACCCAAACCATTCTAGGATTCTGTGACTTCCATTAAATCAGTCCATGAGCAAATTGGAATTAAGGCTTTCTTCATGGTTGTCCAGCTCTAATCACAAAGTCATCATTCATTAAATAATAAAAATAAAATACTCTAGGAAAACAATTAAATAATTAAAACTCTTCCTACTTGATATCAAATCTGTTGTCATATTAAATATTAATATGAAATAAATCGGTAGGTGTGTCTGTATGAATGGAGTGCAAGTGCAAATATTGATGCTTTACTACAACTTGACATCCAGTGCTCTAAGGCAAGAGCACAGAGGATGGTCACACATGCAGAAATGTCCTCCTCCACTGTCACCTTCCTTAGCTGTGTGGATGTGTGTGTAGGTAAGCTGTCTCTCCTCTCCTGGAAACCTGTAACATGCTGTCACTTAATCTGTGGTATCAGTGACAGCTATGGGGTATTCAAGTACAGCTCCATTCATCCATGTGTTTCCAGTTTGACTTTCAGTAAATGTTTAATGATCCTCTTCAATTACTGGACCATACTGTATTTGACAAGAATGCACCTTGTCTAATACTGGCACTTAGACAGGAGTGCATTTTTTAGATAGCACTTAGCATCCACAATGTTGTCATGATATTTGTGAATGTACTTTCAGGTTGATCTTAATGACCCCATTACAAAGGTCTTCTCATGCCTTGCTGCGGTATCGTCTCTCTTTCCTTGACTTTACTGATAAGGAACTGTCAGAGTTCACCTGCAAACACTCTTACACTCGTCCTGGGTTCAAGCCCTAAAAGAACATTGGCTTTGCTGGCATGGCTATAACCACCACTGGAGAAGTAAGTTCCATGTATGAGACCATTTGACTGATCCTTTGGCTTCTCTGGCTGCATCTCATCTCACCTGTGGCCCATGTATATAGTGCATCCCTCTCCTGTGTGTCTCCCACATTCCCTAGCTTCCACAGAGCAGAATGATTTCAAGAATGGTGTGATCTCACTCTGGCCACTGATCCTGGGCTGGATGTCCAAGGGAGCCAGGGCACGCAGAAGGAGAGACTGCGTCCTACGGGGAAGAGATGGGCCCACATGTCAGGGCACAGCCCATACAGACGACAGAGAGGTATATAAAATAAGGGAGTTGAAGGAATATTGCTATTAAAATGATTTGGCCAAATGCTTGGAAAGTAGGCTATTAAATAAGATACTGTGGAATATGGCTATAAAGCTGTGTCTACCCCTTTTCCTGGCATCCAAAGGTACTTTCTGTAGTTCTGAAGACAATTAATTCCCTCTTTATTGTTATGCTCATATCTTCTTCCTCTGAACTACCATTCCTTCAACCCCTCAGGGTATGAAAACAGATCATCTACCCGACCTCTTTCTCTGCAGTAGTGAACAAACAATGGGATATATCAGCCCCTTGACAGGTTCTGGAGATGCTCTCAGAGCATGCCCAACATAGCCTGGCCAGACCAAGTTCCTTGTAAAACTCTCTGAAGGCTTCACTATCTTTTAAAAAACTTATGGAAAACCAACAATGACCATTTCTATTTTGCATCAGCCTGGGGGCTAGAAAGTAGGAAACCCGCATTCAGTTCCTATCCTCTTTGGAAAGAATTCAAACACACTTCTACTCATTAGACTATAGGTTTTTCTGGGAACACTTTACCACTCCTCATGGAGCTGCACCACTGTGCAGAAAAATGGTTTGAATTCACTGAGAGAAGGAGAAAGGGTGAGTGAAAGCATGACTCCCCAGGCTAATGATTAGGCAGCTTTTTTGGAAGTAGGAGGAGGTAGGCTCCAGTCATTCCTCCTGTTTTGTACTTTTGCTCATGCCTGTTTCATATCATGTCCTCATTCTTTCAGTTAAGCTGGTGCATTTTGGTATTTTGAACAAGAAATTATAGTCTGGTACCTACCTACTGTGCATGCTCACGGTGTTCTGCCTATGCAGTGATTTTATTCTGCATATGTCAATGAAGGAAGCTGAGGTTTCTCATCTATTTCCATTTATATGGATGGGATCTGTAAGGCTGATCCAAGCACAGGGACAACTTCTTTTTGTCAAGTTTTCCCCCTCCCCAGCCTTTTTCACAGTGTCATCTTTTATTAAGACCACATCAGTGCTTCTAGAACAGCCATATTTTATCAGAATCTCTCAAAAGAAGATCAGTCAGACCATCTGATTTTATTTTGTTAAGTTTGTTTTTTATTTGCTGAGTTTAGTTCAGATATGAACACATCTTGTCCAATTTATCTTTAATATAATACAGATGCTGGCACAGGCACTGATCTTGGTTACACTAGTGTAAATATGGGGACATGCCACTGGAGCGCTGCCAAGGCCATATTAAAATTTCACTTTCAGCATGACTAGAACTGCTAGCTTCTCAAGAAGCAGGCTGCCGTGGTGGGACGAGCCAATGTACCACTTCTCAATAGCTCTGCAATACTCTCTTGATTGGAGAATATCCCAGGTAACACAATACAACCAAAGTCTGATGGGGCCAAAAGCCTGCTTTACATAGCCTGAGGCTGACTGGATCACTAGTTCACATAAGCCTTGACTGACGGGGATAAGCTGGTGGGATTTAATCAGTAAAGAGGGAAAAATGAAATAAACTTTGTACAGATGGCAAGAACCATGACTACTCAATATATTTATCACCTGGCTATTTCCCAGGGTCATACAGTAAAACAAAGAAGAAATGAACAGTATCCAACCTGTCCAAACTGTATTTGCTCAGAATTAGTACACGCTGCAAAGCCTGTACGGGAAAAAGGCAACTGGATGCTGTCACAACTTTTCCCAGAAAACAGGAGTTTCTTTTTACTGCAGAGTATGTGTGCTCCACATTCTGCAGTAAGTGTTAAAAATGTAAATGACTTATTGATTTATCGAGCCACCAAAGTACTTTAGTATATCACTATTCTGATGAATTTTCAGATTTTGGCCCATGCAATGTAACTTCAGAAAACCCAGATGATAGTATCTTAGTTTCCTTCAGACTCAGAATGGATAATTTGCACTCTGTATCCAGTGAAAGACGCTTTTTTTCTTTTTTTTAAAATTTTTTTATTTAATAGGTGTCAAGGCTGCTTGGCATCCCTCACTTAAGTGAAGCTGGAGCTCATGGTACAAAATCCTTTTAATATGTACTTCATGCTAAATTAGTGATAAGCATGGGGTAAAATTGGCCCCGCTTCTCCGGAATGAGTCATGACAAAACGGGGTTGGCAGGAATGGCAGCCTGCTGTGAAAGTCAATACCTCTGTAATTATTGTTTTCTGGAACTCTGCTGTCTTTGACCAATTGTCTTTCTACTCTTTGCATGTTTATTTGATTATTTATTATTGCCTATGCTCTAACTTGTGAGCTCTGTGGGTGCTACTTTGTAGCGGCATGTAGGAGTCCTTGGAAATATCTGAAAAGAAAACCATTAAGGTGTGGGTTTTCAGTCTTTTTGGTAGTAAAATGCCTTTTGACATCCATGCATTGAATATGTGCAGTGCTTTTGCCATATTATCCTGATTATTTGAATCAAGGTTTGATTTGTCAGATATTTTACAAATATTTAATCCTTTCAACAAATAAACCCACCTTTAAAATACACAACACACTTCACAGCCAAGAGTAGTAGTCTGGTATGAAGCCAGCACCATGGATGAATGGCTTCTGCCAGGCCTCCAGGCTTTATGTGGATCTTTTGGGACTGCCTTCCTGAAGGTCCCAGGTGTGGTTCTTACAAGGCAAGCTCCACAGCTCTGGAGCATGGAGACTGAAACTCTGGCTTCTCACTCTTCCCAAATATAAGACCCAAATTCAGTTCTCTGGAGATTTGGTCTTCTTTCTCTTGCCGTGTGACGCCTGCAAGGCATGATGTCTGGCCCCATATAACTTGGCTGAGCTTCATCTGTGAGGAGTTGGGCATGTCTCCACACATGTGATGTCTGCACAGAAAGAGGGGTCTGTGCATTTCCTGTAGCTCCCTTCTGTCCTTAAGAGACCCTGCAAAACCTCATCTTCTGTATCTTACCAAAATAGATGGTAATGTTGTCTTCTCCAGCTGTTACTGCTTGCACTGGATACTGCAGGAGTCAGATGAGATTTGGGGCTGGATGCCAAAGGCCTGGGGGCTGCAATGGTTTTCCACTCACTTCCACTCACTGATTTTGCACTGACTGCTGGGACCTCCAGACAGATTGAGAACCACGGGCAGAGCCCACAGATGGGTCCCCCAAAATTCTACTATCACACATGTAGGCATGCTCTGGTTGCAAATTTCTTTGTACAAGAATGAAAAAGATTTTATCTTGTATGCACCAGAATTACTCTCTTTTAACAATGACAGACCAGTGAGGCCAGGGGTTGATAACCCTGTGATGGTGCTGGATAATTGACTGTGCAGCTCTGATCCTTGGTGGTGAGATGATAGGGTAATTTTGACCCTGGGGACATGGTCCCTTGCATCTCCCAAACTGCTCTTGGTGAATTGCATGACTGGAACACCATCTCCAAGTTACATGGATCTTACACCTGGACAGGTTTAGCATAGCCTTTCTGATGAGGGCATTTCCTAGGTAGGTAGTCAAGAATATTTCTAAAGCTAGCTGAATGTTCTGAAATAGAAGAAAGATAACATTTCCTTTCTCATCCTCTGTGGTCTGTGGGGAGGGAATAGAGACAGCCACCACTCATTTAGCAAGAGCAATTCAATTTTTAAGAAATGGGAAGAGACACTAAAAAGCACTCTATGACTTGGGGTCATTTAAGCAGATAGTGCTGAAGCAAAACCTATGATTAGGAGCAGCAGTTATTTTTATATACATTATTACATATTATTAAAATTCATTGCAACTGGAAAATAATGCATCTATCACATTCATTTTCTATTCATTTTCTCTTAAATAAGCCCTACAAATGTTATAAAGAGTTTGAAACATAATTGCTGGCATGACTACCCTATTTGCAGCCAAATAAGCTTTTTTTTTATTAGACCTCATTTTATAAGTGGAATGTGGCTTGAAAGTTTGAATTCAATCCTTCTCTGCTCAGCACTAAGCCATATATTGGAGAGGTACAGCATTTAAATGTTGCCAAGATACCTTTGCAATCAGAAGGGCAACAGAAAGAAGGTTCAGTTCTGTAAAGTGAAGGCTTAGATTCTGGAGAGAAGAGCCAAATCTGTGGAGAAAATCCTAAACCTGCAAATACTGTGGATTTAGATTGATCCTAAAAATGCGTTTTATTATTTAGACGTAATAAAAATTCAAATGATGTGAAAAATAGTAAAATCTCTAGTTTAGTGAGAGGGATTGAAGTGTTTTTAGGCTATACTATATGAACGCCAATATAGGCAATAGAGTTTTGATAGCTACTCATCTAACATTTGCAGAAAGACGTTAACAATATATCACCCTTTACTGTCAGCTGCAAGTACATAATATTCACAAATTATGTATTTAGGTTTTAGGAACATGAAATGTTTTTTGTAGTGCTAATACCAAGTCCACATGTCCAGAGATATCTAGCAGAGAGTCACTGGTTCAATCCTGATCTCTTTGATAATCCTATTGACATCAAAAATGAGAGCCATATGCAAAGGGTTTAACACTGCCATCTGCAGATTGCTATCAGATTTGCTGTGTTTTCCCACTGTTAAAGGACTGGCTTTCCACTTAGTAAATCACAACAGTTAATTTACTTTCCTTTCCATTCACTGCTGGTTACCTGAAAGCTTGCTGGACATCCTCTGATGGAGTTTTTCTGGGAATGCTACCCCAGGCTTTAAATGCTAGGTCAGTTTTGTCAAAATATCCTTTTTTTGTCATCATGCCTCATTCCACCCACAAGTGAATTCTGAGCAACCAATTTGAGTCAAATAAGCATGAGGCTATTCAAGATGATGTGCACGTCCTGTTTTAGGACAACTTACAAGCGGTAAAACTCAGAGATGATATCTTCCTCTCATTTAATAAAACTGGCATAAGGAAAATACCTTTCCTGTCAGAATGACCATGTGAAAGGATTAATAGACGTTTATAATGAGCTTTCTAAATTGGTTATAATAGAAAACGCATTTAGAGCATGCTTGTGTCCCCAAAATTCCACCCCAGCATGGGAAAAAACTAAAAAGAGCAAATATTGGACACAAAATGACTTTATGTAAATAGGTAGTTTGAGCAAGAGAGGGAACAAACTAGAAGAATCTGAAAATGACTGCATGGAAGAGCTAATTCCAAAAGTGACATTCATGGGATGCTTTAATAAGAATGAGGTTTGTCTACACCAAAACTCAGAACCTGCTGCAGGGATTCATGAGCTATCAAAAGTCTGAATAAGCAAATCCATGTGACACAGTTTAAAGTTGTGGGGAGTTACCAGTTTGAGCTTCAGTCTGAGATATCCTGCATTGATACTGCTCTGAATCTGAGGCATATAAAGATCTGCCTTGCACACAGTCAGCTTTGGAGTCTGATCATGCCACTCCACCTGCTACAGTCCTTCTACTGCTATTGTGGACAATATCTGCTGAAGAGATACAGGCCCAGGCAATTCCCATTCTATTGCCAGCTCCAGTAACTGCCTACAGTGTGACATTTAACTCAAATTATTTCAGTTCTTTGTCTTCATATCTAAAATAAGGATAAAAGAATAATCATATCCCTTTGTAAAATGTATCAGAAATTTTTTAAAACACCCTATATGTACTGATATTTTAATCACTCTTTGTTTACTAATGTATTCTTGATAAAGAGTCTGAGTAAGAATTATAATTAATAAAGAGAATAAGTAAATAGTGAGGGTTGAAACAAATCAGTTTTTGCAAGTTTCATAGTCTATCCATTCTGATATTAAACTGAGTGCTTGCCTACTTCAGAGAGAGTGGTATAACTTCATGGGAGAATTTATTTTTGTGAGGGAAAAGAAGACCTCATAAATGAGATATTAGTATTTTCTTCATTACAGCAAGGTCACACGCAACTGCATTTTCAAAACTCAGGTATTCTGCACCTTAGGCAGTAGGTGCTCAAGCAGATCTCTGCGTGCTGCTCTGGCCAGGAGTTTTCAACAGTTATCTTTAATGCTGATCTCTTCCAAAAATATGACCATATAATTACATGCTCAGATACTAAGAATTGTGATGATGGTGACTGGAGGCATGTGTACTGGTTCCCTGCTGGACACTTGGAAATTAGCAGTCCTTGCCTTTACTTCTCAACGGGATTGCTACAAACATTGGCCTGTCATTACAGATGGTTTCCTTATTCTTTGCCTAGCAGCAACAGAAAAATGATGCACCCAATTACTAGTGCCACTTATAAAAAAAGTACACAGTTCATTAGTTTGAATGGGTGTGCAGTTCTGACCTAGTGTGTCATTTACATATTATAATGAGCCATTAGCATATGCTAATCACAACCCTGAGCCTTGCCCTGGCACTTCTAAAAGATGCTGGATGATACTCTGTAGATGCTGACTATCGTTGGCTGTGTTCTGAATGCCAGCTCCTGCTTCAAGCAGCAGCCTGGGCTGGTTGTCTCCAAACACGGTACCAGGAGAATTCTGCATCTCTCTGTGAGGGAAGGACTGCTGAATCAAGTTCGATTGCAAGTAGAGACATTTGAGGACAAGTCGTAACTGGCAACCCTCTGTGATCTGCAAGAGAAAGCAGTCAAAAATAGATGGAGACCCACAGATATGACAGCAATGTCTAGGCCATTAAGCAAGAAGATGCTATCAGAAAAAAGGCCAAGTGCCAAACCCCTGGAGTGGTAGTTGAAGTTCTGTATTTCATCCTTCTAGGATTGAGTCTCTTACAGCCCCTTGATTTTCTTTTTTTCCTTTGAGATTTCCGACTGTCTTAGTTGGTTCTAATTAGTGGTGTTCCTGAGATAATTTACCTATTGCGTTTGGCCAGAGCCCCTCACCTTTCCTCCCTGAGGTACATCTGCCTTACTATATAGCATCTTTCCTATTAGGAAATACGGTTTAGCAAGCATGAGAGCTAAGCACAGGAAATGGAGTTCAGGGGAGATGATCCCACTTCAACAGAAACGTTGCTGATGTTTCTTTTTCCTTACATTGAGGAGGAGAGTGGAGTGTTGCCTGCCGTTCTCATGCCTTTGGGGGAACTGTTCAGTTCCTCTGCAGGCTGAAAGCTCTGGGTGCAACAATACATTTCTTCTGCTTCTTGCTTGTAGTTGTGATCCATTGATGGCCTCTCCTATCATTACAGCTATCTGGGCAAGAAGTGTGGAAGCTGAAGTGTGGTAGGTGCCTGGTTGCATACGCAAATCCAGAGCAAACAGTTCTTTGAGCCACACTTGTCTCTCCCGTGTAACAGGTGGGGAGTTGACTGGAAGGTGTGCTCACTGTGGGCCCAGCGCTGCAGCTGCCAGATACCACCTTCCCAGCTCCTGGTGCTCCTGCCCACCATCCCTTTCACCAGGAGAGGGAAGTCATACTCAGCACTCATAAATTACATGTTGAACACTTATTAATCATGGGATTAGCATTAAAATCACAGAATATTAAAACTAGCATAATTCTTTGTGTCTTATGGTTCTGGAGCCACCAGGGGCCAGGGTATCTAGGGCTTTTCCTGATAGCATTACAGATTGCTGAAGGGGAAGAAGGCAGAGAGGAAGGGAGTGCTCTCACAGAAGTCTTTTGACTTTAGGGACTGAGGTGCAAGAAAACAGACAACAAATGTTGTGGAATTGTTTATAAAATTTGGCAATGTTGCACATGTTTTTGTCTGTGGGCAGAATAAAACATGCAAACAAGGGCTAAGCTTAGCTGAAGCTTTAATTTTTTTCTGTTGGATAGTTTCTTTCTAATTCCTCCTGATCCAGATCTCCGTTTTTTTACACACAGCCACCCAGAAATGCACAATTCCTGGCATTTTCATCTTCAACCCCAGATTTGCTCATTCTGAGATTTCACTGCCCACTACCAGAGATGATGGTTGTTACTACATAACTCTTCGTACAGGTTTCACTGCAGCCAAAGTATCCTGTTTTTCAAACAAACTTCTATCAAGTAGAAGTGATTAGCCAAATTAATGTGAAGTTAATGTCCCAAAGCAGCACAATTTGTTCTCAGAACTTCACGCGACATTTAGCTAACAGCTCAAAGAAAGGGTTCCGTCTGATAAAGTGATCAGAAGAGTCACAGCAATGAGCTCGGATACGCAGGGCTTGGTATAGCTTTTTCACTACCATAAATTAAAGAATAAGTATCGAATAATGTATTTAGCCAGGGAAGCATATGTAAAAAAAAGGCAATTTGAAAGTTTCTTGCTGTTTTCGTGGTGCATCTTGGGAACAGTAGCTCTGAGGGCCACCAGCAGAGAACAAAGCTGGGGAAGGAGGAAGAAGTTAGACTTGGGAAGGCCAAAGTGCCAAACTTGAGGTGAAAGTCTAGGTCCTTCAGGCCTTGACATGTTAACACCAACAGGCCTTTAATGATACAGCTCACTGCTCATTCTTAAGCAGTAGCCTTTCACTTATGCAAACCTACATCCAAATCATATTTGGAGCAATAAAAGTCTGTTGTAGTACCATGGATGTCATCTGTTTCCAAAAAGTCTCTCAGAAGAGCCTACCCTAAAGGATGCTGAACACTTGATATTGATCTTTCTCACAGAATAAATCCAGAGAGAGACAAGATCAGGATGGCAGTCCTTTAGCAGATGCGTTGCCTGAGCTGCCTGGGGAAGCACACACAACACCTGCTCAGGCACTACCTGACTGGAGTTGAACTGCTGCAATTAGTCTCTCATTTTAATGAGCACCAGACTCAGTCACATCTTTTTTAAATCATTCCCTTGTGATTTTATCCTTTGAAGTGCTGTTAATCCTCCACCAGCAAGATCAGTGAGGAAATGGCTCACAGCACCACTCAGGTATGCTGGGCACCTTCAAGACCAAGACAAGTCTAGTTTCTTGTTTGTAGTTTTCAGGGTCTACTTTAGCTGCAAACAGGACTCTCTTGGAGGGACCATCCCTGGTTGACTGATGACTGTTTGACCTAGGATGGCCCAAAATGGCCACATGGTCATTCCAGATGGATGGCTTTAGATTAGCTCATAGAAATCTCCTTCTAATTTAAGCACGTCTTTTTTCAAAGACAACTCCATATTCTTTAAATCCAGGCTTCACATCTGTCCCACGCTTTTAGGACTCATCACATAACTGTGAACTGCACTACACAGTCACCTCAGCTAATGCATAAAAAGGCTCTCATCTAGTAAGCATTTGGAGAATGAATGTGTGTCTGTCAAGCAGAGCTATTCTGCTATACTTCAGTATTAAAGAAATCCTACAAATTAGCATTCCATCAGCTACAAATCCAACTTTGTGGGGAGCTTTTAAGAACATATTCCATGGTCAGTTGATGTATATTGGGCTAGAACCAAAAGTGATTAAACATTGAAATTAGAAGCCTATGAAATAAGCTGGGAATCCCTAGAAAATCAGTGCACAGCTTATTGTAAATTTGATTATGAATTTTTTAGGCACTAAGTAGGCAAAATTACTGTTAATCACAGTAAATTGAGATACTGGAACTAATCCACTGAAATTAGTGGGATTTTTGCCATTGATTTCCAGAAGAGCAGGATTGGGCCTGCTCTGAGCAAAGAAGAGGAGGCAGAAAATTAATGTCTTGAAGAAGGAAAACTTAGGCCAGGTCTCACTATCAAAATGATGGATGGCTCAGTAAGTTACCAAACCTCTGTTCTCTTTTTTTCACCCAAAAAGACATCATTAGCTGAAAATCTGTGCCAAGCTCAACTGCCACTTCTGTTAAAGAAAAAAAAAAGCGAAAAAAAGATTTTGTTAGCATGATGTATTAATATTGAAAGTCAAAACTGGAAGTTTGCTTACTGAATGTGTGCTGATTAAATGTTTGGTAACTGGCTCAAGGAGTAGAAATCCAGTTTGTAATGGGGTGTCAGTAAAAGGGTTGTGTTTGCTGGAAGTGCTGCTGTGGGATGCTCTGGTCTTTTCTGCCTGCCATGGTTCAGATGGCATGGATAATCTGCAGAGACAGTGCAGCCTGAAGTCAGGTAAGCACCCTTGCTGGGGTCATATGTTTCTTAAGAACAGTTAATATGTTCAGGTAATGTAAGGACAGAACCTCAGAATTAAACATAAAAATCAGCTGCATTTCAGAGTGAATGACTGTAAGCTAAAGAAGGAATTTTTTACTATCCATATCTGGTTCAGCTTCAGTATGTATTTACTTACTGTAGCATTTGGGAATAAGTAGGCATAGTTTATGACTCAATTATTGATGGTGTTGTAGTCCCCTCCATGGCAGGCCAGAATGCACAAATGGCCTTTGCACTTTTAAGGTACAACCATCCAATATTGATCACCATTCCTGTGTTGTTTAACCTCGTAGACAAATCATTATCAGCTCACGTGTATGGAAGCAGAGATTCCTTAATTCTCCTTTCCCCCTTTTCTCGACTCAGCACAACAACCAAGGGCAGAATAAGGAGAGTTAATAATCACTTTAAGCTGCCTCTGCGCCATATTCTTAGGCTACTGGAGATCCTTGGCAAAAATTCATCTTGAGACTGGCTCCGCACTACTCTAGTCGAGTCCTCATTCCTGAGGACTCATTTGAACAACAACAGCCGTCGGCCAAGGCTTACCAGTCATGCTGTTCTGTCTGTTTTCTCTTGTTGTGTATGCCAAAGCCTAGTGGAAGTGCCTTTACCCAGCCTGAGAAATCCCTTACACAAGGTAAATTCTCCAGAGGACCTTTGTGCATGATTTACAGCATCATTATGCTATCATGCAGCCATAAAACCCATAAAGTCCCAAGCACTGAAGGCAAGACTGACACAGACACATGCTTTCCTTTAACTGCTCCTCTGCCTCCAGAATACACACAGCACAAACTGCCTGTCCCTGCCTCCACGACCCAACACCATACCCTGGCAGGTCACAGTGGGTTGCCAACCAGTTGCATGTTGTATGTAATGCCCCTGAGGGAAAAGAAGGCTGAGAAGCTCCTGGAAGATATAGATGTACTTGAGACATGGCAAGGTGCTGGAGGTTGCATCCAAGTACCATGGCTCTTCCCACATCATCTGATGCTAGAAAGTTTTCACCTGTCAGCAGATAAACCATTGCACAGTCTTCAGCTGTCAAAAAAAGAAGCAGCCTGAGAGTCTTGGCAAATGTGAATTTAACGTGACTGCTCGGGTACTGTGGTATGACAAGCATATTTCCATCCATTATTTTCAGCTACTCAACAAGAAATCATTTCAGTACCACTGACTAAGTCTATATACTCACTCATTTGAATATAATGTCTTCGTTTTCATATGAAGACTTAAAATTCCTGTGGGCAAATTGGATATTTTTTTTAAATCTTTGTGAATTGAAAAATTTAGTAACCATGGTTGATTTCCCGTTTTGATGGGTACATTGCTTTCTTAGCTATCTCTCAGGCAGAGTATATCACCTGAAGTGTGAAGTTCTATAAGCACAAATTATGCCTGATACTGAGATGCCTTCTTTTTCTTCCCCTAATTAGTAAAGTTAATTTGATTTAAATGGCAGTTCTGCTGAGGTACTGGTATTTATTCCACTTTCAATACACAAACGTTCTGAAAATGTTTTCAAAATATTAAATGAAGCTATAAGTTTCCTGTGGTCAAGTAAAAAATAAAACCCTACAAGTTATTACTTGAACATGTTATTCGCAAATATTTTTGAGAGGGCTTGCTTTGCTTTATTTACACTTGATTTTTCTAGAACTAATGACTTCTCTCATGTGGCAGAATATTGCAAGTCTCAGCTATGAAGACCCAAGAAAAACATAAGCCTCTTTATGAGAAACATGTTATCCTAAGACAGTCTTTTTCAGACTGGTGTGTTAGCAGACTCCTGTGGGTTCCAGCACTCCTACTATGGGGACCACGAAGGGTAAGCAAAGCCAGCATGCCCACTGCCAGTAGATTTTCATTTGCTGTGCAGAGATCCACATCTCCAGTGATAAATCCTTGCGGGTCCACAAATTGAAAAATGTTGAAAATCACTGCCCTAGGAATTGTGCTCATACCTTGGAGCTATCTTTGCTAATTGGGCAGAGCTGACAAGCAGGTCCAATATGGTGAAGAGAGATCCCCAGATTATTAACAACATGATGGCATCTGGAAGTTCTGTAGAGCAATAGAGGCACAGCTCTAATCAAGGACTTTTTCAGCCTCTTGTATAGCCCATCTGTTACAGATTTAGCATATTATATATAATGCCTTCAGCAACTGACTTTGATGTATGTTCAACTGTGAAACTTCTTTTGTAAGTAACAAAAAGAAATTATTGTTTATTATCTGCTTGGTCCTTAGAATGGAATCTCTGCAAAAGTCAACAAAATAAATGATCTATGTTTTCAATATCTATGAAATATTGATATCAGATGGACTTATTCTGCTATCCAAAGATCACTAAGACATGGAGATTTTTTTCTGGATTTCACTAGAATTCTAATCTTGGCCAAACTCTGCATAAGACAAAGGAGATGTGTTAAACTTAGGGTGCTCAGATTTTAGATGAAAAATAGGAAGCAATGTGGTGCAAACATAATTATGTTTCTATATGATATGAAATGATTTATTATAAGTATTAGAATGCAGTTTATTGCAAAATACTGAGGCAGCTTGGTCTTTTTTCTCTCCTTTACTTGGTGCAGCACAAGCAAAGGGTAAGGGATGTGTCCTGAATAAATTCCAGTTTGGGATATTAGATTTTGCCTGATCCTAAATTCACCTGACAGTGTCAAAAAAGAAGAAAAAAAATCCTCCATTCCTAAATCATTCTCTGTTGCCGTAATGAGTAGGTACATCTGATGGCTTCCTTTAGTTTTGGGAAAAACAGATCTTTGTTTGCAGGGCTCTTTATTAAGTTATAATACTTTCATTCATTAAAATGAAAAATACACTATAAATACAAAATAAGACTTTATTTGTTCTAAGCTAGTCTACACCTTCAGTACCTGATATTAGTGTAATATAATCTTCTCTTCAAATTTGTTTTCAATATTTAATTTAGCAAAGAGTTCCTTCCCTTGTTCTTCCTCAACCAGAATTTTTATTTAATTCACAGAGGGCTTGTCTGGGTTAAGAGTGTGGCAAATTGGTCAGGATTTCAGCATTTGGCCCTTATGGCTACCACGGCTTGCCAGCATCAGCTCCTCAATGCCAGGATGCCACCATGCAGAGGTTAGGAGACTACCTCTGGGTTCCTGGCAGTGGCCTGCAGAACCTGGAAGAGCATTTTGCTGGTCCAGGGGCTGCTCAAGCCTGTAATGTGCTGAGCTTCATGGGTTGGGAATACCTTTTAAAGGTGATGTTTCAGCAAATGGCTTTCTTTTTGTGGCTGAGTCAGGAAATTTTTCCCTTAAGCTTTTGACTGGAAAGCTGACTTGCTGTGATCTCTCTTGTTGTTCCCTATGATACTGATCAGTGCTCCTGTTATGATGCTGGGAGCAGGTGATGAAGGAGCATGAGGAGTACACGCTACATAGTATCAAGCCCCCATCCAAGCCACCAGACCATGGACAAGTGCTGTGGGGAAGTGGAGGTGTCAGAGAGGAGCACACAGCCCCAGTGCCACAGTGGGCACTCGCCGGTAGGCTTTCGGCAGTTCTCAGGAATTCTGTCTTCTTAATGCCAATGGTTGTCAGATGGAAATGAAAATAAACTATGTTCATATTCCTAAAGAATGAGGGCTAGCAAGTCTCAGGACTAGAGTGGTCTTCCCAGCCTGCTTTAGATGCAGCTTTAATTTCCCTGAAATTAAGACACATTAAGATATCTCTCTGTTTCTTCCTTTGTTATGCAATCCAACAACTTTCTTGAAATTTAAAAAGTGATGCACTCAACCCTTAGTTTTTATAGTTTACAGTTAGAGCAGGGCAGCTCTGCACTGGAAGAAGTCACCAAGGTTCTATCAGTTCTAAGGTGGACTATGCTGAGTACTTTCATTTGGAGATAATAGACTTTAAAATTGCCCAGTTTTGATTTACAGACCTAAATTAGTAATAAAAATCTCTAGTGACTTTAAACATTTTGTATTGATAATTAAATTGTAAAGAGGGCTATAAATGGTTGGGAAGAAGAGAATATGTTCCCGTTAATATTTATTATACGCATTACAGGCTTGACTTAAATGTTTGATGTAGAGCGGAGACCCTTTTCACTGGGCAGGGAACAACACGACACCATGACATATCCTGCCCTGAAAACTCTACATTTTTGAGAAAGAAACAAAGGTTGCAAAGAGATACAGTGATTTGCCTGACATAACACTGTTAGTTCTCATCAAGAGTGCTGCTTCCAGGTCCATGACCCTGTCCACTGCACAGTCGCTGCACAGACATAAAGGGCATGAATTATAAGATAACAAGTTCCCACAACAATAAACGAAGAAATATTTGTGTTCATAACAGGTTTATTGTACTAAAAAGAGTTCTTTTTCCTAGGCATCCACCTCAGTAATGTATGAGAGGTCACCTACTCCTGCCATCAAATGTTATACATTCCAGAAAAATGCAAAGACGAGATTGACAAAATCAGGATCTTCTAAGAGGATCATGTAGCGATATTTTTATTTTCAGTGAAAATGGAAGTTGCCTACCTGAATGTTCAGAAACCATCAAAAATATCTCTCTCAAGACATAAAATTGATCTTAAAATCATGAAATATATAAAGCATACAATAATGATTGTCACAAAGGTCTGATGCTTGTAAGTATTTAATGTAAAACTTGTAAAATGCGTGGTATGTACATCAAGGCTTACTCTGTATCTGTAAGTTAAACTTTCTTTTCAATGAAAACTGAGACATTACTGTGATGACTTGGGCCTGACATGGATGGCTTTCAGAAAATACCACATATTGCAAGACTCACTACGAAAAGTGAGAACCAATAATTGAGATACAGTCAGTTAAAGAACATTTCAGCCTTTACTGGATGTCTTCAGTCCCTGTAATGCAAGTTTGCTCACCTCAAAATAGTATTTTTTGTAATGTAATTACTCATAATTTAAAATATACTTCTCATTTCTAGATTGATTTTTTCTTTAATAGTGTTACCCTCGAGCACTCATTTTTTTTCTGGCATCAGTTATCTCCCTGTAAAAGTTTTTTTAAAAAAACCTAAACAAAACCTAAACAAAAAACACCTAACAATGTTTTTTTCTTCCATAAAGAAACCCTGTGCATCTCCCTTTTAAACAACACCAACATTTAAAACATCTAAGAAGACATACTCCATTTCTTCCTTATCATATTTTTTTGGTTTCTGAAGAGAGACAACAAGGGCTTTTGCTAAATAGGGATAAAAACCAAAAAAACAACCTAGATTTGTTTTAAAATGTCCTGGATTGGATGACAAAGTAGGATTGTTTACCAGCCAAGAAATATTTCAGATATTAATTCACAGATTTATAAAAAAATGAACAAGAAAAATGTGTATTGTCTTGTCTGACATTTCCTCATGGTGAAAGTACCTAAATTAATATTAACCCCAAAGTTCAAGAAAACTGCAATAGAGATGTACTCAGTCTGCTGACAATTTCTGAGAGAAACTTGCAAAGATCAGTATCATAGATTTTGATGTGGGGAAGGGTTTTGCAAAGAGGTGGTATTGACTTTTATACATCGTCTCCATGGGCAGGGGCAAAACAAGAACAGAAATTGCTTATGACATGCCTTAAAGCTCAGTAAGTTTTTGAAGAGGTCTGTTCATCTGAAACAAAGACAAAAATCACTGAGTGATTGATTTTTACCCCAGCATAAAAACATTTTATATTTTGGGATTTTTTTTGCACTAGGTGGTATTCAGTGTTTGAGTACTAAACAAACAAAGATAAATTAAGTCATTCACTATCAGAAACTTCAGAAGTGAAGTGGTACAGTGTTGGTGATAACCAGCTAGTCTTACCAGCTAGTACTTTTGCTTACTTTCATATGAAGATCACAAAAAAGACAATTTCATCCATTTCACTAATTAAATAACAATCAAGCATACATTAATAATACGTAATTCAGATGCTTTTCATCTCCATCATAAATAAATTTTATGAGATTTTAAGTATTTATTATGATAGAGTCTCAATATGAAACATAGCTGCTAGAACCCAATGTCATATTTAGGGCTCTGATTTTCCACCTGTTTTTTTTCCAGTTCTAATAGATTCCCACGGATGCTATCATTTAAATAACATGGTGTACAATATCCCACACTGCAACGATAATGGTCGACTTCTGCTAGAATTCTGTGTGGAGCAACAGCTCACCATCACTAATACTATCTTTCAGCAGAAAAATAGTCTGAAGACAACCTGGATGCACCCCAGATCTAAGCATTGGCACCTCATTGATTATGTCTTGGTGCGACGGAGACATGTCCACGATGTCCATCATACCTGGGTGATACCTAGTGCAGAATGCCAAACAGACCATCGACTTGTGCGCTGTTAACTTCAATCTCAAATTCAAACCTAAAAGGGGCAGTATCCCAAGGAGGGGACTCCAAGTTAACAATCTCCAATCAGCCACAGTGAGAGACAGATTCCATGCAAACCTTCAAACTAGGCTCAAAAACCATTCCATAGATGCCTCTCCTGAATCACTTTGGCACCATATTAAAAACAGCATCCTGCAGTCCTCTGAAGAATCCTTAGGGTTCTCCTTCAAGAAGAACAAGGACTGGTTTGATGAAAACAATCAAGAGATCCAGGAATTGTTGAGGAAGAAGAGAACCGCTCACCAAGCACACCTTGCACTGCCATCCTGTCACATAAGAAAAGCTGCCTTTCATCTTGTATGCAGCAAGCTCCAACAGAAGCTCCGTGACATCCAGAACAAGTGGTGGATCAATCTAGCTGAAAAGACTCAATTATGTGCAGACACGGGTGATCACAGAGGATTCTACGAGGCCCTGAAAACAGCATACAGGCCTACATACCAAGTCCAAAGCCCTCTACTCAGCACAGATGGTCAAACACTTCTGACAGATAAAACCTCCATTCTGAGTTGTTGGTCTGAACACTTTCAGACTCTTTTCAGTACTAGCTGCGTAGTCCAAGACACAGCAATTCAGTCCATCACACAGCAACCGGTGAAGTATGAATATGAATTGGATATTGTCCCCACTTTGGAAGAAACCCTTAAGGCCATACAGCAGGTGAAAATTGGCAAGGCAGCTGGGGTTGATGGAATTCCACCTGAAATCTGGAAACATGGGGGCCATGCACTCCATGCTGAATTTCACGAATCTGTGGTGCACTGTTGGGAACTAGGCGAACTACCATCAGACCTTCCTGATGCAGTCATCATCACCTTATATAAGAAGAAAGGAATTAAATCAGACTGTTCAAATTACCGTGGTATTACTCTGCTCTCCATTGCTGGCAAAATCCTGGCAAGAATACTCTTGAACAGACTAATACCCGCTATAGCAGAAGGAATTCTACCTCAAAAGCCAATGTGGTTTCAGAGCCAACAGGAGTCCCACAGACATGGTATTTGTTCTCAGACAACTGCAAGAGAAGTGCAGGGAACAGAACAAAGGTCTCTATGTAACCTTTGTTGACCTTTCGATACTGTGAGCAGAAAAGGTCTATGGCAGATTTTGGAGTGTTTAGGTTGTCCCCTCAAGTTCCTTAAAATGATCATCTCACTCCATGAGGATCAGCACGGCCAAGTCAGATATGGTGACACACTTTCTGAGCCCTTTCTAATAACCAATGGGGTAAAACAAGGCTGCGTTGTTGCACCAACCCTATTCACAATCTTTTTCAGCATGGTACTCCAAAGGGCCTTGATGATCAGGACAGTATCTACATTCGATACTGTACTGATGGAAGCCTATTCAACCTAAGGTGACTGAAGGCCCACACTAAGACCTTAAATCATCTTGTCCAGGAGCTGCTTTATGCTGATGCCACCGCCCTTGTTGCCCACACAGAAGCAGCTCTACAGCATTTAACATCCTGCTTTGCACATGCCACTGAGTTCTTTGGGCTGGAAGTCAGCTTAAAGAAGGCAGAAGTTCTCTATCAACAGGCACCTCAGGAAGTCTTCCATCATCCCCATATCACCATTGGCGAATCAGAGCTCAAGTCAGTTCAGCAGTTTAATTACCTAGGTAGCCTCATCTCCTTGGACGGTAAGATTGACGGGGAGATAGACAACAGGTTAGCAAAGGCATACAGTGCTTTTGGAAAACTCCATAAAAGAGTTTGGTGAAATAAGCACCTGAAGAAAAGTACCAAGATCAGTGTTTACAGAGCCATAGTGCTGTCTACTCTTTTATATGGATCTGAATCATGGGTCATCTTCTGCCACCACCTGCGTCTCCTAGAACGCTTCCATCAACGCTGTCTCCGTACAATCCTAAACATCCACTGGTCAGACTATGTGACTAACACGTCTGTTCTAGAACAAGCAGCAATCACAAGTGTTGAGGCCATGTTGCTGAGAACACAGCTGCGCTGGGCGGGACACGTCTCCAGGATGAAGGATCACCCTCCCTAAGATCCTGCTCTATGGTGAACTTGCCACTGACTACCGCATGAAAGGAGCCCCGAAGAGAAGATACAAAGACTCCCTGAAACAACATCTCAGCCTTGGCCATATTGATCAACATAACTGATCTACTCTGGCCTCCAATCAGGAGGTCTGGAGACACACCATCTATAACGCTACTGATGCTTTTGAGAAAGCACGCAGGTTCACTCTTGAGGAGAAAAGACAACGCAGAAAGAATCGTGCCTTGCAGAATATACCACCTAAGGAGTCTTTCTGCTGTGCCTTTTGCAACTGGACATGCCTATCTCGTACTGGCCTTTTTAGCCACCAGCGCGCTTGTAACAAAAGTGGGTAGAGCCCTCCCCAAATCTTCGTTCGCGAAGCCCAGCCATGATTACAATATCCCATAGTAAAGTGGTAGATTGCTGTAAGTATCTCCAATATGTAGATTTGTATCAGTATTTGAATCCTCTTGATATTGCTGCATCTACCAGAATACTGTAAAAGTACATCCTGACCAGCTCAAACTGAATGTCTGTCTAGTCCAGTAGCCTATGGCTGACAAAGCCAAATAAGGGATGCTTAGGGAAACAGTACAAGCAAGTGGGAAGGAATCAAATGGTGTTTGCACTGGGACATACTTTCAAACTCTGATGTGGTGGTCTGTGTTGCTTGGTTGCTTATTGTCCAGATGGCTTCCTACAAAGCCAGCAGAAAGAGCACCATATGGGCTGAGGTTGCATCTCACTAGCGTTTTGGTTGAAAGTAATAATTAGAGTTTTACAGAATTTCCAGCTGTCTCCTTTTACCATCTACTGGTTTGATTCACAGTGTGGCTTTGGATTTCTTTGAGAGCAAACTAAATAAGAAACTTTCTTCCTGTTTTGTATTAGATGCACTCAAAATCAGATGGAGTCACAAAGCTACAAATAACTGACGAATGGTTTGAATGGCTTTGAGACACAGGCATGTGAAGGAAGTTTAACCCAGAGGACGAAGCTGAATCTAACCTGAAATAAAATCCTGTAATTGTATATAGTGTAAATGCAGACTTCAATACTGAGCTCTCAGGCTATGTCTGAGAGGGCAAAGCTGCAATTCTTTCTTGAACTACTGAGCTGCAAACCAGGCTCTTTCCACTGTCTTTGTTGAAAGAGACTTTAGCATAAGGAACTTCATAAAAACTTGTACTGATGGGAATTCATGAACCCATATAGCAGCAGTTAATATTAAACAATATTACCTACATATCCATCTCTCAAACATAATTTTAGAAGCCACCATCTTCTTGTTCGCTGAAACGAAAATTTAGCTAGGAAGTATAAAGCAACGAAATGAAAAGCAAGAAAGCTCTCTTTTTCCTTTCAAATTGCTCTACGCATCTTACCAATTAGTTCTTTTGACATTGAATTTATTGGAATTCTGTATATTTTCAGTGATAATAATGAGTCAGCTGACAAAATTAGATCAAATACTATTTATACAGCAGGCCAGTGGGTTTTGTGTACTGATTATTACCTAATAACCTGGTTCAGAGAGAAGGAAATAAAACCAGAGCAAAAAGGGGCTGCTCAGTTAGAGTGGCTGCAGCGACCCCTTTCCGCGCTGTACAGTCACATCCTGGACCTCCCTGTCAGAATTCCCCTGTGTGGCATCTGGCATGTGTGGGAGGGTGTATGCACAGCCACACTGGCACGTAACCATCTAGAAACTAGCTGATAATGCAGGATGTATTGTAAGCTACTGTTGCTCTGAGCAGCAATAACTAGCTGCCTGGCTTAGGGAATTGTAGGGCACCAATCACTGTAGAATCTAAGTGCCAATAATGCTTAACATTTATTTTACACTTTACAGAGTTAAAGTGCTGTAGGAACATTAGCTAATTAATTATTGCATCTCCCTTGTGAGGTGGGTCGGTTGGCAAGTATTAGTCCCATGTTACAGATAGGAAAACTGAGATGCAGTGTTTTCCCCTTTTATTTCTCTACTGCATTCTGTAAGGCTCCAGACACTTTCTAGAGGAGTTTGCTGCAAGTTGCTTGCCCAAAGTCACTACTCAAGTTGGGGTCCTAAGCAGTAGTATAAAATTTGACTTCAGGTTTCCTCTCTCTTGCTCAGTCCTTCACACAGTACACAGTTTCTGGATAGTAAGGAGGTTGTTATGTTATACACACACATACACAAGCAAACAAATCAGAGCTAAAGCACCAAATCCAGTGCTCTGCTTTGTCCAAAACTCCAAGCAACTAACCTGGGTACTCTGCTACCTCTACTACAGGTTTCCCATACAGCGTGAAAAATAGGGTAGATATGCATTGGCTTTTGAACAGGTATCCAGAGGCAACTAGAAAACCTTGCAAGAAATGTGAGGTATGCTTCCAAGGTAGCTTCCTGCTTGGGAAGCCCAGAGCAGTGACAGGATTGGGATACCTGAAAACTTAATAATATTTGTCAAATCTTTCCCTACCATTCAGCATTCAAATTCCTGGAAGTGGCCCTAAAGTCCAGACACTGACTTTTGTTGCTTGAATCCATGCTCTAGCAGAAATCAGATTTCTATTGGGCTTGGGGTTTTTTTGGGAACAGCTTTCAGGGTCTTGCTAGCACTTGGAAATATGACCCTTTGATTTACCCTCTGGGTTGCATTAGTAAGCCAAGGACATTCATAGGTATTTTAAAACATTAAGTTGGACTAGATGATCCTTGTGGGTCCCTTCCAACTCAGGATATCCTATGATTCTATGATTACATCACTGACTTAAGTCAGAAAGTTTTGGGATTTACAAAACCACCAAGATCTCTTCAGTAACAAACTTTATGGTTTTCAGAAGCCATTGGCTTCTCCTTTCAGTCTGCTAGTGCATTGAATTTAATCCTCTGAGTTCTGAACTTTATGAAGTAAAGACCTTCAATCTGAACCCTGAAAGAGGGACAGGGGTGTTTTCTACATGCTGTTGCATTTCAGTCCAGAATAAAAAGACAATGCTGATGCACTGAGCATGCACTAAATTGTTAAGTTTTCTCATAATGAAAGGGTCCTGAAATGTGGGAGCAACACTGCTCTTAGGTGAGAACATTGCATATGTTAGTATTTTAATGAAAACAGTCCAAAATATTCAGTGAAGAAATACATACTTAAAGAGAGAGAGATTTGGAACTACTTGAAACTGTGAAGGACGCTTCTATGAATATTTTCTCACTTATAGGGCTCTGACCTTTTCTGTGTTGGGTATTGTTGAAAGAGAAAATAATCTGACAGTACACAGTGGATGGAGAATCCCTCTACTTCAATTTGTACAGGTTATGTTTAGAATTGGGAAAGGATCAGTCCCAAGAATTTAGCGCTTATAAGTCAGGTTTCCAAGTAATCTGATGAATATGAGGTTATTGTTTTCTAGTAATTTTTGGTAAACGAGGATAATAGTTTCAGCCTCACCTCAGGGTTGTTTGCACCAAAAGCACAATTTAGCTTTTTTCGTTCTTAAATATGAGTCTGATCTAATCACATGCTTCTAACAGATGATGTTTTAAGAAACCCCCAGGATTCACAAGACCCGGCAATTTCAAAATGCAATTCATAAAGCTAATTGCAATTCTTCATGTAAGTAGAACTAATTATGTCTATGTACTTGACCTTTAAACACCAGTTCTGTTTTCTCTCTGAGACTTTTGTGGTTTTAATTTCTTCACCTCTCTGTTTATTGTTCTTAATCAAATTGTGCCCTCAAGTGATTAAGAACTCAAATTAAGGTTTATACTTTTCTTTAAGTATGTGGGGGGGGAGGGTGGGGGGAAGAAGAGGGTTAACAGAAACACTTTCAAGGTAATATTTTAAATATTTAAATTATTAGTTTGACTGATTTTAATACTTCTTCGAAGTGCTAATAAAACAAATACTGTGTTATGCTAGTAGACAAGATCAAATGAGGAGAGTTTCCCTATAAAATTATTATAGATAATGTAATTGCAAGATGTCTTCCCTAATTAAGCAAGGTGTAAATCAAAAATACATATTGAAGAGTGCACTTGATTTTAAAAATCACTTTAAATAAGATAATGTCTAATCAGTAGCATAAGCAAGATCATAAAAAAATCATTTAACATTTTCTTCTGGCAGCAGCCTTTGAAAAACCATTTCTGGTAGTCTTCCCTGGCATTCACTAAACATTGGCAGCCTTGGCAAACTGGCAGGAAAGAAGATGCAGAAATTATCTAATTTAAACATCTGAATCATTGCGTGTTGGTTGCGCCAATCTTTGCGTCTTCCCCTTGGGTTCTCCTGCACCGTCCATCACTGCTGTACTGGGGATTGGGCTGGTGCCTGCAGCTAATGAATACTGCATTTCCTCCTCTCATTTCATCTCACCTATCAAGATGGAAATGTGAAATACTGTACATGTGTCTCATCCTGCCTTTTACCATCAGCATAACCGTGAAGCAGTGTCAAAGAGGGGGAGGCTTCGATGGATGGATGGTTTTGGGCTGCTCTCCCTCCTGACCTGGTACCTCTACTGGAAAGCTGACACCACTTGCTGTGGGCAAGTTGTAATATGGTTTGTTTAATAGGGTAAATCATGCTTTTATCACTGGAAATAAGATGTGGTGGAGACATGTTGTCATGGTTACTTAGCCATTTCCCCAGAGTCACAACACCAATGTCCCGGAGGGGACATAATTCTATTTCATGCATATGCATGAGGCTAGCAGGTGCTTTGGCACTTTAATTATATATTTTTTAAATGACTAACTGTAAAATTGTGACAGAAACACAGGGTAAAAGGATAAGAAATGGACCTGGAAAGCAAGCAATAGGATTGTCACGAAAAAGAAAAAAAAAAAGCCCAGGTTTCTGAAGGCCAATGGCAGAATTTAGAATAAATAAAAATGTTTCCTAATGATGTAGGAAAGTCAAGGAGGTACTGAAAATTAAAATCTCCAGGTAGGAGGGTATGTGAAAGAAACTTTACAGAATTGATTTCTTCTATGAAATTTTTCTATAGGATAGGTACTCAGCTCGTGGAAATGGCAACAAGAGTGGGAGTAAGAGAAACAAGATTTAATAAAATATTAATAACTTTCAAATAATTCAAAAAAGCCCCCCCAAAACAACAATGAAACATGAAACTACAAAAACTATTGGCAAATGATTTGTATCATCAGATGACTGTTTTCGTGCCTTTTCAAGAGGTTTTGTAAGTTGCTGCACTTCATTTAACTACTGTCTCCCCATCCCACATTACTAATGATCTACCAGCTTTTGCTGTCCCAGGTGTTAATTACTGTCCCTTAGTTTTTTTACCTCAGTACAATAGAAAGTAAACCAGCTGTAAGTAAAAATAACCTATAAAGACAAAGTTTTCCCAAAATATCTTCAGATATATCAGCTGCTGTGTAATTACCACATATTCAAATATTGCACAGGGTTGTGCATATTTTTACAGGTAACTGATGTTTAGACATCGGGTAATGCGTTCAACGGTAAGACAAAATCACAAAATCTGGAAAACCTCGGAATACTGATACATGTTGGACACAAAAAATCCATGCTGAAAGAACAAACTTTTACAATTAGTTCACCTTATGTGTCTCCTACTACTGAAACGCAAAATTCACTTTAAAACCACTGATCATGCTAGGGATGTTTTGGACTTAATCAAAGATTTCTGGAGTTGACAGGAATAAACCTATTCACAGAAGGTGAATAAGCCGTGAAGAATTTTTCCTGAGTAATGTCCCACATCTTTTTACTGTACCTCTTAAAAAGGGTTGTGAAACCTTTATTTAATGCAAAATATCAAAACTGCATTCCAGTGAGTTATTTTTCAGATCTTTTAACTCGGTCTGGTTTTATGTTCTTCTCCAGCATTTTTTTTTAAGAGAATCATATCAGGCTCTGCTTTCCTGGGCATTTGGCTCAGCCACATTCTTCTGAGAATTGTTGCATTGTTTTTAACTGAGGCCACCTCACAGGACCTGCAAAGAGATTCAAGAAAGGGGAAGGAAGAAGCAGGGTGAGGAAGAAGCATGAGTTGCTTATATCAAGAATAATGTTTGTGTAGCTGCAGATTTTGATAGAGTAATGATGACATGGCCTCTGAAACACTATTTCTAAAGCAGAGTTGACTACACCCAGGTCCCTCTTTCCCCAGTAAGTTCTATTCCAGAGTGAGTTTGGGAGGCACAGAAGCTAAGCAATCACACTTATATGCAAGGTGAGAAACATCCATAATCAACTGGTGTGTGGACTGAAAATGTTAAGAAACATTGTTTTTCCCTGTTATAAGTCTGCCTGAATGTTTATGTTCTCCTGGAAATGTTTCACAACACAGCATTATGGTCACACAGGTTTTGATACAATGTTCATTACAGGAGTTCTCCTCCAAAAAGAAAATCTCTGAAAATATCTCAAGAAATATTCATTACACATACTGTAAAATGTATGTGTTCAATATAGGCAGAAGACCAAAGAAGAACACTCTGATACACTACACTGTTTTTCAGATAGAGCAGAAAATTTCTAAGAGGATCCGCTACGGAACATACACACGTTTAGCCAATACCTTTGGAGAGAGGTGTATTAATATTTCTCTCATGGCAGTGCCAAATCTTAAACAGAGTTGCATACTGCTCAGTTTTAGAAGAGATTTCTACAAAAAATACTCAAAAAAGAGTCAGTTTCAGTTGCAAGATAGCCATTCACCAAAGGTGTTCAGGCAAACCTGCGCGGCTCTGGCCACATTTCCTTCTGATTACAGGTAGTGCCCAATCCTACTGCTCCAACCTACCCTGCACTGTTGGCTGGAAGTTACTGTCCTCTGGACTTAGCAGCAGAGCTGCTCTTGCAACTACTCCCTGGCTTGTGTGAGGGAGTGGTTGCAAATGAGCCATGTTAACTAACTGAAATAGATCCTTCCTAGTGCAGCTGGGTATTAGTGAGTTAGGTTAGGGAGAGCTCCTACAGCCTTACTGAAAGGTCTGCAGAGGCACTGTGCTCCAGCAGAGGCAAGGACTGGGCAGCTCTAGTGCTCTAAAGGCAGGAATCCACTGAGCTGGCAAAGACCTGGGGAAAAGGATGATATAATTCCTCCAGAAAAATTGTCATCATTCAGTGGAACACTAAAGCATTTATTTGCACATCCCTGAAATGAATGGGATGGAAGCTGAGAGAGCCCAGGGTGAAACTGCTGTTGATTTCAACACCACAGGATTTCATCCCTTGTATATAAGTACTTTGCAAAATGGGCTCTGAGACCCTCCAGATGCTCAAAGCCAAGTACAAGAATAAGCACTTTTGGCTAATCAAAGAATGAATCCCTTTTGCAATGAGAATTGTGTGCCTCTGTGACACCACTGCATCCCTTCTGCTTCTACACGGGCCAAGTAGTCAACACACCAACTACAAAACTTTAAAGAAATGGAAATCAAAACTACCCTCTTGCATCTGCACCAGCAAATCCACCTCAGGGACCTCTAGCACCCCAGTTACTACTCTATTTAGGCACCTTGTGTATTTTTCCTCAGAACTACTCCAGGGGGTGAGGCAGTGCTGCTAATCCTGCATCCTACTGGCAGCTCAGCAGGGACAAATGGCTGCACAGAGCCACACAAGTAATTCACCATCAGGTCTTGCTTTCCCACAGCTCAGTCTAATGGTCCCATGCTCAAGACCATGTCATCTCTCACCATGTTTTACAAAAAGTGCATTGCCTTTTGTGTGTTGTATTTTAGCTGCATGAAAAGAGATCTGACTACCACATTCAAACCTGCCCCAGAAATCTCCACTATTGCCAAAAATCACTACATGGAGTTTTTATGAAGTTATTCTTAAGAGAGAGACAAAGGTATCTATGATAGATAGAAGAGTTGCATTGTAGTAAGCCAAACCTTGACACTGATGAGGGACTGGGCTTGAAAAAGGGCTGGAAGGGCTCTTTCCCAGGTCCTGAGTAAAAGGAAATGGTAGCTGTTGCAAATTGCTAGAATAGGCTCTTAGATTTGCACAGTACCTAACACTAACATTGTCTGATGGTGGTTCATGCCCAAGCTGCTCAGGTGCTACCTCTCTGCAAATACAACTGACCTTAACATTACACTCAACCCCACAAACTCATTTAAAATCTGAGGTACAAGTGAAGAGTTTTGGAGAAGCAAAAGTGAAGCTAATTGGAGCATTTTGCTCTCCTATAGCTGAAAACTTGAAATAAATAAAACCATAAGAAAAAAAAAAAGTCAGAAGAAGATGTTAGGAAGTTCCTATTCTACTCCTCTGTAACTCCATGACATCTTGCTCCATTTATGTCATCTCTGACAAGGGCTCAAGGATCTCTACAGAAAGAAATACTGTAACTTCAACAAGCAATTTTTCCCATTTCATTACAGTCTTGGTTAGAAAGGATTCCTAAAATCAAGATGGTTTCTGTTATTCAACTCAATCACCACAGGTATGGTAGAGCATTCCTGTGCCCTGTAACATCTCACATATCTGAGGATTGGTATTAAATCCATTTTCAACCTTTTCTTCTTTAGATCAAAGAAGACTAGATTTTATAATCTTCTTCCCAAAGTCATCTTTTGTTCACCCTTTTCCTCCTCTATGTTGTTTTTTTGTTTGTTTGTTTTGTTTGTTGGGGTGGGTTGTTTGTTTTTGTTTGTTAGTTTTTGATTTTATTTTTAAGTTACTTCCCCTATCCGTACCCAAGCCTATATACAACATTTCAACTGAGGCATATCAATTCTGAGAAGAGATATAATAATACTTTTTGGAGTTAAAACCAGGATTTTGGTTAAAATTGCACTGAAGATTTACTTCTAACTTGCCATGTCATCCACTGTACTGCACTGAGGCAGACCTTTGCAGTATTTCATGATAATACTTTTATTTTATCATAAACCACTGCAATTGCAGCTCAAAATATTATCTGTATGCCTTATGATCTCTTGTATCAGGTAGAATAGTGTCAAAAACTTGGTAAAGTCAAGGTACATATCGTGTACTGATTCCTATTGCCCACAAGGCCCATTACACAGTCAGGAAAGAAAATAAGGTTCATTTGACATAGTATGATACGTAAATATTGATTTCCAGATGCTTTACTTCTTACAGAATTTTTCTGAGGATTGAAGTTAATTTGACTTCTTAAGTAGCTTCTCAATTCCCTTTTTTGCTTAAAAAAAAAGCACAATATTGTGCTTCTCTAGTTATCTAGTTCTTCATTCCCTCTCCACGGGTTCCCAGAAACACTACTAATGACTCTGAGAGAGCTTCAGACAGTCCTCTAAGCATCCCATACAAAATTCATCAGACTCAAAGGATTTTTTAAAAAATGAAGTTAAATGAGTACCCTTTACCTATTCTTACCCTTTTCTAGGGAAATATCTTGATTTTGTTTCTGATTTTGATCATGCCAGCCTCATGCTCACAACTGACTTTTTATTGATGAGGATGCAGGAACCTCACACATAGGCCTTCTCTGCATCCTTTTTACAACTTTTTTGCTTTGTAATCATTCGGTTGACACTGCTTTTGGCTTACCTCTTACTCTTACTGCATATACAGAATGATTTCTTCTTACCCTTGGTACCGCTGCCTAATGGTGTTTCAGTCTGTGTTCCAGCTTTTCTTGTTCTGTCCTTACATACACCTGGTAATCTTTCATACTCAGTCCATAGTATCTGAACATGGCTTCTCTCTTCTGTGCACCCCACACACATGCTGGTCATGCTGTCTCCCACTGCATGGACTTTCCATTTCCAGCACTGTCAAAGCCCCCTTGCTACCCTGAAAGCTTCTCTCGCTTGATCAGTTCTGTGGCCAGTTGTCATGGCCTTCTCATCATGTACCTGATTTCTTTTCCCCTATAATTATTGCCTATAAAATTTTCAGGCGGTTTTAGTCTTCTCTATATGCCAGGCTTCCAGTGAGTAAATGAATCCAAACAGAGGCAACGCTCCTCCTGTTTTCCCCCTGCCTGCTCTTCCTTTCATATTACTATTCAAGTCATGCAAATTATCCCACCAAGACTCTGTTATGCCAATTAAGTCATAATTTTGATCTTGTATTAAGACTTCCAGCTTCACCTGTTTATCCCAAATATTATTTCCATTAGTATACAGACATCTAAAGTATTCAGTGGATTGATTTGCTACTCTCTGTGTCTCTCCTGTGACCCTATTCTAAATACCAACACCTCTGAAATTTTAGGTCCCTATCAGGCTGCTCTTGTTTATGCTAACTTTTTTTTTTTCCTGGTCAACCCCTCCCTCGATCCTACATTAAAGCCCTTCTAACTAGGTTAGCAGTTTGCTGGATCACCAGCATGGAGCCAGTGCAGCAGAAAATCCTAAACACCTTCCAGTAGCATCTCAGGCTATGGCAGGCATTTCCTCTTCACACCTGCTTCCCCTGAATAGCAGATCCAGCAAGCAGCAAAAACCTCCTCTCTTCCCATCAGAAGAGGGTCATTAACTTTCTCAGCTTTTTTTTGATTTTGGGGCAGGCTGGCTACAAATCTCCTATCTGGAGTCTGGTGTGTGGTTTTTCCTGAGCACAGCGATTTAAATATTGCTTGCTCCCTCGATAACATGCCTATTCTTGATCTCCACATCTGCCTCAGGAGGTAGCCAACTTGTGGGAAGCTGTTTTCTTCTCCACTGATGGTGCCACTTGCTCCTCTAGCTAACCAGCCTCTTTGCACTTAGAGGTGTCCTCACACCCTGCATCCATGGACCCTCCCAATTCCTTTCCCTGAAACTCCCTGACTTGCCACCAAAAACACCCAGAGGTAACAGGCACTTCTCCCTCTGCTTGTCTTCCCTTCTCCACTGGAAGGGAGAGACAGGCCACATTCCTTGAAAATCCAACCCAACACTGGTCTGAGTCATCCAGGATCAGCATTCCCCACCCGAGATGAATCTCTCTGGTGCAGACCAGAGTCAGAGTTTGTCTTAATGTTTGGGTACAGCCAGACTGGTCCCACTCCACCCTTAAACTGAGAGCTGGAGAGCTACTCTTCTCTGGGAATGGAGTAGATGCTTCAGGGTGTAACTTCTGTTCATGGCCGTCAGTACATCAGCCTGGGCACAAACCCACGATGAGATAGTTTCAGCCAGTCCTTTAAATATCCTATACAAAATTCATCATACCCAGAGGACTTGAAAACACTGGAGAAGGAAGCCTTACAGCTTTCCCATCACAGCTAGCTCATCAAGCTGACCTGCTTGGAGTCCAGGCGATGTGAGTGCATGTCCCACTGCTTCTCTTCATGCAGGCATGTTTAAAAAATACTCTTCAACCTCATTTTGGAAATGTACAAGACCCCACCACCACAGCCAGTCTTGTGATTATTTTCCCTCCAACTATGTTATGTTCTAATGAAAGAACATTTTGTTTAGCATGTGAAATGGTAAATATCTTGAATCATAGGAAAACATACAATAGTTGCATTTTGCTATAAACAATGAGTAGGAAAACACTAGAAGAATGGAACCCTCTTCCTTTCCCTGTTGACTGTGTGTGCTATGCTTTGAGGCAAAATGGCATTTCCGTCCAAGACCTGATTCTCCATTCTTTCCCAGCACTTACTATCAACATAACTTCTAAGTTGTTATTATTCCTCATATTGATTATTATTGCCAATACATGGAAAGCTTATACCGGCATTCAGCTCCTCCAAAGGCAGTACAAACATCCTCACAAGAAATCTGACTGCACACTCATGAAGGTAGGAGAAGGTGTGAAGGACTAGCATTAATAAACAAGGTATCAATTGTAAAGAACTATTGTAGTCTATGCATCTGTGTATCTGAATATGTTATTTTATACAAATGAGGAAATTCTAACATTGTAGTTACTGATGGAACTGAGTTGGACAGATCAAAGTGATAATTACCATGTTCTAGAAATCCTTACTTTTTGATGATGAGGGTTTTTTAAGCCTATAACAACACACAACTCCAATTGCGAAAGCTTAAAATTGCCTCTTCAGTCGAAGCAGGGCTTTGATTTCATCTAATTTGACCCTTCCACTGCACTTATAAGTGCACTCCAGTGTGGCTAGAGATAAAAACTTTGAAATTTAAATGTGCAACTTGCAGCTGAGGTTGAATTTGTGAGCTAGGACACAGAGTACCTTTTGATGAGCAGCAGTTTTCATTACAGCTGTCAGAAAATACCTCCCCATTAGGAAGCGATGAGTACATTTAATTCAAGTCCAACCTTTCCAACATCATCACTTACAGACACTCTTCTACTCTGTGAGTGAGGTTCTAATAATACACTGAGCCATGTGGGACACACCAGGGTGATTAATGCTTGGATGTGAACATGCACTGCACAGAGTATATATTTCCCCCTTAAATGAATATATCTGGTTTTCATTGATATTGAGGTAGATTTGCTCTGTACTTGCTCACATGAGGAAGTCTAGAACTGTGGGATCTATCATTCAGTAATAGCTCCTGATAACACTAACACTTGGAACATGGCAAAGTAAAAAATGTGAATTCACATTCACTTTTAATAAACTGGGGTAATTAGTCAGTTGAAATGCAATAGAAAGTGACAGCCTGTGACACATAAAAGACTGCAGACTGACAAAGACAGAGCTATTCTTCATTGCACTAACATCCGTTTCTTCATCAACATTGAATTTTTTCGGTCTCTTGGCATTTCAATTACATTATAAAATGAAGGGCTAAAATCCTGTCTCTGCGGTTTTTCCTCTCCTCTTTGAAACTAAAGTAAAGAAGAGAGGAAAACCCTCTCCTCCATTTGCTTCTGTATGCCCTGAAATTATGTCAGTGGGCATCCACAGTACCTGTGGCGCATGCAGGAGAAGGTTTTCAAGCCTTGATTTCATCGAGGTGCTACTGGAACTGTGAAACTGGGACTTCCCACCAAAGGGAACTGCCTGGAAGACAGTGAAAATGGGGAAAAACAGGTAAAAAACCAGCAAAAGTGTTTATGACTAAACCAAAAGTACCTATTAAACTCAAGATGCTCCAAATACTTCATTGCTCTTTGCTGGCATCATTGGTGTTTCCCTCTGCATCCCCAGTGCCCAGCACCTAAGAAGTGCCTAATGGGATAGTTGGGTAACTAATTTCTGACATAAAGAGATGTCACATTTCCATCTCACCTGCTCTCCCTTTCCCTAGTGCTTCCATCCTTTGTTGGGCTGTGCTTTGGAGAGCTGGTAGCCAGGTGTAGCAGCACAGTTGGTAGGGCAGTGACTTCACCCCTTAGGGATGCACTGCCCTGGTACTCCAGTAGAGTAGGTGTGGTGATGATACCAGAGTCAATCACAGCCCAGGTCACCAGGGTGTAAATGCAACTCCCAGATCAAGGTGGGAGCCCAGCAGAGCCTTCTCCCCATTTATCTCACTCATGGCACACCCAGAGCCTGGACACCCCTTACCTTTTGTTGGCTCTGGACCTTGCTGGACCCCTCTGTGAGGTCACATAACTTGCTGGGTCAACATAAAACTAATTCTTCCCCCTAAAAAAGATGGCTTCCTCCTTGGTTAGCAAATTGAAACAAACGTCTGAAGGACCTGACCATTTCCAGAGCCTATGGAAGAAGAAAAGAATCATGACATTGAGAGCAAGAGAGGAGGGAAGAACAGTGGGTACATGGAGGAAGAAAGAATGATGAGGAGGATGGACATGAGAGCTCACCTTTCAGGTCACCTTTTGGGAGCAGCAGTGAGTCAGATGGCTCTGCCCAAAATATTCCTGGTCCTTGGTTTCCCCATTTTCATAATGATTTTTGGTAAGGTTCTCATATGAAGACATAAATGATGTTATCTTATAACTGCATATGATGAGGAGCTACACTTGGGCCATTTCAGCATTTGGTGAAGTTAGGCATTTATAGAGAGAAGTGGTACCTTTTATTCAGATCATGGGGGACAATGGTCAGAAACAGACAAGATTTTAGGCACAGGACTCCTTCCTCAGGTCTGAAACAGCCTCGCTCACCACCTTGGAAGAGCCTGGTGACCAGAGCACTGCTACTTTTCCCACCGTTAAGGTCTTCTGAAAATCTTGCCATAGGCCTCCAGCAGAGGAAGAGAAATTACAAGAAAGTGTTTTTACACAAAGAACAAATGACATTAAAATCCTCTTTTTCAATGACATATGGGCATTTTGGTGTGCAAAGCCTCAGCTTTTTGATTGGTGAAAAATCAATTACTTACCTCCCAGGTGTGCTATTTTGTTAATTTTTGTGTATTGTTTTGAGAGCCTCAGATGGAAGGCACCAAGGTTGAGCTGTATAATTTTCTCAGAAGCCTCATGGTCTCATTTGGTTCACTCATATGTCAAAGCAGCCTTTAATTTCTCAGTTGTGGGACTCAAGTTTTAAAACACACCAGCAGCCAGAAGCTTCCCTCTAAGTACCTGAATGAAAGGGTCAGGTTTTCAACTGTTTCTAGTCTCCTGCAGTTCTTATTGTTTTAATAGAGATGTGCTGTTCAAAAAACTTAGCTCCCAGCTGTAGGCATGAGCACTTCTACTGCTGTGACCTAATACTTCACAGCACAGTCACTACTTCTATAACCTCAGTGAAAAATGAATCTGGAGGGGATCTGTAGTCTGACTAGCATCCATGGAAAAATGGTGATGATTTGAACTACCTCCATTGCCTACCTTTAAGTCTTAGTTTCAGTGAAAAGTAATCTTTGCAGAAGTGAAATAAGCAACCATATATTTTGAAGAGTTCTTACAAGTCTCAGAGAGGGTAAAAGGCAAAAAATATGTTAGCAGCACTGTTAGAATTATTCATTTGTGAACCATTTTGTAGAAAAGTATAGCCCTGAGGTGTGCCTCTCAGTCCTTCCATCTGTCCCTGAAGTGCTTTGCAGAAGGTGCAACCTGAGCACTGTGACAGGTTGCTGAAGGCACCTCCTATCTTTTCTATTCTCTAACTGGACTTCTTATGTCTGACATCTTCCTTCTATTGACAGTAAAGTGTGTTTTGATAACTGGGTAAACCAAAATTCTGAATTTTAGGCAGTCATGAATATGAGCTTTAAGTTATGCTTACAAATTTGAAATTCATTGCTTATGAATAATTTTGAGTAAAATTTAGGCTTATATGAATTAATCTTTCAAAAGAGTCAAAAACAGATTAGATTTGAAGTCCAGGTCAGTGCCTCAAGTGGCATTAAGTATTGGCTTGGGTATCAATAATGCTGAAACTAAACCATTTTGCACCAGCTGAGGGCTCTGCATCTGTTTTTTTAAAAGTCAGGCAACTTTTCACAGATAGGGCTTTATTCTCACTCTGTTCAGGCAGCAATATTTGTGATCAGAAATAATGTTCCTCTGCCAGGTCACTACAGAAGTGAGATAAATGTGCAGATGGTGATGAAGTCTTAATCATAGTTTACTTTTAACCCTTAGATTTTGTTCATTGCCTTTTGAGTTACTCGTTTTAACAAATCACCTTGGTTCTGACAGAAAATACAGGGGAAATAAACTGGAGCCTGTTTTCACCTTAAGCAGCCAAGTGGTTAAAGGACTAGCATGTAAACAGCTCCACTGCACCTATGCTGCATTATGAAGTCCAGTGGGATTCTGCTTTAATCTTGAGAGGGAGTGCGAGGGGTTTGTTTTTCACAGGGGCTTTAGCCTACAGTTAAGTGCAAACACCTGCTGAAGTACTGGTAATTAGTAGGTAATTAGTAGCTAATGTTCTTAGAATTTAAAAAGAAAAGCTTACATAAGTAATTACTTACTATTTCTTATAATGTGCTGCTTTTCCTGAGATTTCATATCCCCAGAACATTTGCCAAGTTTCTAGGTTCCTCAACATACTAAATTGTTTATTAATTACACACGTATATTGCTTGTAGAAAAAATAAAATGCATTAAAACGCTGGAAAGAGGAGTGAGTTATCTTTTAAATTACAGCACAAGACTCATTCGAAATGACAGAAATCACAGAGGATAACAGCTTTAGGAGGAGCATTAATTTGGGGGTGGGGGAGGAGGATGATGGTGGCTGGAGGAGTGAAAGTGACAATGAGGTAGCCCTGAATGAGTTCCTTTTGCTTGGATAGGGGATAGAGAGACACAAAGTGAGAAGCAGCCTTTACAGTGGGTGTTTTGCTCAGGCTGCTAAATGTATAGCACAGCTGTGGACCTCCAACTGGATTCACACTTTGCCAGCTCTATTCACACATTTCAGGTGGGCTAAGAGTTGGAGGCTGCTTAGGTCCTCAGTGAAGCAGTTTGAGTTGTACTGCACCTCTTGTAGAAGGATCTTTTCTGTATCAATGGAAGAGCTAAAACATCTGCCTTGTCGAACTCTTTCTGCAGTCAGCACTGAGCATTTTCATACATGAGAACTCTTTAGGCAAAGTCATGCTTTTCTACATGCTTTAGATGAAGACTAAGAGTTGATGCAGCTATTGAGACTGCAGTTGCACTTGCCAGCTGCCAGCCTTGCTCTTGCAGCACATGGGACATGCTTTTTACGGAGATAGAACACCTGCTGAGGTCCATCCATCATTGGATGATGCTCACTATGTGTCCTTGTGTAGGACCCCCCCCTGCAGTTTAGCATGAACCCCCTCCTCTATGGCAGTGGGGTACACTCACCTAGTCCTCTCTGAGGATGACTCTCCTTTGAGGCACAGTGCAGATGAAAGCAGGCTTAGTAACAACAAGGACCAAGTAAAGGTGAATTGTAGCTCTATAGAGAAGTCCTTGCAGGAAAGAAGTTGAATGTTACCCTTTGAACTCCTGCACTGCAGGGACACAAAAGGCTTAAGCTCTGACAGTTTCCCTGAACTTGTGCTATTCAGTAGGGCCCTGGCAGACAGACAGCTGAGCTCTCTCAGGATGTTCTCATATAGGGCAGGGCTTCTGGAAGAGCTGAGATGGGAGAATCTCCCTGCCTTGCAAGGAAGTTCATAAGTTTGAAGGAGCAGCCTTCCATGGTCCTGGTAATGGTGGGGAATGGTCCCGGTGATAACTTCCTTTATCCTTTTTTACCTTGCTTCACTTAGGACTCTCTAAACTAAGAGCTTGTTGGCAGCCTGGCCATGGCTGTGATGCTTTAAGCAGAAAGGGGATTCAATTGAAGATGGAGCCACTCTTTAAAGATAAACAGTGAGCTGAAATCTTTCTTTTATTGTTATTCAGAGTTGTTCTGTTTTTTTAGCTTGGCGGTGAATAAGAAGAAACAAACAAATATTCACAAATTGAACTAATTGAGATTAAAGCTGCTGGTAGGCACCAACTTAGCATACAGCTTGGGCTTCCTCAGGGTTTTAGATCCTCCAGCATTCTTATTATTCCTTTCCAATCAATTAAGCTGAACACAAATGGCAAAAAGTGAAATTAAAAGAAAAAAATAAAACAAATGGGAAAATGACTTTAAAAAAACCTAAACAAAAATGAAAACCACCCCAAGGCTGGAGGAGAGTTGGCTATTTCAATCGTACATAGCTCTTAAGAAAACACCCACCTTTTCATGCAGAGTTTTAATACTAGCTGACTAATCTCTTTGAAGTTTTCACCTTGGAAGGTTCCAAACCCAGCTGTATCTTAATAACAACTAATATCAACTCCTCTCACACAGAGGCAGCAACTCTCTGAGGAGATGCATAAATGCTAGGGCAGCATTTGTTTCCTGAACAGTGGGTCTCCTTTCTCCTGGTGAAGACAAACCAAGTAGAATCATAGAATAATTTAGGTTGGAAAAAAGCTCTGAGACCATTGAGTCCAGCTATTAACCCAGCACTGCCAAGTCCACTACTAAACCATGTCCCTAATTTGCTTTAGATTCACGTGCCATTTATCACAACTCAGGATTTCCTGACCTGCAAATGGCATTGCCTGTCAGGACAAATAAAACCCCTGAATGAAGGCATCCTAGGTGAAGAAGATATTTGTCCTTGCAAAGGCCCTATGAAAGAGCGGCTTCATGTCTTTCACAATGTTTCTTTCACTGAAATAGTGCTAGCTTCATTTTTTAATTAAAAATAGTGCATGCTTCATACTTACATGGTAATGATTTGTAAAAGTATTTATGTTTCCTAAATAAGCAGTAATTAAAAAAATTAAACAGCAAATCTGCAGCCCTTTAGGAGCTATTTCCTGCCACTGTGCTATGCACCAGGGATGCGTGAGGCTTCCTAATCATAGCTGGGGACCAAAGCAGATTATTTGTGCTTCAAAGGCATCACTCTGTACATCCAAACTACAAAACACCATCCCTATGCTTTAGTACCATTAGTGGTGTAAGACTGAGAAACGAGTTGTGACGTACTTTAAAAGGAAAAAATGTACCCCTCAGTCTATTTTAAATCCTTACTCTCATAGCATGTTTTGCTCAGAAGGAGAAGATGAGTTACTATGGAAGGAGGTATGGTAAGAATATTGACACGGGAAAATAGTCTCATATTCCTCAAGCTGTAATAGAAAAGTACTTGAAAGAGTGCAGAAATAGCACACAGCAGTTTAAGAAAGGAAGAGCAATTAATTCAAATAATTTTGAACACATGTTGGCATTAAAGTAGAAACACAATTTGGCCAGGACATTGGAGTAATGGATCTTGCCAAAGGGTTTATGGCATTAAATCATCTAATCTAGCCATGCTTTCAGACCTGAACAAAAGACCAATTCTATAAGTCAAACCCTTCTGTGAGCCCACTCCATATGCCCTGAGGTTCCTTATTTTTTTCCATAAAAACAACCTTTAATAGATATCATATTTTTACTATTTCTCCAGCACACTACTTTAGACATGTCTCATCATGAGGACTTGACTCAGTTGCCTAACCAGAAGTTTCAAATGCTGTTTGTGGTGCCCCATGGTGTCCAAGACATTCATGGGGGCTGGCAGATGTAACATATCCTTGAGGGAAGGCTGACGGCTTTCTGGACCAGGAACTACTTCCCATGTGCCGTGTCTCTTGGAAATATGAGGCTAGTGTTGTAACAATCCAAGCTGGTATTGTAATGAAGTGATAGTACACTTGAATTCCACTGTGATAGTCAGTTTTATTATTATCAAGCAATACATTCTTACCATACTCAGAATGTTGTTTGTTTTGATTCTCTGTGAAAATTTAGAACCAGATGGAAAACAGTTTTTCTGAGGCTACTACATCTTCCTGGAGAGTTACTGGAGAGATGAGCTGGATAATGACATTTTGCAGCTTGATTCCTGAAAACTGGTTTGATTTCAGGTCAGTCATTTTACTTTTGACGCAAACTGATGGTAATTAGCAGAGGAAATATACACATGTTCTTCTCTTTCTGTCTGAGTCTCAGCTGATGCATCATTTACCCAGCTGATGTATCAATTCGCACATGAAAAGATGTGTGCAAATAAGACAGGATAGCACTTATGCATTGTAGGCTAATTTTGCTCTCAGTTATACCCAGTCCACTCCGCTCCTTTCACTGGGGTTGACAGCTGTAAATGAGACCTGATTTTTTACTCTTTGACCTTATAATGAAATGAATGAGATTCTTCAGGACTTGGTTGCCTCTAAATTGATAATAGTAAAGTAACTGCAGTGATTACATATGGCTTCATTGCTGCCTCGAGTTACTATCTCAACTCTCTTAATTTGTAACTGGATGATGATCCATCCTGCTCAAGCTTGGTCTGTGTTAAACCTGGGATAGAGGTGGTTAGAAGCGGCAACCATATGATGGCTCTTCAGTGCTGTTTGGTATATGAGTGTTACATTCATAGAGAACAGAGATACCTCTTCGGTTTATTGTAAGCATGTGTTCATATCTGAAATCACAAAAGATAAGTACAGTTCATCAGAATCCCATTCCAGCCTAAACAGCAAGGGTCTGAACTTGAATGGGCTGAACCCTCCCATTTCCCCCATGTCCAGGCTGAGACAGATGAATTAACCCATGTAGGGAAGCAGCAATCTCAAGCTGCACTCAGGAATCTTCTTCCAGGGCTCTTGAAAAGCTTTTCTGAAGTTTATGGTAAACCTACACACAACCAACTGGACAATACAAAGAAAAGAACAGGCCAGAGAAAGGGCAAATGTTGTATGCATCTTAACATTTAGTTCTTGTCTAATATTTAATGAAGATTTCTGCTTGGTTTAAACATGCTATTTGGAAGCATCTCTTGATAAAGGCTTCTTTTTATAAAGATTTATGGCTGCAGACACATATTCATGACTATTAGAAATTCTAACATGTTTACATAAATAAAAAAAGCTCACAGCCTGTGATCTTTCAGGAGCTGGATGAGAAAATGGATAGCACATTAAGAAAAACCACACTACAAAGCACTATGAACTCAAAAATATCTTCTTTTCCTCTCCTTCCTAACTAGGGCATTTGCATCATCTTTGTGTTTATATACATGATTTCTGAACTTATCATGTACGTATTTCAGTACAGTGTGTAGATATCACTGAAATTCTCAGTAATAGCATATTATAATGAAGAGAGCAAGAAGAAAGGAAACACAAACCAATGTAACACTTGAGCAAGACTGTGTATCAAAACCCAGGTAAAAAACTTCATCTGTGCTCTTTGGTTTACATTAGATTTATATTTTTATCTGGAGGTGGCACCCATACAGGCCATACTGAGGTCATAATTGCAATTCCTAAACCTCTGAACGCCAAACATTTACAACAGAGAATGTGTGCACCTTACAGTGACTGCAGCAGCATCTAGTTTTGTTTTATTTGGTATCTTTTGTTAATTAAGGCCATGTCTTAAGTCCAGGCTTGGTTTTATCACTTAGATAAGTGAAAAGCTGTAACAAGGATGTGACCCTTGCTTGACGCCAGCTCAGCAAGTCTTTCAGACCCAAAGAACTGGTACAGTGGCAAAGAGGCACAAAGAAGTGAAATGATTTAACTGCAATCATCCAATAGATCAGTTTTGAACCCTTATTTCTTAAATCCAAGCAACACTTCCTCACTGGTCTTCCTCCATGATGGGAATAATCGAGATGGGAGTTTTGATTTCAGCAGTGATTGCCACAACAAGTTCAGATCATGTGGTGGTAGTGCTCTAACCACCCAGCTGTGGTGGTTCCTAACAGGAATCCTAGCCTGCACCAAGGTTTCCCTGTCAATATAATATGCTGCTTTCTTGGGTGTTCATTAGAAGCCTGTAAATGCCTGTCAGAATTCATCACCTGCTTTTTTTTCCCCACCTCACTTACTTTCACAAGTCTTGCCTCTTTAAACACATAATTAAATTATTGAGCATGAAAATATTTCCCCCAGTATTCTGATTGTTCTGTGGCTGATGATGGTATAAGGTGCCATGATGGAGTGCACTCAAAGACCTCTTAGATGAGCATATATATTTGCATTGCTAATTTAGTTCCTTGAGAGGGAAAGCAATGTTTGACTTTGTTCCTTGTTTGATTCATAGGTGTCTCATTTTACTAAGGATTGATTTGTGTATAGGCAGGGAGGGGGGCTGGATGTACGGTTTGAATTGTTAGCACTTGTGCACAAGTGAAATACTGCTTGTTTGCAAGCAGATATTATAAAGTGGGAAGACAATTGCATTACAAAAGACTTGTTAAGGTGTCTGTGAGGAAGCTCTGTGTCTGAAGACCTATGCAAAGATATGCTTTTGGTCTGTGTGTACCAGAAAAGGGACATGATCCAAAGAGAACATAAAATGGATAGATACAAGCAAACGGAAATCATTGATAACACAAAAATAAATGTTTTACATGAGCTTAGTGTTAACATAGGGATCATATGATGTTGGTAGAATGCAATAAAAGCCATAAATTAGTGCAATGCTGAAAAGAATAATGTTTCTTTAACAAGTGGTATAAGACTTGGAGACTTAGCCCAGACCAAGCACAAAGTAGAAAGCTTCACAAAAAATAATTGAGGTCCCTGCAAAATATTTCAATTTTTTATTGATTGAAGGCAATTATCCCTTAATTGCATATTTAAATGAGGTATTAGGAGGTTTAACTAAGCAATGCCTCTTAATTGCTGCAGCACACTAGGTGTCACAGATTGTGTTTATTTCATATGTTAATTAAAAAGAATGGGTATTTTATTTTATTGACTGGTGAGCTCTTCAGGCTGTACTGCTTAGGACCGAAGATGTCTCAGGTATCCACAGTACCCTGGGTATTATTGTAATCCTTAGAAAGGTTGTGGTTTTAAACGAAGAGGTGTATCTGCATTTCATGGATATTTTCAGCCACTTAGACCGTATATAAGTAGGAGGAGGGAGAACCTGAACCCAGGTAACGTTAACTCAAATGACACAGAAATGCTCAAGTGCAGGCACAATCACAGCAAAGGTATGCACATCAAGAGCACAAGTATTTTCTGTCTGTGCTGAACACACAGCTCTAAGGCTGTGAAACAGGATCTGATGGGGCTGAGATTTGAAATACCTGGCATGATTTCCAGGCTGTGGCGTTAACCTTTGAGCTTTTGTTGTGCAGTTACGTGTAGTTCATACCTTGGAGTTAGCAGCCCTACTGCCATGAGATCGTGGGGAAGTGTCTGCGTCCCACATGGCAATTCTGAGATGGTTTTGGGGGATAGATTTAAATGAATGGCAGGGTGTTCTGCAAAACAAACAAACAAACAAACAAAAACCAAATTTCTTGTCTGACTAACGGCGTAGGTGCCGAAAGAGTGATATACAAGTAGAGCCAAACTTTAGGGTGAGGTAGAGTTCTTCTCTGGTGTATAGTACATGCCTACTACATTTGTGGTACACAGGGTCATACGCCTCAGGCTCTGACAGTACCCACTTTTTCTATAAGATAAAAATAATCAGCTGGATTGTTGAAAAGGCAAGACACAAGGTATCCTGTCTAATCACAGGAGTACTATGTTGTATCTATATGGAGGGGGCAGATGGATGGATACTGCAAACTGGCCAGATACAAACCTTCTCTGGGACAGAAACCATACAGCTGTGTTAGTGAGGTCTGTGCCTGAGCTAATAAGGCCCACTGGGAGGCAGAGTGCGTTAATTCAGGAATACTATAACACTGATGCCGTCAAACAGCTTCTGGATCACAGCAAGTGTAGCTCAGAGCACAGGCAGAGGGGACACGTCTGCCTGGACATAGCATATCTCACCAGTGTGGTGGGGCTGGTGAGAAACTGAAGGTGGTTTCAGGGCATATCAGGCATGCCCCTGCTCCGGGCACGGAGAAGCTCTCGGAAATTCATGTAAGGAGAAGCAATCTGGAGTTGGAACCCGAGGAAAAAGATCTGCCAGAATGACCGGAGGGGGGGGGTGGGTAGCCTATCCTGTTATGGGAAACCCCGGAACAGCATATTTTGTCTGGAAAAACAGCAGCAGATGGCAGAATCCTGAGCAATCTTCAGGCACAGGCCTAGGGCGACGGGCTGCATCCTTGCCTGAGGAAGCAGTGATGGTTTGCAGCGGGAGCAAAACTCCAGCCATGCACCAGCTCTTAGCAGGGTCTTCACAGGTGAAGGTAAGGTGCAAATGGGTGGAAGAAGATGGGGAGGATAAAGAGGCAGGATTCCTCAACTGTTTCTGGGGGCAGGGGTCTTGAAAGAGAAAGAGAGAAATTCATGGACCCGTTCCCACTGTGCCCAAATTTTTCCTTCTCAGGGAAACCCCAGGGACCCTTTCCAATTTCTGACCAGTTCCCACCAATTTCTACTCCCTCCCTGGCACCTTTTCTGCTGATCACTGTTAGAGGGAAGGCTGTTTCTGCATTACAGTGTATTCACATCAGGGTCATTCATTCTTAGAGGTTGTGGGTGCTCAACACCATAAAACTGGAGACTCATGACAGCAAAACAGCAAAATTCACATGAGAGTACATGGACATTAAATTTGCCTTGCATCAATTCATGCTGGAAATTGAGTGCATCTTAAATAAACAGCAGAGCAGTGAGGTTCAGAAATGGCCTTGCAGTTAGGTCAGTGGAAGCAAAAGGTATTCTGAAAATGGAGTTGAACTGGTTTGTTTATTGGATCACCAGACAGTGTTCTGGAGCTGGTCACTGTTGCCAGGGAATAGCTCTTGCAACTCTATGTTCAAATATAATATTCCACAAATTGTGTTTCTGGTGTGTTTTTCTACCTTTTGCTGAACATATATGGGAATTTCAAAGGAGCATCAAAATCCCATGGCTGTTCTTTGAGCACAGGGCATCTGGCTTTCTTTTGTGTTTGGGAAAAAACAACTAATGATGGGATGATCATGGACATCATTTCTGCCTTCTGTTAGAATATAAAAACACAGTGCCAGAGTAAGAACCATCAGCTTCAAGTATTGACTGGACTGTTAGACTGAACAGTGAATTTGCTCTCTTTTAAATGTGTTAAATCTGACCCTAGATTAAATTTAAACTACTTTGCTACAGCATAATCCACAAGGGATACGCTGACTTTTCATTGACTTTAACAGAACCTCTACTGAACAATTAGAGTAAAGCGCAAAATATGCACTGTGGCTGTAGAGACAAAATGGTTAACAGCATTTTTTTTTTTGTAGGCAATCTCCTCTTTTAATTTTTACTGTGTCATTATAATTAGCAAAGCCCTAGGGTTCAAATCTGAGCTAACAAAGGGCAGTGGCATGATAGTTTGTGTGTTGTTGCAGCTACTTATCGCACCTATCATCATCGTCTCTCCATGACCTTGGGCTTCCCCCACTGGTTTATCATCTCTCCATCTCGTATGTCTGCTGAAAGCTCTTTGGAGCAGATCTGGTGGCTTGATGATCCAGACCAACAACAACAGGACTTAATTCTACATTGAGGCCTGTAGAAGTAGCAATGCACTTTTTATAAAGAGGGATAACAGATGCATGATTTAATGGCAGGTCTTTTGGGAAGGCAAATACTGCTGTCTCCTCCTGGGGTCTGATAGCTGTTTGTTGTAGGGCCATACAAGGGCTGAGCCATACATGGCAGGATGTTACAGGACTAGACAGGGAACACCTCTGATCTGCCTCAGAACACAGGCTGCTGTGTTGTGGACACAGGGACACACCAAGTGAGCTGGTGCAAGAACCCACAGGAAAAAGAGGAGGCTTGGATACACCTCCAGTTTTAAGAGAGTTCACCCACAGATTGATGAGACTCATCAGCAGGACATTTCCCTCCAGTACAGATGGGGTGGCCCAGCAGCTGCAGAGGCTTCATGCTCTGCTGGTAGTGAGACTCCAAAAAGTTGAGATATTTTTGTCCGTCTAACATCTTTCGGCCAATGCAAGACTGCATGGATGAACTGTGGCAGCTTCTTAATGATTAAATGAGAGATCAAACTGGACAATTTACAGTTCCTTTTTGGCCAGAATTTTGTGGAACAATGTGTTGTCCTTCACTGGTCAAAGACTTCTGAGAAGCCTATAATTTAGCCCATAATGTAGGAGAGGTTTAATATTGCAACATGCAGCACAATGGCTTGAAGAGAACCAGACGGGTCTTGACATCACCAGCCTTTTCTTCCCTTCAATTCCCCAGCGCGGTTGCTATTGTTTGAGCCTCATCACTAATGGCATTGGACAGGAATCCAGCATTGGCCAACCACTAGGGCTCTTACCACTGTATCATTATTTCTTCTCCTCGTAGGCCCAGGCAGGACCATGATCAAAATATTGCAGGCTGACAGCAAACTTCTGCTGCCATGAGAGGAGTTGAACTGCTGTTTGTGAGGGCAGGATGGAAATTTCAAAGTTAATCTGGTTCCGATCTCTGGAACTATTTAACTGTAGCACACAAAGCATTTTCAGTGCACCGGGAATTCAGTCGTTTTATGCAGGTCAGCCATATGATGAAAAATTTTATATCAAAATGTTTAACTTCAAAAAGGGTTAGATTCAATTTCCTGGTGAAGGCTTGAGTCAGTTCTTATTTTAATCTCCCCTGCGTGCCTGCCCTTAGGTAAAATGTCATTGTATTGTCACATTTGGTTGTAATAATCGTAGTCATTTGGCCAGCAACAAAATCACAAGCCTGAACATTTCTGACGATTTAATCCAAATTCAGATCCAGATATGTCGCCTGTTCCATCTTCAAAATGAGTGGAGCCATTTATTTGCACCTGGATCATCAAATTAGGATGCAGCTCTGTCCTCTGAGGTCCTTGGGTCTATCTTACCTTATCTGCTACTCTCCAGACAACATTTTTCCTTTTTAGGGCAGCTGCTCCAACGACTGATTCTGAAGCTGCTGAAATAACGTGGACTCTTCGCCTGTCCAGAGAAACCAGTGGTGTCCCATTGTTTGTGTATTTCTTTTCATAAGTAGTTCATGAATATGCTTCCTTGAGTCACTGAAGGAAAATACTTCCAAGTAAAAACTCCTGTCTTGTCTTAAAGAAAAATATTTGGACTGGTAAAATGCATTGTACTATGAAGGATAGTTCCAATTTACAGACTCATGAGCTTATGAGTGGAATAAGCCTCCATCCTTATCTTTATGTTACAGCAATGGCACCCACATACGATAAGTCTTCGCTGGCAGAATTTTGAAAAAGTAATTCCAGTGCAGTGAATATAAAATAAATGCTATCAAGGAAAAATATTTTTTGCTCCCCTGGAATAGAAAACATTATTGAAACTGTTGGATGCCTCAGGAGTCTATTCATGCAAAATCTATTTCTGCAGTCAAAATATATTCTATTCTGCAGATATTTTTTTTCAATATGCGACTGAGACTCGAAGACAGAAAGAAGAAATAACCATTTTGGCCAGGAAAGAACTGGCATGTGGTCTGGTTTTAGGTGAGTGTAGATTTTGCATGAAAATTATAGTAATTATGGGTATTTGTAAACAGCAATTTTTGCACTTTAACAACCTAATCGCATGGTCAACAGCTGGAAGTTGCTCTATGCAGATTCTTACCTAACACATAATAAAAGTCACCCTTTGCTGCATTTCCACAAAGAAACAAATTATAGCACAAAAGAGACCTGCCAAATGCAATCTTTCATCCTCTTCTGGTTCTTAAAGAGGATGTTTGAATATTCTGATTTTAAAAAAGGAATAAAACAAAAGGAAAAATAATTTATGTATATCTAAAACACGTGCCTAAAGAAAAAAGGAATGGAAAATGCTGATGTATATGTACTACTTAGCCTTTCACTGTAATATATGCATTTCCTTTGCACTTGAAAGTTCCTATGTCATGCATGGTACACATCTGTTCCTTTCATTTTTAATTCTGTTTTAAATACATATTTTTAATTTCTCCCTATTGTTTTCTCAAATGGTTTCATTACAGCAATTTAAAAGGATATCCAACAAGCAAACCCACACAAAACTACTCTTGTCATACTGAAAATCTTGGCAACCTGATGAGGAATTTGCTGTCTAACTGGAAACAACAATCAAAATAGAAAACCAGAAGAAATCTGATGAAACCTGTCTTCCTCCTAGCCTGCTGGGAAACACCTCAGTTTAGCATCCTGGTCCCCAGGTGTCCCAGTCCAGGCATATTCAACCAGTTAAAATTTACACTAGCTGACATTGGTGGTTTACATTAATCTTTTTTCTTTGCATTTAGGATTGCCAGGGAAATAAAAGGGCAGTTACTGTAGCTCAGCTGAGAAATGGTAGCTTCAAATCCTTAATTTGCTTGTGAGGAGTACCCTTTATCCTTGAGCTTTCTAAGAAGATACTGTCATTATCTAACTTCTAATCTTCTGCATCTTTACCCCTATTTCTTTGCTGAACATCAGCTAGAAATTATGCTGATTTTCTGTAGTCAGTTTTCCAAAATGAGCGATACTGGTGATATACTCACAACTTCACCAGGAGAAATACACAACTTCAGGCCTCTCTTGCCTTCACACTTACTTCCCTTCCGTCAACTCCCTCATAGTTATATAGATTGGGTTAACAAGTATTGAGTTATATAAAGCTGCACACTTGTGGGTTAATTTGTGCATGGAATCAGTGAGTTTGTATGTGCGGTTTATAACGTCAGGAGGAACAGCGAAACCCAAAACTTGGCCCAAGGGGCCCTGTTCCTGGTGCATATTGTTTTGGTGGGGCAAGGGTGGGATGCCAGTTTTGTGGGACGTGAGCAGACCCAACAACTCCCAGACGAGAGAGAGCTCAGAGGAATGCACTGGCAATGCTCTGGCATAGAGCAGGTCTCGGGTAGCTAATACCAGCCTATATCTGAGGGTGTCCTGCAGTTCTGGAGAGCCACAGCTGCTCGGGGAGCCTGGGTGCAACCAGGGTAGCAGTGAAAGTTGTTCTCTCTTTCCCATGGCCTTACAGGGACTTCCTGGCTGCTGACCAGGTTGGGAGACATGGCTCTCATACTGCACTTATAAGTCTTACCCTGAGGCTTAGTCTTACCCCTTCCTTACCCCTTGAAGGCGTCATCCTTTCCATCAACAGGCACTTGGCATATATTACGGTTCATTTTGCTCTTTCTCCCTTTTTGCCACTGTATGTATTATTCTTTGTTAATTTATGGATTGCTGTGAGTCTTTGGCTTGACTCTTATTAAATACTGTGCATTTTAAAGGTGTTTAGTTCTTTCATTGCTAGTATTAATCGCTTCACTATCAATTCCCTATTCCCATCTGTTGTTTTGAAATAGCATTATATATTATTATGCCTCTTCATTGCTTCATCTCTCTGTCATAGCTGACTGCTTGTTTACTTCACCCTCTGTGGAGCTTCTAAAATCCTTTTTCTCCCTTGTTCTCATGGCAATGCTCCAGCTCCCCGAGTCCTGGTGTGATCATCAGAGATGCTCCTGGGTAACCTTCAGGGCATCTTGCTCCAGAGTTTTAACATCTCTCTCAGTTTCTCTCCCTCTTTCTCCCCAGCTGCCTGTCCTGTCCCTCCACTGAAAGTAACTGCCCTGTAGTAGCATCAGCAGAACCATATTCATACCTGTAGCTCTTCCACCAGCAGAACCAGAGGGATCTGCAGAGGGGTCTGGATAGACTGGAGAGATGGGCTGACTCCAATGGAATGAAGTTCAACAAGGCCAAGTGCACTTTGGCCACAACAACCCCCTGCAGCGCTATAGGCTGGGCACAGAGTGGCTAGAGAGCAGCCAGGTGGAAAGAGACCTGGGGGTGCTGATCGACAGGAGGCTGAACATGAGCCAGCAGCGTGCCCAGGTGGCCAAGAAGGCCAATGGCATCCTGGCCTGTATCAGGAACAGTGTGGCCAGCAGGAGCAGGGAAGTGATCCTTCCCCTGTACTCTGCATTGGTGAGGCCACACCTTGAGTATTGTGTTCAGCTCTGGGCCCCTCAGTTCAGGAAGGACATTGAGGTGCTGGAGCAGGTCCAGAGAAGAGCACCGAGGCTGGTGAAGGGACTTGAGCACAAGTCCTATGAGGAGAGGCTGAGGGAGCTGGGGTTGTTTAGCCTGGAGAAGAGAAGGTTTAGAGGCGACCTCGTCACTCTCTTCAACTACCTGAAGGGAGGTTATAGCCAGGTGGGGGTTGGTCTCTTCTCCCAGGCAACCAACAATAGGACAAGGGTACATGGGCTCAAGCTCTGACAGGGGAGGTTTAGGTTAGATGTTAGGAAGAAATTCTTTACAGAGAGGGTTATCAGGCATTGGAACGGCCTACCCAGAGAGGTGGTGGATTCACCATCCCTGGAGGTTTTTAAAAAGAGATTGGACGTGGCCCTTAGTGCCATGATATAGTAATTGGAGTTGGATCAGGGGTTGGACTTGATGATCTTGGAGGTCTTTTCCAACCCAATCTATTCTATGATTCTATGATACCTGTAGCTCTTCCACCAGCCTAGCATCTCAGATGAAATCACCTGCAGAGAGAAGAGGCACAGCTGAGTTGTTCTAAAGCCTCCACTGACTCCATTCATCTCTGACAGGTCCCCCTCAGGTTCCACAGGAGAACCCATGAGATTTGATTAGGTATTTCATGGCAGAATTACCTTTGATGTTGCTGTAATACTGCTTTTTTTCTCCCTGCTTATCCTTTCCTTCTCCTATAGCATTTTTGTGCCCTTTTCCTGGCTAATTGGCTTCCCAATTTTATCACTGCTTCTTTCCTCCTTGCTAACAGCAAGATTGTTTCCAAGCTGTTTTGACATCTATTTTCTCCTCCAGTCATCTAACCAATATATTTTATCAATGCTTCCAATATTCAAGACATCAAATGTAATTTCTGCCTACATTTCAGGCTATTTAATTTCCAGCATCTGAAAAAGCGAGGTATTTATACTTTAATAGGACCATAATGTCTTTAATAAAGAGGTTGCTTTTCTTTCAACAGCCATTCAAAGGACTAGCCATAACTTGCATTTTTATCCTTGCAGTGTTAAGACTCATGAGCAGAGAAGATAATAATGGTAAACATCACTTCAGCCAATGTCCCCCACCACTGCCATCTCTGCAATCTCTTCTCTGTCCCTTCGTAGTGACTTTGACTTGCACTTCCTGGGTGAATTCCTGCTGCTTGTTTCTCAATCACAAGGGCAATTTTCTGTACATTATAGTTTGTATGACTGTGTATATGTAGAACTGCAATCCTTTTCAGGAGGAGAGGGAAATACTGTTTCAAAACACAACTGGAAACAGAAATATCTGTCTGGCAGAGGGTTAGGTAACTGCATGCTGTGCAAGCATCATGTCATATAAATTCTGTCATATGGGAACTAAGCTCCATTGTTAAAAGGAGCAATCAGCTTGATATGTCGATCCTGTTCTTCCATTCGGAATGTCGTTATTGGGTTTTAGACTACTCCTTTTTTTTTTTAATTTCTAAATTTATGAGAGGCCAATTTACTACCCAGTTGTTCTTGCCCAATGGATGGCTCAGGTAGACCTATTTTTTCTTCTACAACAGATATTTACAGACTAGTTATCCAAGACAGTGCAATTCTGTAAGCCTTCAGATTTCATTTTGCAGGCTTACTAGCTTCTCTAGTAAGACTAAGAGTCTGTTTCCCAAGCATCTTAGCAGTGGTCTCTACATCAATTTCAGTTTGAACTTCTGTTTTTTGAGTGTGGGTAGACAGAGAAGGAAACGGTATTTCGGATCTTGCCGCAGTATTGTTTCCACACAGTTATCTTAATACTTTCCTGTTACTACTGGGACTATCTTGCAAGGGTGGGCTCCATTGGCAGCTTAGAGTAATTCATGCTCTCATTAGCTCCTTTACCAGCTTAATTCATCTCAGTCATTTTCAACTGATGAGAGCTCCTTTTACAGCAGCTCTGGTATCAATCCCTCAATGAGTAGGATTTTATTTTATTCTATTTCTATAATATATCTATTCTTTCTGTCTATGCTCCTCATCCTCTTCTGTACTAACACTTTCTTTTGCATATGGACAATCATTAGTATCCCAATCAGGGTCCCTAAAGTAAAGAGTCTCGTCGTTTATATCCAGGTAATCAGAAAACAGAGAAAGAAGAAAGATCCCAAAACTGAACCTGGAGAAACTTCATTCATGTTTCTCCTTCAGCCCAACACTTCTCTTTGCAGTACTGCAAGTGGTTATCTTCATTTCAGAAGGCTTCCACTCAACAGTTCCTCTGTGCATCCCTATTTTCTCTAGTTTAAAAAATTATTTCCCATCTGACACTTTATTAAATGCATTGCTGAAGCTCAGACAAATTATACCTACCATCTTGCCTTTGTCTAGATAATCTTTTATCTCTTAGAAATCCTATCAAGTTAGTCTAAAACAACCTACTGACCCAAGCCCTTTGGTGATATTTTAGTTCTTTCCCAGTTTATCTCAATGACTTAAATTACTTCTTTCTTTCAAAATTTGTTCCAAAGCCTTCAGACATTTCAGGTCAGACTAACTTGCAGTTGTGAGATCTCTTTTCTTCTCCCTCTTAAATGTAGGTACTGCCTTTACTATTTTTGAATCCCATGAGTAGTGAGACTTGTCATGAATACCTGTGACTGTTCCTGTAGTTTCATGTGCCAGTTCTGTCTGAATTCTGAATGAGATTATACAGACTCTCCCAACTGCAGACAATTAAGCTCTTAGATTTTTTTGATGTTGTTTTCAGAGTACTAAAACCTCATTCCCGTACAATTAAGCTCTTAGATTTTTTGCTTCTCTTTCCAATGTAGTAAAACCTCATTCCCATTATATATCTTCCCTTTGTTCAGTGTCATTACTCATGCTGAAGTTTGAACTAAAGGCTCTTTAAGTGGCTCTTTATCCAACAGGTCTGTAGATCCTTGGGGTTTTTTCCCTCCTGCTAGGAATACAGCTTTGAGATCTTATTAGCACCAGTGATTCGAAGAATCCTCCAGTCTCTTTCCCAGGGCATTGCAGAGATGCACAGCATGTTGACTTCAGTGGCCAGGGCGCTCAGAGCACTTAGTCCATCAGTGCTTGCCCTTTTGAAATGGAGAACATTAGTTCCAGCCTTACTTTTATTTGTTCTTCCATTTAATGTGAACTGAATCCAGGCACAATCACTTGAGCCAATGCTGTTTCTCAGCTCAGGTCTACTAAAATGTCTTCATTGCCTATCCAAACCAAAGGAAAATTCCAGTCATTCTTTTAATATCTTTCTGTAATAAACACACCTGTATGTATTATTTATAATTGTCTTCACCAGCTACTTAATTTCAGTGATACCAGAATGGCCAGCGATCATTTTAGGAGGCATTTTGTCTTGACTGTGCTTAGTAGAGAAGGATAAAGAGCCTGACAGACAGGAGGAATCTTAAACATAAATGAAGATGATTGGAATTTGACTGTAACAAATTCCAGCTTTTTTATCCCAAATTAGGATGAAACAGAGAAGTGTTCATATTAAAAGGGGAATATTTCCAGGTCAAATGAACTGCTTGAAATGTTTCATTTTGTCTTAACTCCATTAGAACTGATTCAATAGTCTTTTCATTTGTTTTTCCCCTCTGGCATTTTGAAATTTGAAAAAAAAATGACCTTCCAGAGATGAAAATTACTTTAATATTAAATGTTCATATTTTGATTCTTCATAGAAAATGTATTTTTACATTACTTCCTGTACTGTTTCATACATGGTAGTGGATTTAAAATATACTTACCCTGTAAAAAAAATTAAACAGGAATGTGCAGTGCATGTGATCAATCACAGCTAAGCAAACTCTGCATACTGTAGAAATGTTAGCTGAATTATTCTCAGTGTGACCTGGGGTTCTGCTAGGTGTATTTCTACAGTGCCTGTTTCTGCTTTGTAATCACTGCAAGTTTGGTGGCATGTTTCCTGGGAGGGAATAAAGGTCTCTTGATGCAAACCTTACAGTGACTGTGGTAGATTTTGAGGGCTTGTTGTCTCTACAGAGAGGATGGTCCTAATAAAGAGGCATCTGGGCCTTCTTGTCTCTTTTCATCTATTAAGATATGTCAGGCTAGGCTCTGGACAGCTGGATTGTGATGTTTTTGCCCCCAGGGTGCTTTGGGATAGTGCAGTAGGAGAGCGTTACTATCTCTAGGAGCCAGTGAATCTGAGAATATGTCTCAAGGATGAAACCTGGAGAAGTGCAAAGAATGATTTCATCTTGATTAATTACACAGTATTGATCCTCTGTGGAAAGAGCAATTATCCCAGACACTCTTCTTGCTGAAGTGAAAGCCACCGGGAAAGCCACTCTGATAAAGAGGATGAACGCTTTCCCTCCAAAGGGCTCAACTGGTTTAATCCTGAGGGTCTGCAGTGTTAAATTTAGACTCAAAGGGAAAAAAATTCGAGCTTCAGCGTAGATGTGCCCAGCTTATATCAAGTGCAGCAGAAGTTGAAAAGACAAGAGGCAGGGTTAAAACTCAGCTCCTGTGGGTAAAGTGTGAAATCTAACCTTGCGCATCTTTTCACGAATGGCTTTGTCCAGAGATTTCAAAATCTGGAAGGTGTCTGTTGAATGTTATGATAATGAGGATGTCATTCTCCTTCACCCAATTGCCTTGCCAAGCTGTGGATATCTCCATAGGCATTGTTCTGAAGGATGCCAGATTCTACCCTATGTATCAAGGAAATAAAGCTTCTTAAGTAGGAACATGAATCTGCCAGGTGCAGGCTGTCTCACAGATACGCTGACATTGTCTTCCCTTCCAATTTATTTTTTTTTTAAAGGTCAATATCTTTAGTCTGTATTAGTCTACAAGATGTGCACTTCAATAGTGGTAGTACTGGCAGAAGCTTGAGTTTGTGCTCAAATTCAAGCCCATTCATTTCCCTAACATTAGCTAGGGGTTTTTTTTACCAGACTGCATTGCCTAAAAGGGAAGTGTTTCCAGTCACTTGAACTAGCTATTCCAGCACACTTCTCCCCTAGTGAGCTCCTGTGTTAAGAATCACTCGCAATAACCATTTGAATTAACAAATCCAGACAAACTGCTGGCTTGTGCCTTCTGCTTCTATAGCATAGCTTAAATCATTGCTTCTCTCACCAAATTCATCTTGATCCCTTGTTTATTGAGATTTTGTCCTGATCCATGATCCATCTTTTTCTCAGTTGTTGATCACTATGAGCTTTAGAGAAAGGCTTTTATGCTTTCGGAAGCCTTTCAGTCCTCCTTCAGTCAGTGCCATGCCAAACAGACAAAACACACTTCTCTCCAAGAGCTGTCCCTACACTTTAAGAAACAAACTGCTGTCTTCTTCTGCTTCGATTCTGCAAACTACAATTCCCATAGTACCACTCAGAGAAACACACAGCTTTGGTGATGTCAGTATCTTGTACTCAGCTGCAGCTGCGATTTGGGGGAAAATGATTTTCTATGTATGTATAGTATGTGTAGATGACTGGCTTTTGTAGCAGCAAGCTGTATATCAAAATATTTTCCACTTTGGGGAAGTGGGTGAAATTGCCAATGTGATCGTAATGCAAGCTGTAAAAAGATCAAAGTTGCAATGTTCTGCAACAGCATCATCCATTGAAATGTAGCAGGAGCTCACTGGAAAAAAAATGTTCATGCAATATATAAGACATTAAAAATTCTGTTACATTACTCTTGCCACAAAGATTGTAATGAAAATGGGAAATGGCACAAACGTAACCCATTCTCATTACAATCGTTAGATTGTAATCTTGTGCTCTCCTTCTCAAGAGAATGCTAAATGAGATTTTAAAGTATGGAAAATAAAGGAGCAAATAGAAACTGGAAAGTAAAAGAGGTGAGGCATGATAGACTACTCCCGCATTCTTATGTTCTTTATTTTTACAGTAAAGCAAGAGAGAACAGTATGATTTCAAAGAAAGATATACTCACATAGATACATTTCTTTTTTCCTTTCTCTTTGGAAAATAAATTATTTTAATATTTTTATCTCCTTCATTCTTACTTTAAAAAAGAATCCCACCAAATCAAAGAGACAGAGTAGCACCTCAAATATCTATGTCAAAAGATTTATTTTAACAGTGTAGAATTTGCCCTTATCCATCATAGTAAGAGCTGAAGGTAACACCTCTCAGTGAGAGAGAACTGTATGACTTAGGAGACTAGCAATTAAAAATCTGTCAGTCACAGGTTTGGATCCAGCCCTGATTAGATAGTGACCGAAAGTTGTTAATATTATGCGATCACTACGCAAGGAAGTATCTGACCTCATTCTAATCCCCATGCAAGTATTTAAATGACATGCTGTAGCAGTCACTCAGTGGTGCCATTGGTGCTGCCAGCAGAAGACCAAGCATTAAACAAGCATAAGAAATGATTTAACCTCATCTCCTTTACTGTGATGGTAAAGCACAGGCTTTAAGCAGGCGTAACAGGTACCCTGCTTCCACAGTCTGAAAAGGGCTGCTGGCCTCTTCTTGGGCTATACATTCAGGGGCTCAAAGGACCTCTTAAAATATTAATTATGGAAAAAAAGTCTGTCAGAGATTCAGAGGCAGACTCACAGCAAAGGCCTAGTTTTGCTTGGAGAGTCAGTGAAGATGAGTGATCGTTATGCACAGGAGTCACAAGGACTCCTTGGTCATTGGGGCTATGCCCCTATGGGGTCCACATGGGATCCTCTCCACACAGCCCTGCAGCAATTTATCCTCATAAACATCATAACACCTCAATAAAAAAAGAAATGTCTTTCAGACAAAAGATTAAAATCTACAAAGACTCTAACTAATCCAGGGAGAAGGGAAGAAAAATCGGAGTCATCAGAAATAATTTAGGTCTTTGCGTTTCTCTTCGAGATATATCTTCTTGTCTGGTCCTGTATTATATGTTCACTTATTTTTTGGTCTTTTTTCTCACTCACTTTTTTTGGCATGGGTTTGAGGTTTTGGTGTATTTTTGTTAAGTCGCTTTGGTCTTTGATCACCCATGAACTTTATGTTGAGTTGCTTCCCTTCCCTCGCTGACCTTCCCCAACCAGGTGATCATGGGTTTCTCTAAGTGAAAGCAGAAGATGGAACCTATCCCTATAGACAAATCATCTATCATAGCTTCATGTAACCTTCCATCACTCTTTGTTTAATGGATACCCTAGGTAAAATTTACTTTTCTCAATTAAAATCTGTCAAGAAATTACAGAGGAAGAAATTTAGTATTTTCATGGTTTTGTCATATTTCAAAGAATAAACTTCTTTGTTGTTTGCTAACAGTCTCTAAAGCACAGTTTTTTCATTGATACATATATTGCAGGAGGTGACATGTTAATGATTTGACCAGCTTTCTAACTGAAACACAAATCTACATTTCAAAGAACATATGTAAATATCTCTAACTTCAGAATGACCTATAGGTTTTCCTGTAATCTTGGTTAAAAGTGTTTACATCTGAGATGGATTCTTATTTGCAAGTTTACACTATCATGAAAATGTTATAGCTGAACTAGAATTCATGACAGCTCTTCTGTTTTAACTGTCAAGAGATTTTGGACTATGAGAAAAACCTGTATTACAGCTGGCTGTACTGCATCTGGCCTGTGATGAACAGAGGGCTTTTAATTTCCCAAGTATCCGGTCCCTCCAACTTCACAACCCACAAAAATTAAAAATAAAATTTTCATTCTGAAGCTTAAAATTAATTTAGTTTCTGTTGTGGTGCTGTAATAAGTAGATCTAATTTAACCAGTCAGCAGTTCCTTCCATTGGATATTAATTTTTTAAAGTCTGCAAGTTAATCAACCTGTTTTATGGTGAGATGTGTTTTTACAACAAAACTCCTCATTATTTCTTTTTTATTTTTCTGTTAAGTGTCTGGGATAAGTGAAAATAGCTTCTGAATATAAAAGAATCAATTAATGTTTCAATATAGGGGGAAAAAAATCGTTCCCCGAATGGGTAACTATTTCCAGTGCTGCAGACTGTTTCTCTTGCAGGTCTTAGGAGCGTGATCTGTCAGTGCCACCTATTAACTAGACTGGTCTTTAGGGGAATATATGGTCAGGAAATTAAGAAGATTCTGAATATTCTCTTTTTTATTTTAGTTTTCCTTCTGAAACATGAAGTTAGTGCCAAGGATTTGGGAAGTTGCAACTTCACGTCTATTAGAGAAGAATCTATCAGAGAACACAGATTTTAGATAATGGAGAGTGCTATTTACAGATAAAGATGAAACTCTATACCTGAAAGGTAATATCCAAAGTCTGGCCTTGATTTGAACCAAACCATTTTGGTATTACCCTGTAGCCACTTTTGACCTGCTTCAGAGAGGTCCTTGGGGTCCTTGGTTCCTGCTTCTGGAGCACAGGTATCGAGGAGAATCCTTCCCTCACAGCATATTCTGAGTTGGAAGGGACCCACAAGGATCATTGAGTCCAACTCTAAGTGAGTGGCTTGTATGGGGATTGAACCCATGACCTTGGCATTATTAGCACCATGCTCTAACCAACTGAGCCAACTTACATGACTGTAGGGGATCATACAGGTGTCCCTTTTTCTTAATGCCAAAACTCAAGCTTCTAAAGGAAATGAAAAGTGTAAGTGTATCCTTTCATTTCTCTTCTTTGTTTTTGCTTATATGTCAAAATTTAGCAAACACAGTACATTTGTTCCCTGGACCTCCAACCTGTCATCTCTCTTTTCTGCAAATCAGTTTGCACCTCAGTGTGTCTCAGCTGCTGCAATAACTGCAATTCCAATCATAGCCAGCCTCTTTAATAGGCTTCTTGTGTCCACTGGGAAGACCTATCCCATATGCAATGTCAGCTCCCAGCACCTAGAGAAAGCACAGTCTCTCTGCCACTTTTTAAGGAGAGCTGCAGTTCTGTGATGACATTTGAGGGCTTTCATTATCTCAGTGCAAGAATCTCTGGGGCACACTCTGGTCTCTTAACATGTCCTTGTTTAACAGCATTCCTTACCTTTGGCTGCCAGTGTTCAGTTAACCAAGTGGTGGCAGAGATGTGTATAGTCCCTCTTAAATCACTCTGATTTTCCCAGGTCCCTCTGCAGTTTTTTGATGGAACATATGGCAATGTTATGTCTATTTGAAAAAGCCTTTGCATCATATGTTTATACAACTGCTCACTATCCCAAGACAAAAATTCTTTCCTGTTATTGCCCATTTGCTGACTAAAGAAATTATCCTCTTTATGTATTCTGGTACTTTACCTTGATACCTTACATGTTTAATTATGTAGTCCTCAGTCCATAATCCATATGACTCACTCACCATATAATACAATTCACATTAGTTTTATCTTTTTTAACCCTTGCCCTTTCTTTTTCACTTGCTTTCCTTTGTCAGCCTTTGCTGTCTATTTAGTTTTGGGTCCTGGCCTGGCTCCCATAAAGTTTTTCCTTCTTAGTGACAAAACAGTCATTGAGTCCAGTGGTATAAGATTTGTCTCAAAGGACAGGAGCTCTTGATGGTTAAAGATGAGACATTAAAAAAAAAGGAAAAAACAAGCAACAAACTCCAAAGAAAACTCCTGTTAGGTACCACATAAAGAAATAGCGTCAGAATGGAGAGAAAGGAATGGGGTTTGTGGCTTCAGAAACAAATGGAGAAACAGCACTCTGTGTTTGGCTCTTTTTCTTTCTTCCTCTGTGCTGCTGGCCAGTGACTTCAGTCAGCCATGGAAATTGTGGTTTTCCAAGAGTTTCTGTGGGAAACTGAGTTGCACACAGGATCTTTCCATTCTTTCGTTCTCCCAGTGTTCAGCAAAGTAGTAATAATGATTTTTCTCTTCCTTGGGTTAGAGGTGGCTGAGGCCAGAAAAAAACTGGAATCCTTTAAGAGTGAAAACATTTTTTCCCCTTGAGGTCTGATTTGAAAAAAACCCAACAACCTGAACATAAAGCTGTATGTGGATTTTTTTTCCTCAGAAGGAGCAATGAAATAGTTTTTAGAGTAATGTTTGAAATGGGCTTTTTACAATTGAACTTTGTTCCTTTGAAATCCTTTCTATGACCACTGACTACTTCAAATGAAGTAACATTATTTCAGAGCATGCAATATTAGGGAAATATGTCTAATATACTGGAGATCTACAGGTAATAAGTTCAATTTCTGTTTGTCCTTTGTATTGTACTCTTTCCAATGCATCTTAATGGCATATCTAGGGACTATGTGCTCCTTTTTTATAGGCTTTCTAGAAACTTGGACTTTTTTGTGTCTGCATTATTACAAAGGGTATATATATATTTACATGAGATTCCTGAGCTTTACTTATATAACCATCCTTTTTATTTAGAAGTCAATAATATCCAGTTTTTCAACATTTTGTTCCTTGCTCTCTTACTTGAAAAAATAAGTCAATAGGCAAAAATCAAATGCACTTATTTTCATATATGGTGCAGCTCATCTCTCATATTAGGTATATTACTCACCATACTTAAATAAGAAAATTTTGCTTACAATAAATAACAATTTTGTAAATATCCCTAGCAGCTCTTCCAATGCTTTTTTTTTCTTATGAAAACAGTCCTCAGTTCTTTTCCTTTATCTTGACATTTTTTCTGAAAATGTGTTTTGAGATGGTGGGGAGAGTTGCATGGTGAATGAAATTTATTAAATTCATTCTGATACCCAGGAACTAATAGCTATGGTAGAATAGCACAAAAGAAAACATGAAGGTTTATAAGACATATTTTCTCCTCACAGGCATCTTACTTCTCTGAATCCAGGATGAACCAATCACCCTAGATCCAGCTTTAACAGAGGAGGCTGGAAGGTGGTACCAGAGAGCAAAAAGCTCCACATTCCTATTGGCTCAGCTGACTGGAAGAACATGCTTTGGGGTTAGATCCAAAGCAGTTCCACTCTGGGGAACAGAGGGCTTTTACATAAGGAGAATATAACCTTCCAACCTGACACCTGGAAGTGGCAAAAGGGTAAAACATCCAATACTGGGGGAAAAAGAGGATCAAGGCATTTGAAATGATCTGAGGATTCAGTCCTGGAAACTACTTATTGTAGGTGAACTTCTACACTTGTGCCCAGCACAGTCACTGTTGGCTGTGCTAAGAGCATGGTGAAAAAACTGTTTGAATGCACAACACACATGAAGATGCCAGAACAGTGATGGGAGTTACTCTTCTGACTCGATATTTTACTCTTTTTTATTCTTGGGCTACAAGACTATTCAGCTTCTCCTAATTGACTTGATGGTCTTGCTGGAAAAAATGAGTTGCAATGACTTTTTTCTTCTCCTGAATTATTTACAGGTGGAAAATATCTGCCTTACTGGATCTTACCCAAAAGGCACTAAAATGTTTCTTGCAGCCTGATACTGTGCTTTTCTCCACTTTTCATTTGACTAGCAAAAAAAAATTGGTTCGGTCAGATCTGAAAAAATTTTTTTCTTTCAATTTTTTTTCTTCTGGTTTAGGGAGTGAAACAATTATTTATGCTGTCCTGTTCCTGATAGCAACCATATGTCTGGACTGCACAGCAATGAGCCTTGCAGTCCTACTGCTGGCAGCTGTCCCTGGCCACAATGACATCCCTCAGTACTCCTAATGGGAGTAGGTGCCATGGAGCTCTTTGCGTGCCATCGGCACTTCCCAGCTTCCAACACCTTACCTCATTTGCCATCACTGCCCTCTAGCAGCTGTTGCAGCTGGGCACTTGGTAAGCTGGGTGCCACAGACAATGTTTGGAAGCTCAAAGATCTCAAAGACTGTGATGATGAGATGGGTTGGAGATTAAAAACACAGGGTGATTGAATGAGTTTAACTATTTGCTCAGAAAGAAAATTTTCTAGGGGACACAAGTAAACTCTGTGGACCTTACTTGCATTACACAGAAAAATCTGTGATACAGAGGCTCACCCCACAGCAAAGAACTAAGAAACATGCCTGCTGGCCTGTCTTGGACTGCTCAAGGAGGACAGATACTACTTGGGAACCTGAACTTAGGTGAAAAATGTTTTTGTCATATAATGATATTTCTCTTCTGTCTTTATTTTCCTCCTTAGGAAGGCAGAGCTAATCTTCATTTTTGAAGGGGCTGAAAGTAACCCCAGTTGTGTTGGGAAAGCTCCAGTGAACTGTGGTGGAAACACACCTCATGATGAGATGGAAGATAATATATGGGGGTCCCAATGGAGAGGATAATTTAGACAACTGAAGTGTAGTGGGACTTCGCTGATGAGAGTATGAGAGGATTAAAGGCTCAGTTAGCTCAGGATCTGAAGCCATCCTCCCAGTACTGGTTGCTCCTTGGTTGAAGGAGGCAGGAGAGAAGGACATGCAGCCTCTGTGGCTGTAGGAGACCCTGTGAGCACCTCTCCAGCTCCAGTCCCTGCGCCCTTGCCTATGCAGAAGCTGTAAGGACTTATCTCTTACTACCAAGCATGGGTAAGACTTTTTCCAACTGGGCAGTGTAAGTAGAGCACGACTCAGCAAGGTAACATCTACCTTCTGCAAACATGCTGAACTTGGTAGGAGCCTGTGCTGTGGGGCTTTTATCAGCTGTGCAGATCAGAGGGGGAAATTTCACTCTAATTCCTCCCATTTCTAACACAGCAATATTTCAGCGTTGTGCTTCAACCCGTGGTTCACAGCTGAGTGGTAGTTTTACGATTTTATGAGGCCTCAGACCACAGTGTCTTTAAATGTTCTGTAAAATATACAGGTTAATCACCTGACCCCTACAAACTTCTTGGAAGAACTTGTATTGCATTAGCTAATGCATTGCAATGTCTTACTGGAGCTGCAGAAAATCATTGTACACAAAAAGAAAACCTGTCAAACTTGCAGCTTTGCTAACTTCACACAAAACAGGGGGAAAAAAAGGCCCTTTAACCAGTGCAAAACAAGATAAAACCACAAACTTCATGGCCTTTTGTGCAACCTCAATTGGACATTGCAGCTCTATGCTATAATCTCAGAACAGAGCCTTTATCATCTTGGGTGTACTAGCATTGACCCATAACACAGTCTTAAATAAAAAGCAAAGCATAATGTCAAAGCAAAAGTCAGTATCTCAGCAGGTCTGGCCTCAAGTGTGGGAGTGTGAACACAGAAAACAAAAGCTCAGAATAAGGAGAAGGCTGGATGGGTTTGAAGGAGGAAAAAAATCCCCAACCTCTAGAAAAATAGCAGGGTGGAGCAGAAATAAAAATGCTTCAGACAAGAGAATCCCTACAGACTCCAAAATGCAAGGGAAAAAAGACCTAATCCTTACTTCACCAGTGTTTGAGCTGATGTGGGTCAGCTGCGGTGGAAGAAGGGCTCAGAGCTTGGATTTCGAAATATTTGAGCAGAGGTGGTCCAGCAAGACTGCATGGTAGAGATGCCATTGTGGAAGATTTGGGCCAGGCTGTAATTTATGGGCAGAATGCTCTGGGGCTAAATAGCCAAGCGAGAGGGCACTGCACTCCCTCTGAGAAGACTGAACGACGCTCCCCTCTTGCTTGGAGGGGGCTTGAATGACATTGTTCTGTGGCAGTCAGTCCCAAGGAGAGCAGAGCCCTTTCAAGTAATTTGCATGCCTGGGTGAGTTAACACTGAGTAGTTCCTGCTTTCCCTTGAACTGTGCCCATCGTACGGCAAGCAAAGAGTGATACAGAGGCATAGCTGAAGTCATAGTCCTTCCCAGAGTCAGGACATGTACTTCTCCTGGTCCACCACTCTGCTAGATGGGTTTGCTCCTGTCACACATGCTCTCCCTCTTTCCACTGAAGCCAAGTCCTCTACGGGAAGAAATTCTCTTTTCCATCGGTTTCTGCACCCCTGCAAGGGACAGAAGGGACCCAGCCTTCAGCAGATACCTGTGAGAAAATGCTGATTTCTGAAGAGTTTCTCACAGCTCCAGGAAGAGCTGTTGGGTGTTCAAAAGCTGTGAAGCTGGAGTGCTGAAATGCAGCCTCTGGAGAGCAAGGTTCCTGCTGTGGAAAGCCCCTTGCTCCAAAAATACTAAATTGGTAGGAGGTCATGCCACTGAAACACATTTTGACCTTATTCAAATTAATTCCTGCTATGTTGCTTGGTTTTCTACTACACTTATTCCTTGGCAATTTCATAAGTGCCATGAAACTCAGTTTACAGGGGAGTGGGATGAATTTACCTACACCAAAATAGAGGTGGCTGCATTCCTGGATCAAAACACTAATCATTTACCTGTCTGTTGTATCCACTTGGTGTACCATGCACTGTCAGCCTCCCTGGGCAACAGTTAATTTACCTGTACACCCTCTACTGCTCCACGGTCAACCAGGCCTGCTCTCACCAAAATGCTGAGTATTGGTGCACAATCAACTACTCCCTTTGTTTTTCCAGCTCCCAGGAGTTACTTACTTGTAGGTTTCCAGAGTTTATGGAGCTGTCTTGTCCTCTACTTTGTTAAGCTCCTTCACTCAAGACTGTTGATCCCTAGGGAGAGCGGTGTGTGCAGATGCAGCCAAAGTCCTACCTGCAAGTGACTTTTCATCACAGGAAGGCCAGAAAAAAGGGACTGAAGAGGGACCCACATCAGCACCAGGGGAACTGGCTGCACTGTAAAACCAAGAACAGTAGAATCTCTGGTGAAGCTGGCAGGTTTTTTTGACAAATAAGGGTCACTCTCTCTCTTTTGCGGATTTCCTGAAATACAAAATATCCTCAGTTACATGAGTCAGGTGAAGCTGAAAGTCCAACATCAAACCCTAGTGGGAGCCAGCTCCCACAGAGGGCATCACATCTACTAAACATTACATGATATGTGACAATAGAGCCATACAGGGGACTCAGGAATGAGATGATTTGGGTAGCATCATGGAAATGTCATTTTTACTTTTTGACACCCTTGTTGATATGTTGGTCAATATGGCATTCATACTAGGGAGTTTACGAATTTTTGTTCTCTGTTTTTCTTCTCTTAACAGCCCAACATGCCCCAATGTGCTGTGTGGTTGTGCATCCCACTCAGTACTCTTGTGGTGTCCCTCCTGTGCTGCTTACAGCTGCCTTTTCTGCCAGCTGGCCAAGGTCTACCTCCGCCCAAGACAGAAGTGCCAAATGGTTTAACGGGAGATGTTTTCAACTGGTGACAGTTTTATCGACAGCCCAGAAACAGAGAATGGAATCCGGTGTGTTGTGCCATTAGCACTTCTCACCGGGAACCAACCACAAGGTAAATCACCTGGCTCACGCTCCACAAGGACTCAGTTTAAAACAAACAATAAAAAGATGTTAAAGCTTTCCCACCCTGCCCCAGGATGCCATTGCAGAGCTCTTTGCTTTGCAGTTCATTTCATTCCAGATAGGATTTTCAGACAAAGATAGTCTACTTTGGCTCAGAGATCACCCCAAGAGAGCAGCTTTGTGGGAATGGGTTCTACAATCCTACCAGCTCCCAGTAAGGCATGTTTTGGCGAGCAGCAGCAACCACAGTTTATAGGCACTTAGTCATCATCTCACCAGACTGGCCCAGCAATCTGTAATGGTGAGTCACTGTTCACCCCTGCAAGCCTGGAGATCCTGCATGAAGGGCTGTGGAAATATCTTACCTGTTCCTCATCCCACAAGAAATTCATGACTGGCTTTCAACCAAGTCCACAGGCTTCCTCCACAGATGCATCATGTGCATTCACGAGAGTTAGTGCTGTTACAGGGAGAAAAACAGTGGAAACATACTGCTGGGTGAGGAGCATCATCAAAATCCAGGTCAGCTAAAGCTGCCCCAAGCTCATACAAGGGTAGTGGATCCATGGGAATGAAACCCTAGAACAGGTACAAAACATCATTATACTGCTCTGGGAAAACAATTTGGAAAATATTATTTTTCTCATTATTTCAGTGGGGTTTTTAGTCTTCCTCACTTTCCCTCTCCAGTAACACCTACCTGATGACAAAAGGAGACAAGATATGTCTGAGAAAATGACCTCTTGCCAAAGATGTTGCTAATAGACAGATAAATAGCCATAATGCAGCTGCATCTAAGGCCTGGAAACAGACTGCTTGTGCACAACTGTTTGTCCAGTTACAGGTTTTTTTAATAACTATTAATTTTACATAGTAGTATGTGCACTTAGTAAAAGACAATGATTGTCCATGATGTTCAATTTAGTGTATTTACTGTTATTTATGAAGCCATTGAAGATGTCTTTGCATTCATGGATCTGAGTCTTGTACAATTCATTGAAATGCCAGGCATCACTGCCGTAAAATACACACACTGATGGTAATAAAATCCAGCCATGCAGTACAGTAAAAATCCCCACAAAAAAAATATAATAAAATGGACATATGAATGTTGATAAAATCTATGTACCACTATGCTGCACATTCACACGAATTAGAGGTGTGTGGTAATCCGAATGAAGCCTTACGTAAAAGCACGTCTACAGAGGCAACATAAAATGTGACGGGGGAATACAATGCAGCCCCATCTCTCTCATTATGTACAACTGTAACTCTTCATCAAGGACTCCTCCTTGGCAGTGTAAAAGGTTCTCCAGTTCAGCAAAGCACTCCTAGCAGGTGTGTTTCAGCCTCACAAAGGCCATGAGAAACTGGGCATGCAATACTGGGAAGCTGATAGTGCTCATCATCCTCCCAGTATGATGTTCACTTCCATCCTGTCTGTCAGCTTCCCAAATGCATCTTTCACCATCATCCTACTAAAGTTATCTGCAGACTCTAAGAAACATTTCTGATCTCCTGTCTCACTAATAAACTGAGATTAATTCAGTTGGTTAAAGCATGATGCTAATAATGCCAAGGTCACAGGTTTGATTCCCTGTAGAAGCCATTCACTTAAGCGTTGGACTCAATGATCCTTGTGGATCCCTGTTGGGCCCCTTCCAACTCAGAATATTCTGTGACTCTGTAATAAAGTCCTTAAACTGGAGTAGCAGAGAAGAAGGGAGGAACGTCTCCAAAAATACTTGGAGTAAAGATTTCCATAGTGGTCACTGGAGCAAAACAACCCAGAGCTCTTACAGGGGCCAATATTACCCACCTTATTATATCACTAGAAAGATACCGTACATAATGGTGGGATCCATGATGATCTAGAAAGCCTTTGAGACATCACAGTAGAGTACTCATTGCAGCATCAATTGTTTATGAATTATGAGACTAGAGGGCAGAGAACAGACATATGGGGACCTCAGTGCATCAGCACAGCCTAGGAGCCCCGATTCCCTCCATATCGGCCAACCAAAAGCAATTTCTGAATATCAGTGTGCAAATTCCTGACAATAACCATGGCGTTTCACCCCCCAGCTTGTTAGCTCAGTCTGTGCTCTTGCAGGTAAGAGCTCCTCAGGAGATTTTTTTGTCACTAAGCTTTGAAGTGAGCTCTGTGCAGCCTTGCAGAAAATAATTTTTAAATATGCTGAAGTCTGGATTCTGCTTTCACTCACTTCAGATGTGTAACATCTCTTTAATGACTGCTCGATGCTGCATGGGTGACTAGGACCATGGTTGTCCACTGCCAGGGAAGACCTTGGAGAAGAAGAATATCACCTACCAGGCACTGTCTCACAACAGCAGCAGGAAAAATCCCACAACATGCACTGTGGAGCACCACACTAGGAAGTGGAATACAGGTTACTTTGATACCTGGTTATGTGGCATCAAGGATTTGAGACAGGGACACTGGTGCTTGTTTGCAGTGGGTTGTTTGATGCAGATACACCAAACCTGTACCAAGCACTCAGGTACAGGTATGCTACAGATAGATGATGAAGAGGAAAGATGACATAACCACTTCTACATCTGCGTTAATTAAGATGAGAAATGGTTTGTGGGTACCTAAGATGATCAGAAGGCTGGAGCACCTCTCCTATGAGGAGCACTAGGGGAACTGACTAAGAGAATTGGGATTGTTCTGCCTGGAGGACTGAAAGCTTCAGGATGACCTAATTGTGGCCTTCCAGAACCTGAGGGAAGCCTACAAGAAAGAAGGAAGGAAACTTTTTACAAGGACATGTGGTGACAGGATGGGGGAATGGATTCAAACTGAAAGAGAGTAGGTTGAGTTTAGATACTAGGAAGAAATTCTTTACTGTGAGGGTGATGAGACACTGGAACAAGTTGCCCAGAGAAGTTGTGGATACCCCATCCCTGGAGGTGTCCAAGGTCAGGTTGGATGGAGCTTTGAGCAACCCGGTCTAGTGAAAGGTGTTCCTGCCTATGACAAGGGAATGAAACTAGATGGTCTTTAAGGTTCCTTCTAACTCAAACCATTCTATTAATCTATGATTCTATGATTCTATATACAGAGAGTGATGTGGGTAAGGAGAGTGAAAGCAGTGGAACAAAATTTGAAGACTAACTCCAGAAAATGACAAAAAGATGAGCACAGAAAATCTCCCAGCAGGAAGATTCACAAGAATTTGGGAAAACTTCCCATGATCTAAGTAAGCAGCAATGGTTGGATCATTCAGAATCAGTTGTGCCAAGCCCTAGCAAAGTGCAGAGAACTGGATGATTTTGGGGTGAGTTTTGTTTTACCAGCTGAGGGCAAATAAGCTGGTCATTGCACTTTGCTTCGTCCCAGCTCAGCTGTGGGGCATGTCTGCATAGCAGTGTGGAGCTATGAAGTGGTGCACTAGTGGGGGAGAAGAAACAACCCAATGCCCATTAACCCAGGCAGTCAGTCCTTCATCAGCATTTGTGCCATTGTAATGTTTCCATTGTTGCTACACAAACTGACTGGGAAGCTAAAATGTCCATATCTGCTCCCACTATCATCACACCATCATTTGTTGCACTATCTCACCCCCTTCCCAGGCTCTCAGACAAAAACTGGCCAGGCCCTGGCTACCCCTGAGCTCACACCATGGTTTCTTCTCGCTGCTCATATATAGATATAGAGAGGAAACTTTATTTCTCTAAAACCACAGTGGTAGAGTTACTGAGGAGAGATGCAGAGAAGCAATACAGATGCATGCTGATGGTCTGCTGAATTTGTCCATGCCTGCATATTTCACTGGGAAAGGGCAACACAGGCCAATGGCATGGCTCTTTGTCCCACTTTCTCCTTGTGTAAAACAGAAATAATGATACTGACCTAGTTCACTGGGGAGCCTGGAAAGGCCAGTTAATGTTTCTAAGGCTCTTTGAAAATAAAAAGGTCTGTGTCGGTGCTAAGTGTTATTATTCATGTATTGTAATTCTAACCTGTAAGGGTTTGGCTTTAGTAGGAGAATTTCAGTTACTCTAGCAGTCAAAGAAGGGGTTTCATGTTTCATCTTTAGCTATATACAGATTAACAGCACACACACAATTTCTTCACAGGCATAAAGATAAAGGTGAAATCCACGCTAATGTTAGGCATTACAGTGCTTTTTCTTGCCATGAAGGAACTCTGATTTCCAACATCTGTGAAAGTTTAGCTGAAGTGATGTATAAAGACTTGGTACTAGCTAACAAAATCAAGTGTTTGTGAAATTGATCCTGAAATCTGAAATTTTCCACAGACTTTAGCATGAGCTAGAATGGTGCCCAAATCAGAAAGGTGAAAGGCTAGAATTTTACTGTGTAACATATTTAAGCAAGAGAGTATAAATATATAGAAGGCACAGAGCAGTTTCACAGAGGTCTTTTCACTTACAACTTACTCAGCTCTCTCCAAAAAGATCAGTGACACAGTGTGGCATGTGTAATTCTAAATACCATAAAAATATCAAACAGGGCTTTTATTAAATATAATGCATTTCTGACATATATTGTCGTTCTGGTAGTGACTCATATTCTACACATTTCCATCATCACTGCTTCTCCTGTTTGGATTACGCTGACCTCCCAGAGGAGGTGACTGTATATTGGAATCTTGCACGAGGTAACAGTGAGAAAAAAATGATGGTGCTCGCATTCAACCAAGATACTACCTTCCCAGCAAGAGGCAGGATTATTACTTTATTAAATCACATGGGGAACAATGGTATATCCCCCTTGAACAAAACCCAAATGTTTTCACATTCACAAAATTACTTCGATGTGTTACACGTGATGCCCTGCAAGATGGTGACTATTTGCCCTGATTTTACTTCTCATTTTTTATTAGAAACATTCTATTTTAATTTGCATTCCCAAATAATAGTTGGGGAATATGATGCTATTTCTTGTGTATTCAAGGGAGAGGGCATATGATCAGTTGTTCAGAACACAGGCAGAAATGTTCTCTTCCTCACAAAGGTCTTCCTCTCTTCCCATCTCTCAGTTTTTGGTAGACAACAGTTGCTGGAATATGAACAATGTTAAGATAGAGCTGCAGAAATTCTTAGATATTTCCATATATTACAGTTAATGTCATAACAATAAGAAGAACAAAGGAAGTGTAAATCTTGATTGTAGAAAGCCATATTTTCCATGCTCCCTTCTGTTTCTTTTGGTAATAGAAAATCAATGGGCCTTTTATATATGCGACACATCTGAAGCACTGAAGCTCCCATCCTCCCTTCATATATGAATAAATGAATTTGTTTACTGTGCTGTCTGAACAAGTGTGTTTCAAAACAATGACAGATTCCAGTGCGCTATCTCCAGCACTTCTTTGCAGCAGAGCCTTTCTGTCTTTCTTCCACATTTCCTACGATGAACAACCCATAACATCGTCTACACAAGCTCTTCACACCCCACCTCGTGACTGAAGAGGGGAGTGCAGCACATATAAAAATCTCACCCAACACAGCACTATCCAATTTCTAGTTGAAACACTGGAATATTTTTCATCCCTTCTCTCATTTTCCAGATAGCAGTTTTCTTTTCCCCAAGTTTGGCACAGCTGCTCTAGTTGCTTACCACTGCCCAGTCACATGCTTTTTCATGGCTTTTGGCATAACCATCCATGTTTTGAGATGATATTTCAGAGGTTCTTCCAATTTTTTTTCATGAAGAATTTTTACAAGGAATCGGTATTTTCTATTAACGTTGGTTGCTAAATTTCTCACTAGTTTTACTATTTAAGAATTCAGTACACTATTAACAAATGCACTGAAATTTCACTGTAAAATATCATGCTCTGTATGGCTTTTTCCTATATCCTGGAACTATTTACATTATGAGTAATTGATTATTTATGGAGATATTCATGGTGCTTTTCTTGGACATGTAAAGAAATCAGTAGGCTATAGGAAAAGAACAATGGAGAGCTCTAGGGAGTGGACTTTTAGGTGTGTTTTTACATTTTAAAAAGCCTTCAGCACCATCAAAAAAATCATTATTAATGCTTAGCATTTTTCTATTGGCCTTAGAGAATCTCAGATAGAGATGGGCTTCCAGGAGGTAAGCATAATGTTAACACTACCTACGGTGCTATGATGTTCATTGCACAGACAGGTTAGATGAAAGTTGGAGAAATTATAGACTTAACCCTAGAGCTGGTAGGAATTTTGACCTTGCTGCTAGGCATGAGGTGACATTGCTGATGCCTCTCAAAAATTATGGAGGAACTTTGATTGTGGAGCAAGTATCAGAACTCTGATTTCCTGACTTTTGACTTCATTTTAGAGGTTATGGAGCACTGATGGTCCCACAAGGACTGCCTGTCCCCTGTTGCCCTTGAGAATATAGGGGGCTTCCCTTCATGTAGTCTGGACACAGAGGACACTCTGCGTTCTGAGCTAGGTCTCAGTTTCGGCAGACAGGACCTCCAAATTGCTTTCCATTTTTTGTTTGATTTGCATTTTATATCTAATGTGGTGGTTTCAGACATTGTGTGCAGGAGAGAGGGAGAGAGGGAATGGCATACTACCTAGGGACAGAAGAGTCCACCTGCTTAAAAGGGAAATGTTGCTGGATAAACACAAATTGGTGTAAGCCACATCATTAGGAGAAAGTTGTCTATCATTAAGCTCTACGTAGTGCATCCCTGTGAGCCTAAAGTAAGTCTCTAGGGGATATACAATCATACTTGCCGCACGAGTGGAAATGCTGAAGATGAGCCACCGCACCATCTGGGTGTCCACCTCCCACCTGTGTTAGCATCATTATATGCATGTTGGGCTGACTTAGCACACTGAGGAGGAAGATGGCCATGCCATTCTCTTTTACCATCTGGGTAATTTACTCTGTGAGTTTTGTAGAGAGGGGATTCATTAATGCAGATATGCAGGGTGCAATTATTCAGATGATGCAGTGGGAGGAAGCTGCATAAAATTTACAGAGTGAGCTGTGCTGGTACCCTGGGCAGTGCTTTTCTGGGTGGTCCTACCTGCAAAAAAATCACACCTAGGAATGCCTTGATGACTTCTCACTGTGTCCCAAATGGCAGCTCCTCCCAGTCGACATCAGTGGGAGCTGTTCTCACTAGGCGAAGGAAATAATAGAAGGCTCTCAGCATCCATCACAACAGAGAGGAAATCTGTGGGAAATGCTGATCATTTATATCAAAATTAATGAGATTTTTGCTCTCTGAACGTGAGGGCTGAGATGTATACTGACTACAGGGAAAAAGAATCCATCCATGGATATCCAGCTTGCCTTTTTTATTTATATTTTTCCAGGGGTCTTGTATAATTGATGAGAGTGTCTATTTGGCAAAGGAATTTTCTGAGCATGAAATTCATTTTAATAGTAATTTTTGCCTTTTAAACAAACTGTTGTTTTTTCCCTTCTACATCTGAAGCCAAAATCACAGGACCACAAAACAAATCAGCCTAATTTCACTGTGAACTTTTCTTTTGACATCCTTCTATTTTTCAAAGAGAATAAATGTGTTGTTACATGTCTGCTCTTTTCCAGACAGAAGAGGCAGAGAGTTATTTTTGAAGCTCCTTAAATCAGAAGCTCTGGCTCTTTACAAAAGCATCCCCACAGGATACCAGGACTGTGTTTGGAAACATATGTGATAAAAAAAAATCAAACCATAAAAATGAACTGAGATCACCTTGTAATTGGGCAGAGAAGACTTCCTGCTGCTGTCTGTATTTTTGTTAAAAGCCGGTGCTTCTGCATTTCTCACCTTTTGCTGTGCGAGATTGTACACAAAATCTCTGATTGCCAAGCAAATCAAAGCCAAGAAGGAGACCCCCTGTTTGGAGGAAACCATCCCGCTCCTATATTCTCTTTTACTGATATTATGTGGGGAAAATTAGATGTACAGAATGAATCAAAAGTCCCTGTAAAAAAAATTAAATAAAAACACCACCACTGGAACAGAGTTATACGGAGGACCCGGAGGAGATCTTAGAATGCATCAGCTTCCATATAGAGTAGTAAGCTAATAGGCAGTTCATTGAAGTTAAAGTATAACATAAACCATAAAATTACAGAGAAAATGGTTGAAAATATAATAAAAAATAATTAAAAATCTTGTAGGAAGGTGGCATATCAACATCTCATGTAAATACAGATGCAGAAAGTGCAGTTCATCATTTGAATGAATGAAACAGTTGAAAACAGTAACAAAATTTGTTGGTTTGTAGTCTGTTTTTCCGAAACTTTGAGAAAACCCCAATGATCCCCGCAACAACTTCCCATTTTTTTCAGTCAGTAGGTGATTTCTCTGTTTTGCTCAGCTACTAGAATTCTTGAGGAAAAAAACACCTACCATAAAATTGGTTAAAACTGTAATATTAAATTCAAAATTAAAAAAAAAAAAAAAAAACCACAAAAAACCAAACAACAACCCAACAAAAAAAGAAAATTCAGTAGTTTTCCTGGTCCTTAAATGTTAGACATGCTATGGAAAGACACAAGTCTCTCCACCAGTCAGGCATTGCATTAACCTTCTAATAGAAACTAGCCTTCTGTTTTCTTTTGTCCACTGCTTTCTACTCTTTGATGAAATGAAATTTCAACATTGTTGAAGACCTATGGTAAAATTGTTTTTTCCATGAAGATGTAAGACAAATTGGACAAGGCATTGAGAGAATACAGAAGCTAAAAATAGGCAGTGTTCTCCCTTCCCTGGAAATTTTTTCCTAGTATCTGCAGCCAGACATATTTAAAACTCAGCATCTCCCACTGATGTGGATATCATACTAATAATACATATTTTACTTTCATGGACTGGCACCTGGAATTAGTTCATTGAGAGCAAATTGGCAACATTCAGTCTGCAAACTTTTTGAGGATGAACGTCTATTTGTTTGCTAGACAAGAACCTGATTTCTAGACACAAGGTCAATCCTAAAAATAGTCTTATCTTTTTAAGAGTGACCTTCATATATGAGAGTGTAAAAGTATTGGTCTTAGAGTTCAGACAACATATGAGAATGTAGTTGTGTATGCATGCACACATAAATATCTGTATTTTGAGTTGATATTTATGTGGTTTTACCTGTACAAATATGTATACATATATGTATACACATGTATTAGGCATATGTATGTTGAGAAGAATGCACGCTCAGTGTGATGGAACTCATGCAACAGCAGTATTTGGCAAAAGTGACAAGCCTTTTCCAGGCTCCTGAATCCTTTTCCTCAGCACACATCGGTGGAGTTCCTGGACCAGGAGCAAACATCCTCGGTGTTTGCCTTTCCGAGACTTGGCAAGGTTATGTTCCCTCTTTTCTCCTCATCATCCAGCAGCATGCTATATACATAGTAAGCACAACAGAGGGCATTGGCTCGCTTGTTATCGTGGCCAGCAATTTTTGCATGTATGCTTAGGTGGTTTTGTAAATACAGAGGATGTAGTATAGGCAAAGTTTTGAAAATGTGGCTTTTCAAGTTTAAAAAAAAATGTTGCTTTTGTATGCATAGATACATAAAACATTCATGTTGTAATAGTGTCTATATCCACAGTGAGGATCAGGAATCTATGGTTTAAAATAAGACATAAGTGAGGTAGAGCTGAATATAGTTGACATCCACATTATGAAGGGCTTGAAATCCAATAGAGCTACTTTATAGTGCAATTTACATACTTTAAAAATAGCTTATTTAGTAGCTGATAAAAGCAGGGGTCAGCTTCCTCTGAAAAGCAAGAGGTGCACAGCTTTAAATACCTGCAGTTATTTTGAGAACATGGGTGTTTAAATTCTAGCAACTCTGCAATTTCAATGCAATTGGAAGTAAAGGATAAATAAAAAATATTATGTAATTTGCTCTGAAGTTATTTGCATATTTTTCTTCTTTCTGCATCTCTACTCTTTCATTTTGTGTTCTTTACCTACCAAAGTACCTACATATGTATTGTACCTATTTATCCACAAATACACACACACATATATATGTAGACTGGTTCTTTATCAAGTATTGAAATACATATGTCCAAAGGCTTATCTCCCTACCTTTAAAATAATTTTCCCAATAATGTTTGGCATGACAAACAGGAATGCAAGTGAAAAATATCAGGAAATTTTTTAACTAATGGTTTTAACTTCCCATCTTGTTTAAATGTTTGTATAATTTCAGTTTCTGCAAAGACCTAAGAGGAAAGAAAGTCAGAGGAATTCATATAATCAGAAAACATTATCTAAGTGGAAAGGAAAAATGCTTCAGGTTTAATTGATAGTTACCAAAAAGCAATGGCTTCTATCTCTTCACTTAAAAAAGATTTAAAAAAATTTCATCCCAATAGAGTTTTCAGTTATTAGCGGAGGTTTCCAAAATCTCAAGAGGGAAAGTGAATGAAGGTATTAAACACAAAAGCTTATCTTGGGGACTTTAGTTCTGCCTCAAGCTGCTCACGTTATGTATTATCCTCACCTGGCCTACCTTTTTGAGAAAGGGACCAGGAGAGTCGAAGTATTTCTGTGCAGTAGTGGAAATCAAATTCCTCAAGACGCTGAACAAAAAACACTGCAGAAATGGACCAAAAAATAGAAAACTCTGACTCATGTTCATGGCTACCTGTATGTTTCTTTTTTTTCACCCCCCCCCCCCCCCCCCCACCTCCAAATTCTCTGAGTCTGTGACCTGTAGTGCTTCTCAGTCAGGTTGAGGTTTTGCAGGGGAAGGGGAGGTACTGGAAATGGTGTGGTGTCACACCAAACTGTGAAAATACTTATGTAGGAATGACATATCCCTTTTAGAATGAGTATGGTAGTCACTCTTTTTCTGAGTACAAAGGTAAGTATTATAGAATCATAGAATTGTAGAATCATAGAATGGTTTGGGTTGGAAAGAACTTTAAAGATCAGGTAGTTCCAAACCCCCTTCCTAGTCAGGGACACCTTTCACTAGACCAGGTTGATCAGACCCCCATCCAATGCAGCCCTGAACACCTCCAGTGATGGGGCATCCACAGCTTCACTGGGCAACTTGTTCCAGTGCCTCGCCACCCTCACAGTAAAGATTATTCCCCTAAGGAAGATCAATAATTAGTACAGGGTGATTTTTTTGATGTATATATTAAAAAAAAAAAAAAAGAGAGAAAAAATAATTAGCTTCACAAAGGAAGTTATGTCCCTGGGTGGAGTTCCAAAGACATGCTGCTGAGACCCTGTATGGCATCATATTCATAAAACAGAAAATGAAAATTGATATGATGCCATTCACTGATGTTGTAATGTTATGTCCAGTAGTAAAACCCAAACTTGACTGCACTGAGATAGGGAAAAGCTTCACGACACTGATAATGGAGCAACTAGGTAACAGCATGGCAGGAGCCATGCTAATAAATGCAAACTAACATATATAGAGAAGAAATACACTAAGTTTACAAGAAAGATGTTTGGATCAAAATTAACTGTTGGTATTTTCAAGAAGATGTCTTAGAGACAGAGTGATTTAATTTATGAAATGTTTAGCTGTGGCAGAAAAAGGAAAAATGTGAATTTTAGGCATTACTAGAAAATTAATAGAAAGAAAATGGTAAGTATCATCATGAAAGTACATATGCTTTTCTGTCCTTCTATCTCAAAAGATACTTAATCGAACCATAAAACTGACAAAAAAAAGGTAAAAAAGGTGATCAAAGATGTGGAACATCTCCCAAATGTGAGAAGGATTAAATAGAGTCGGACTTCTTAGCTTGGAAAAGAGATGATCAAGGAGGGATAAAGCACTAGTCTATAAAATCACAAAGAAGGCAAACTGGGAAAATGGAAGTTACTGATCATTATTTCCAAAAATGAAGGAAAAAAGGGTTGTCAAATGAAAACTTTGGGCAGTAAGCATAAAATAAACAAAAGTAAGAAACTCAGAGTTATGGGATCTCAAGGCCAAAAGTATACATAGGTCCCAAACATAATAGGATAAACTCACAGAAGATACATCTGTGGAAGACTGTACAGGATAAAACCACAGGTTCCCAGATTGGGGACTTTCTAAACCAGAATCTGTACCTGAATCCTGTTTTTATCAGCAAAGTTAAAGCCTCAGCCTGAAGTTCTTGTGCTACTTCTAGAAACAAATACCTTCAACTGGAGAATTTTGTTTGTGTGGGGATTTAGTCAAGAGACTTCAGTTAGCTTTTTTGAGAGGGAAGGTGTAGACTAACAGACAAAGGGTTTGTGCCCCACTTCTGTGCAAGAGAGCAAAGTGAATGACATACCTAGAAGTTGTATCTAGGGGGCTACCGTCATCTACACAAACAGCAGGCAAGTTTCCATGTGACTGTGAAGAGCAGTAGTGTGTTAGTGGACGGCTCTTTCCGCCACGGTATTTTATTTGCTCTCTGAACTCTGCTTTGGAGAGAAATTCCAAAGAAAAGGTGAGTGATGCAAGACAATGTGTGTACTGGAATGATGTGCTCCGCTTCTGATGGCATTGTTCCTGGCAGGACAAGCTCAGATGCTAAATGCTAGATCCAAATTTTCAGTAGAGAATGGAAACAAAGCAAATCTGAAATGTTTGTGCTGTTTACAAACCCTTCTCTTCTGCTTGGTGTCACATACCCTGGTCACAGCTGCTCTTAGCAAAGAATGTTTTCTAAGGAGAAATCACGGCAGCTTAGGGAAGGTGAGGAAGGATGCCGAATGAGAGCAGGGAGCTGTAGCTTGTATTTTCGGGAACTTAATGACTAGTTTTGAGGCAAAGACTTGAAGGCCAAAGTCTGACAGGCTGTCAGGCACTGATTGCCGTTTTCATAAAGGGCACTATGCAAGTGTAAGTGATTGATAGATTGATTGATTTATTTTGCTGAGGTTCCTTTGTGGTCTCCTGGGGGATTTTCTGGCCACACCTCTCAGGCTGAAAGCACTTGCTCTGCCTGCTGTTGCTTTTTTTTTTATTTGTGGGTAATGAAAATTTGTTACAAGCCTTCCCTTTCATCTGTACATGGCAGGCTGTCACACAGAAACAAGCCATTCTGGAACCTTGCTTCCTTCCAAATTGCTAAATATTTTTCTTCAAATTGCTTCCCTAATGGGCTAGTATAATAGGAGCAGCATGCTCTCTGCCCACGCTGAAGATGCCAGAGCATTTGTCCAGTGCACATGTGCGTTGGGCACAATAAACTCATTGCCTGGCCTGGAGACAGTGCAGCACTGCTGCTGATCTAATCTATATCACACATTCCTTGGGCACTATTGTGCACTCAATGGATATAGACCTATATGCACACAGATAGGTACCTGTGCCTCCCCTGCAAAAACATACTTCTTCAGGGAGGCAGCCGTCTATAAATCCCACTGTCCTGGGGAAGGAGCTGTGATTGCATTTTGTAAGGTGAGACACAATGGCAGGAGGAGGAGGAGGCAGCTACACAGCCATCGAGTAAGCCATGCGAGCAGTGACAGAGCTGAGCTCACTAATGGACTGGCCTGGCCAGTTTTTTATTGACTCCAGTTGCTGCTTTTTGGAGGGGCAGGCACCAGCAGTCCCCAGGGTCAGCAGTTCCATGTGCTCTATGCTAAACTGTTGCTGACCCACTGCTTTATGAGCCTAAGTGCTTATCCAGGAACAGAAGTGAATAGGTTGTGTGTGATAAGAAAATAATTTGCCAAAACTGCAACAATAAAGAAGGCCTGATGGGATCTCTTATGGTATGAATAGCCTGGAGCAGCTGCAGATTTCTCTCTGCTTTCACAATTATTTTCATTTTTATAATAACTAAAAAGGGAGCATTGTCCACAGGCTCCTGCAGCCCATATTTTCATATCCAATCTAATATTTCCATATACATGTATATACATTTTATACATTGTGTATCTTTGTGAATAAAATACAGGAACAGAAAAAGAAAGAAAAAGGAAAAGTTTTCTCAGATAAGAGGCCAGTTGGCACACCAGCTTAACCTGTTCCTCCTTTCTGTTTCTCTCACAACACTTCTTGATGGATTTCTGCACAATCAAAAGCAGCCAGCCCAAGACACATGGAGCCACTTTTCCTATGCACAGGTGCCTGGTACAGCCACACACGGGCAGCTTTCAGTGTCGTGATGAAAAGCCCCATGCCCCAGGGTAGCCATCCTCCCCCACTGCCTGTGGGGCTGGGAAGGTCACTCATACACTACTGTACCCCATCCAGGGGCAGTGTCTGCTGAGAAAGTTGAGTATATTTTCTATCTCTGAGCACGTTTTCTATCTTGGTGCTATGGAGGGGCTTCAGTCCAACAGCTGACCCTGCACAGCCCTCCTCAACTCACCCCATTCCCCACTTCCCCAACCAGTCTATGGCATTTTTATTTCTCTTGGGGGCACAACGAGGTCTGATGACTACTCCGTGCTCCATTCCCCACTCTGAAGAGCCTGGTGACAGGCTCTGTGCAATGAACTTCTCACTTGCCCATCGGTCACTGGGTTAAACAGTGGATTGCCCAGAAAGTTTTCCTGTGGTCCAAAGCTCTGAAAGCCATGCCTAGGGCTTCTTCCAAAATCTACAACAGGGCCAAGGCCCTTGTAGAGGTACCACACACAAGGAAGTCTAGGTCTCTAAGGCTCTCCCAGAACATCTAAAACCACCACAGAAAGAGTGACTCCCAAAAATAAACTCCTCTTGCAGTTCAATTCAGCATAAGACCAGACTCCAGCCCTGGATGTCACATAAGGGTCAGCTATGCAAAATTGAGAAAACTGTTGTATAAAAAAAGACACAAAGAAATGCTCAGATTGTGGCTGATCTCTGTAGCTGATTGCTCAAGAGGTCTCCAGTGAATCATGCTGAATGAGCTTTTTGTTGCCTTTACTGTTTACAGGAGTAGCTGAAGTCAGAGAGAGTTCTCCTGTCTTACTGCTGACGGCTACAGTATGGCGGGACTGTGGTGCCTTAGCATATAGTGATCAATCTCATTTCAGTTCATTTTGCTAGAATTTAATTTTCACAAGGCCCAGTGTGACCACATCCCACTAATTTCCCACTTGGATATTTTCTTAAAACAGAGAGACCAGATGAAGATTCTGCAACTCCTGTTGGTGAAATAATAATAATAATTTATATTTATTAAGTGCTGCTTTTCCCAAAGGACTGTCCAAATGCTTTCCAAAATTTGTGTTTGCAGGAATCCCTTCACCAAGGAAAGAAAAATAGGCAGCTTCTTCCTTGGCACACAGCAGCACTAGTACAACAGCTCAGACTAGGGAATGAATCAAAGGTTTAATGTTATTAAATCTTTGTGGTTCTGTTAGAGTAATGCCCAGAAGTCCCGAGAGGGACCAAGCTCCCTCTTGGGATGCGTGAAGTAAGTAGTAAGGGTATTGAAAGAAAGCCAGGGAACAAGAAATGGTGAAAAGCATGCTCAAAGAAGAGTAGGAAGAAAAAGACAGGGATAGAGAAACACATGCATGATTGCATAGGTTTCAAAGACATGATAAAGTCATGGGGTTGGAGGGACCTGTGATGTTATCCCATACACTCCTCTGTCCTACAGCAGGTTAATCACTAATAGACACTTCTGTTCAGTTCTCATGATCTCCACTGGTGGAGATTTTACAGACTTCTGAAGCAGCTTCCTCTTAGTCTGTACTCTTCCCTTGCTTTAACATGAACCTGAATGTTTCTTGCTATTACAAAGACCTGTTATTCCTCATCTTCTGCACAACATCTTTGCAGGCTATCATTACCATTATTCTGTAGACTTCCTACAAAGCTGTCAGGGTGAAGTTAACGCTAGGTTTATAACAGACACATGCCATAAGATGGAATCTAGAAGAGGACATGGCATGAGGCTATCTATCTCCATGGGGGGCTGTGTGGTAAAGGTGCTTGTGGAATTTACAGAGGGATGGAGGCTGCTGGGTTGGGATTTGCAGTCCTTTGGGAAAAGTGAGACATGTGAAAGAGATTACGGACCTTGCTGTTAAGACCATAAATGCTCATCTCCATGTTTGTAGATCATTGAGGAAACGTGTTTTAACAGTCCGCAAGGAAACCAAAGCAACAGGTAAAGTGATTGAAGCACGGAGCTGGAATGGACAGTTGCGGCAGCAGCAGTGACGAACAGAGGGGGAAAGGCTGTGATGGTCAACAGTGTGGGCTTAGCTAAATGTGGTAGCTAGGAAATGCCGCGTAGTCACACGTTACAGTTTCTGGACAACAAAATAAAAATGGCCACTACAATATGGGTCTGCATGAGTGAAAGGTTAATGACATTATGATTAGGCAGAGGAAGCAGTAGAAGGATTTGGGAAAGCAAAATTAGTAGCTCTGTGCTAATGAGCTGGAGCCAGCAGGACCTCTGTAAGGAAAGTTTGCTGATGCATGTGGAGATACAGGGCTGGAAGGAATAAAGGTATCCTGCAGATACCAATTTGTGAGCATTGAGAAAGAATATGTGTATTGATTTGGAGCTCAGTTCACGAATGTGAACAGATACAGAAAACTAAAAATCATTTCTCCTCTCTTATTTTCTCCCACAAGGAAAGCAGTTTCAGGTGTTAATGTCCTCTCTACTGAGTCTCTTACACCCCCATCTTCTTTGACCTGATTTGGAGTAGTGCTTGTTAGTCAGGCAGGAGGAGACTTTCTAGTTCCTCATCCACAAAACATACTAACACCAATCCTGACAGTGGGCAACTAACAGTGTACAACATTGAAGTATCTGCCCTGGAACAAGATTTGTCGGAGGGACTAAGAAGATGCCACTGGAAAATTTCACAAGTTTTAAAATTTCCTTTCTTTTCCCTACTCTTTGTTTCCCAGGGAGTGGAGGATGCTTTGCATTTCAAAGGCAGTACTTAGGGAACCCCAGCTGAAGGGCCAAGTGCATCTCAACACCCAGACATCCTCCTCCTTGGAGACTACCCAGGTACACGTTAAAACTGAGCTCTGAGCTGGCCCATGTCTCATCAACATCCTTTGCACTTCTTTAATGACAGAGCTTAGCAAGGCAGATTTGAGCTTCACCTCCACAGACCCAGATCCACTTGTTTAAGTAGAATATTTTGTTGTTTATGCTGCAGGCTAAACAGCTAGGTTTACCTAGGGTCTCTTGTTAAAATGAGCCATCTGTGGCAGCTGTGGTAATTATACTCAGACTACTGTACCTTTCATGCAGAGCTCTTAGATTTGTGTTGAGACTTTGAAAACAAGAGGAACAATGGCACAAGGGGAAAGAAAATATCTCCTTAGAGTGAAAACTATCATGAGGTCCTCCCTTCCTTAATTTTCAAGTCTTCCCTGGATTAACCACAAATCTCAAGTTGCTCAGTGGCTGTTCCCTGTGACAAAGTACTACAAAACTGTCTGAGGGCAAAGAGCAGATGCCAGTCTGAGGCAGGTTTTGTACCTCCTCCTCATCAGTAAATGCTTGCTCACACTTTGCTTTAGTGAGTCAAGTAAATTTAGTATTTGTGCTGCTCTGAAATCTGGGCAGTGACATAAGTACTACCATAGGTGTTGGTCTCTTCACCCATTCTGAACGCTCAGCACAACTTCTGCAGTAGTTGCTGTGCAATTTGCTTTCCCTGTCCTCAAAGCCATCAGTGCTGCTGTGAATAGGAAGCAGCAGGAATTGCTCCAGAGCAATGCCAGGTATTTCCTCCTCTCCAGGGGGGCTGAGCACGCTGCCTTGGGGAGGGTCAGACCTTTGAAATCCCTTGGCTTTCCAGTGCTGCCAGATAGACTGCAAGGCTTAACAGCAGACAAACTTCTGCATGGCATATGCTAATTCTCCTAACTTTCCTTGCTTTAAAGGTTCTCCAATTAAACCCACATATTGTTTTCATATAGTAGCTACTCAGTAGTGAAATATCTGAAAACACATGATACTGGATGACGCTTTGAAGGAAACATAGAGACCTTTAAAATTCCAAGTTGTTGTACATGATATCAAATAACAATTTTTTTATCTCTAATCTTCTCCCAACTAAAGCATAGATTTGAACAGATGGAAATAAGAAAGATTGTTGTAGTAAGCATTGATGCTATCAGCCGGAACTGGCAATAACAAAAGCAGATCCTGACTCTTTGAACTTTCAGGTAGTCCAAGGTATTTTCACATACTATTATTTTGTGGTTTTCACTGTGGGTTTTCATATACTGTAGGAAGAGTTCAATCATAAGAGTAAGTCAAGTTAGTGTGGCCAGGAAAGAACAATAGGTTTGATTCACTTATGCTGCTTGTGGCACTACCGCAGCAGAATGTCTGCCCTAGCTGGGGGGAGGTCAGAGTGGTGCAAGGTTCACAGCCCTAGCTGACTCCCTAAATGAATACAGCTGATCTGGAAAAATGCTGTCAGCAGAGCAGGGAAGGGTGTTCTCATTCTCCATAGCCCCTCAGCAGTTTCCAAATCACTAACGAGGTGTTTGCAGTACCAGGATGTGATTTAAAGCTCCTGTCCACAGGGCCAGTCATCTAATGAGCATCTGCCCTCTTTGGTTCAAGAGCAAATCAAGTCCATCATGTCTGTTGTCTAAAAAGTCATGGATAAATAGTCCAATAACAAACAGTATGAAGTAATTTCCTGCACAAACTTACTGCACCCTGATCTTTACCACAAGCTCAAATTTCTTGTGTGGGCTCAGATTTTAGCAAAGAATTACGGTATATTGCTTTCCATGAGAAGAATTTCCCACTTAACGGATCTCAGGACTCTATTAGACCCTTGGCTAATGGAAAACCATAAACCATCCCAGAGCTTTCTAGAACTCCATGGAGAGCTGAAAGTGCAGATATTTAGCCTCTTCAAGGGCCAGGGACTGACAGAGGACTCCTTAAAGAAATGCCAAGCTAATAGAAGTTCCAAACAATTTTGTTTCATACGACTTCTAAAGTAAAAGATGACTATATTAATCTGAGTATTATTTAATGGCAGCATTAGCTCTTCTTCTATCTCTCTGCTTGGTTGTATCTGCCATCAAATTCGAGGTTCTGGCCTGATTGTTTAGCTTTTTTCTGGGCATGAGTTTTTTTGTGCTACCCCTTGGTGGCTAGGTCTGTTTGGCTGCTAACTTTGACTGATGCAGTCGTAAGGTTGTGCATCTTGTTGCACATGGTCCTGAAAATATGCAAAGCAGCTGGGCCCATATGGGGTCTGGCCACCCCTGTTCTTGTCCTTGTCACACTCCCTGTGCTATAAGCAGTGAAGTTTGGCTGGACCTATTGGACTGTTCTTCTGCCACTTGGGAACTCTCCAGCCTCTGGTTCCATGCACTTCTGCACTAGTGCTGTGTCAGGGTAAACGTATATCATCTATTAACATATCCACATCTTGTCTGCAAGTCAAAATATAGTGGAGAAACAGGTCTTACTAGCACTACAATGTCTCATTGGGCATATCCCATGCATTTCAATTCACCATAGGCACTGCAGATTTATACACCATTTTTCACTCCAGCATATATATGCCACTTAATGTTGGAGAGGCTCTGTCTGTTGGTAGCTGGTGATTTTTTGAATGGCTGCTCGTGAGTCTTTTTTATTTTAATATTTCTTAACTCATCCCCTCCTAAAACAAACTTACATTCATTCATTAAAATTAAGGCACTAAGATTCCACAGAGACAAACTCCGGAGAGGGCTGATAAATTACACAAATAAGCTGTATTTATAATACCTCTGATGCCTCCAAATAGGCATTTTATAGAAGAGAAGCTCCAGCAAGCTGATAAATCTATTCTCTGATACTGCAGCTAAACTGCATTTCAATACCTGAAACCATCTGTTTGATACAAGCACACACTTAGCATAATATGAATACCTTAGCACACAGGTACCTTATCGTAGTGCATTCCTTCATTTTCTCATAAGCAGTAATTATATCCCAGGCAGACAGGAGTGTGTGGTGGGTTGGAGAGGAGGAGAACCATGTAAAGAAGATGCATTTTTTTTCCTTAATCTGTGAATTGGACAGAGCACGTGAAGGTCTGTAAGCCACAGAGTGCCAGTGAGAGAGAGACAGAGAGACAGACAAAATTATTTGCTTTGCTGGGTCTTGCAGTTTGGAGTAGTGCCTGCTTTATTTGCAGGACTTTTTTTCCCCAGACGCCCACCCAAGAACCATTCAGCTACATTTATTATTCTGTCAAATACAATGTGCAATAAAGAGCCAGTCTCCCCAATGATGGGTACCTGTGTTCATAGCTCCACAGTGAAGCACATAAATCACATGTGAAGGGCAATGCACATGTGCTTTTTGTTTCTTGTATCACCTTTTATTATCTTAGGACTGAAAAGTTAATAACCCAGTGGGTAATCATGCCATTATCAGTTTACATTGTAGTAAAGCCCATTCAAATGATGATTACATATGTTAATGAGTGTCGTTATAATGCACTACACAGTACATTACCTTCAATAAATATAATTGTTTATGCACTTTAATGAGGGGATATAATGCCCCCCAAACTAATGGCATGGACTGAATTGTGATTTATTGCTGGAAAACTTTGTCATTAAGAAAGGAAATCTCCCAAACCCTTTCATGTTTATCTAACTTTTTCCTTCTCTAAAAGCTGCCACTCATCTCTCCTTCCTTCTGCTTGTAAGGGGAAAATAGCTGTAAGACACTTCAGCAGTGTTTCTTGTCAATGTCTTCCTCCACCTGAAGAAGCAGAAGGTGGGTTCATTTAGAAGGTTTAATGAAGATCATTATGTTTACCCCTTAGTAAGAATTAATGCACTATCTGGCAACAAAACTGATAACAGGTCAGAATTTTGGCTGCAAATCAAGCAACAGGAAGTAAAAATGTTGGTTGTTAAACTATAGACTAGGAATAGAAAATAAGATTAAAGATGATATTTTGGCCTGTGGTCCTTCATCTAGCTATAGAATAGTCAGAGAATAGTTGGCTGTGCAGAGCATTCAAAGCTCTCCAGCTGGGAATGAAGAAAACCAGAGGTGAAATGCCACCTGATCTCTTCAATCTCTAGGCACTTTCTTTTCCAGAGGAGTGAGATAAAACCTTTCTTTGTGGACTCAATAAGAAATGACAAAGAGGCAGAGAATGTTAAACCAGGCAGCACTGTGTAACCAGCTGAGGGTGCAGCAGGCTGAGCGAGATGAGCTATCAGCAACTAAACTGCACAAGACTGGAGTTTCCTCTTTAATTTCCCTCCACTTGGTTTCCTTCCTGAATGGCACTGCTGTGACATTTCCATTACCGATGAAAAGTAGTGCGCTTTGTACAGTAGTCTCTTCTCCTATTGAAGTCGGTGCAAAAACTCCCATTGATTTCAACAGCAGAGGCAGCGAGCAGGCTGCGGGGGCATGGTTGCCTCTGCAGAGAATTTGCATGCAGTATGTCCTAATTTTGCTCTCTCATCAGTGTCAGAAATTTAAAAAAAACTTTCCTCGAGTCTTAAAGAATAAAAGAATGCTGGAATTTAGAACAAATAATAACAGGAATTCTTCTAAATGCTATTAAAATTCAGGTGTGATGGCAGGGAACATGAGAAAGCTGCATGTGAAAGACCAGTAGGAACTGAAGTAGCTTCTTAAGGTATATTCCCAAATATGTGTATACACAGCAATTACTTGAGAAACTTTCCAAAGATCACAGTCATGTTCCAACTAGTTTGAAAGTCAGTAGTGTAAAAAAACTTTGACATTGAGATGCAATTTGTGGTAAGATCTAATTAATTTTTTTGCTCCTAAGAATAATTTATTATTTACACTTCTTATTATATATGTATTTTAGCTTCATTAGTCTGCAATGCTGGAAAAAATTATACCTTCAAGTCCTATTTATCAAATTAATGGTGCAATTTCATAGTGACACATTCCACATTCATTAAACCAAGTACAGTAAAAATGCATTTAAATTAGATTAGTGTGATGTAATAACGATTCCAGTGTATGAGGCGATATTCTAGCAGCAAAGAAACACCCAGATCGAGTTGAAAGCAACTTTGAGATAATTTTTCAAAATTAATTTTGGCACTGGTTTAAGTGAAAGAATAAGGACTAACAAGTCCTCCCACAGCTCGCTCCATGTGGGAGTGAAGGGTTCTGAGTGGGTTTGCGGGAAATGAGTGGCAGAGTTTTTCTGGCCACTGCAGTGGAGGAAGTCATGCATGCTCGCAGAAAGCAGCTTTGTCAGCCTCCTGAAATGTTGGGGAGGGACACCCACCTGAATTTACCTTTTACCAGTGTTGACTGCATGCCACCACAGAAGTTGCTGCCAGCCCCTTGCAATTGTGACTCTCCAGACTATTTTAGTTTGACAAAGGCTCACATCTGTGCATGCATCCAGATGCATGCACAGGCGCGAATGCCTGGATGTAGAACCACTTTGAAGTACCACTCATGCCCCTTGCCTCCTGAATTACTGCTGTCTAGCAGCACTTGAGCAGTCTCCAGGCCACAGAGGCTGGGTGAATCTTGGTCCATTTCCATTGACCTCATTCGTGCTAGCGATCCCAACCGCAGTGCAAAACAGAAACTCTAGGTGAGTGCCAAATTCACAGTCTATGAGAGGCCTATAAAACCATAAGCCCTTCTGCCTACTCATGCCACATACACTACCTGCTTCAACAATCCTTCTGTGAAACAGGCAGAAACTCATGTCACCTTATTGTAGTGTTTTTAACACCAAGTTTTAGTTTAGCGCATTCCCTGTAGCTTAACTTTCCTGGCTCAGTCAGTCAGTGAGTGTCAAGTAGCAGGTTGATGGAGGTTGCTGGTCAAGGAACAAATCACCAGGAATTCATGTCCTGAAGCTCTGATTGAATCAGATGGGGGCTGCATGTCCCCTCCCTTCACATGCTGATACTCCTCTCGCAGTCTTTGCAGCCCAGCAGAGGAGTGCTTTCAGCTGGCTGACACTCAACCCTGCACTGCTCCAATATCACATTAAAGAACCAAATTAAATCAGAATAGCCCCTTAATAAAAAAAAATCTTTCTTTCGAGTACCCACAGGGAGTTTTGTATTGTGTGAATCTGTTTTTCCGACTGTAAGCCTTCAGGGCAATGACTATCTTTATTTCTGAAACACAAACAATATTAAAACACCATTGGCACTTAATAAATCAGCAAAACTACAATAGTTACATAGGCCTCTCGATGAGCCATCAGTTACCTTAACACATTAACAAAAGTGTGCCCTCTGCATTTTGGCGCATGGCTTGTGAGGAGTGTGCGGTGTCTGGTGGCAGACTAAGCACTCCAGATTTTGGAGGATACTATTTATTCACCAAAGAAGCACTGGACCATTGCAGGCGTCACTGCAGTGACCTTCTTAGTCACTTCTATCCTGCCCCAGGAGGTACAGTCCCACTGGGGGATACAAGTTCATTCTCCATCTGGTATCTCTTGAGCTGAGGTGCAAAGAAAGGTGGCAAAGATTGGTGTAAGACTACTCAGACTATCTGTTTAGAGGATGTTGTGTTAGCATGAGTTATCAATACTTGTGGTGGCACAGGGCTGTGCCAGTCAGGGATGGTACAATCCTGACATAAAAGGCAGTGCCCCATGGTCACTGCCCCATGGTCATTTCTGAGAAGGCTGAGCCGGTAGGGCTTATAGAAAAGAGCTGGAGCTGAGATACGTCGGTTTTAAATTGAGGAACAGGGGCATGGCAACAGGGTAGAAAACTAAGAATCTTCTGGATTGAGCTGAATGTGCATTGATGGTAAGGAAACTGCTGCATTTTCAAGGGACTACATCAGCCCCTTATAAACCCAAACATAATTTACAGACTTAGGCCCAGAGATACCCTTGCCAAAAAAAAAAAAAAAAAAGGTTTTCAAAATTTTTCTTTAAAGATGTGCTAAAAAGCTGAGTTGAATCACTGTGTGTAAATTCATGTATTAATATAAACAATTAAGCTTGATTAAAAAGAAATAAGTTTTGCCTCTGGCCTGACTGACCTCAAATTTCTAAGGGCTGCTTTTCCAGTCCTAAGGGCCTGAGCTATGTGTCCTTTTGACTTCAGCTTCTTAGCCTGTCATCCCCAGGCATATCCTTTCTTCCACGCTTCCCCCTCCCCTTCTTCCAGTGGATATAGACTTATTTAAACAATTAAAGCTGTATGCCCCTACAGCCTTCTCCAGAAAGCAAGGGGCAAGACACAACTAGTCAGCTTGAGCACTCAGAGATGAAAAGAGCAAATTAAATAAAATGATTGATAAAAAAAAATATAAAATCAAACCTAAGCCGAAATTTGCATTTGCTCATCTATCTCAATTGAAGATTTCTGCTACCAAGCACCATATGGCGCTGTGTGAGGCTATAAATATGCTGCTCTTCCAGACCCATTTCTAATGTCATTTCCCATCAGTAAACAGGTGCTCCTGGCTTCTCCTGTGCCTCTGAGATCACAAAACTTGAGTGGGTACCTTTTGTGTACCCACAGGATGCAGATGCAACTTGTCCGTGTGTGTTCCCCTTGCATTGGAGAGTATTGGCTGTATTTCCATGGTGTGTGCAGGACAGCAGAGCAAGCCCATGTTACAGAGAGCACCTGTGGCAGCTTCCTTCCTCCATACTTTTCCTAACATCTTCATGCCATTCAGCAGGGCTGATCCCATGCCCAGAGGCTCCTCCTATCCGGATCCTTAGCCATGGCACCATCGGATCTCCCTGGCAAAACTCAATAGGTACTAGGTCTTGCCTGCTCTCCTGCTACTCTCAGTAGGGCAGAGGAAAGGGGAGCAGACAGTGTATCCCCACAGGACATGAGATTTGCCTTGGGGGGAAGCCGGGAAATCAGTCAAGAAACATGAATGCCACCTAGAAAACCTGGAACCATCTTACTTAACAAGGTCTATGGGCTTTAACCATTTCAGTGGCAAATTTCTGTGTCATTCTCCTGTAGAAACCCAAGCACGGTGATGAAGCACCATCTTGCAGATGAACCCCATCTTGCATTCTGCTACAGCCTGAGGACTTCATGGCCTCTCTGCAATTATTTAGAGGGCTGGAGTTTGGTTAGTGTACTCTGCACACTGAGAAGGACAAAGGGAAGCACCATAGGTAGTACCAGGGTGTACTTTGTGAGGATAATCTGAATATTGCCTTACAAGGACACTATGAGCCCATTGCCTTGGACTGGGGACAAGGACTCAGGCTATTCATGTCAGGCTTTTGAACCATCCATTGCAATGGTTCAAAAATATCCAAAAGGTCAATATATTGTTCATACCACATCAGTGATACTAGGGGGAATAACAACCTTCAGTAAATCCTATTATTTTCACAACTATACTAATAACATGAGAAACTATAGATATAATAAAAGTTTATATCTATAGTTGCTCTGCAGACACCTCCTCTGGTATGGTATAAATATAGTATATGAGACTTGGCGGTGTAATACAGTTTTTATTTCAATTTTTTAGGGATGGCCATGCACATCCATAACTCATGAAAATAAAAAGTGTATTACACTGCCAACTGTTACATATTCCCTAGTAAAGCAAAAATGGCAAGATAAATTTTATTTTTCTCTTCTCCCCACCAACAAAGTGTCTAGCTGATATGGTTGTGATGAAGTGTTAGAATAAATATTATTTATCCAAACACTTTCTATACCCTAACTGTGTCTGTCCTGTCAATTTGACAGTCTTGTCTGTCAAATGCTAGGTACTTTCTTTTTTTCCTTCATGCTGGCTTTGGTCTTAATTATATGCTGCTGTACTTGCCGTTATTCTCCTTAGAAATGCTCTCCCATGTCCTGCTCTTGAATTTTCTCAGACATGTTCTCTTTGGGTCTTAAGAGCTCTAACATCTGTGTGGGACATGTGTGTTGGCTTGGTAGCATAAGGCTGCACTTCTTCAAGATGTGCAAAATAGTGTAAATGAGGAAGTATCCCAGCTGCATGTTGTGCATCAGTGGAATAAGAGGTGAAAAACCCTATGATTCATAGGTAGGGATGAGGAAAGAAGTAGACACTTGAGTGCAGCAGGCTAAGTCTCCTATACCTAAGAGAAATGTAACAAATATGTCACTCCTATACTATAAAAAGGAAAAAGTGATAAAATTCTGTTTTATAAAAATGGCATTATATTACGACCAGCTCTTAAGCATCCACATAGCAATGAACTGGGAGACAGATTAACTGTTCTGGGCTTGTAGGGACATCCAGTGTGGTGCTGCACAGAGTAACAGCAAAACCACAAGCACTGGGGAGTGGGGTTGGGAGACCTCAACACACAGCAGCGGGGCCAGGCAGGGTCCAGCCAAGTCAAGAGCTATCTACATGCTACGTTACTGCTGTCAAAGCTGAGCCGCCTCCTGCAAAGTTTCTTCAGTGGCTCTGTCCTTTCCCCTCTGAGAACTTCAGCTTGTGGTGAGGGTGGTTTATTCAATTTTTGGCAAGACAGCCCTGCATTAGGGGACATGTAGTGTCTGTCAGTTGCCCCTCAATCCATGGTGCAGTCACTGACCTCTCCTCAAGACTAGAACAGGAGCAAGAAACCTTTAATGCCTGGGAAAGTCGGCTTGGTGACACCAGTGCCAACCACCATTTTCTCTCAGCATGCCTAATTGATTAATGTAATAAAATTCGACTCAGACAAATGTTTCTAACATGTATTTAGTTTGAAGTTTGCTGTTTGAAGTTTGCTGGATGTAAAGTAACTCATCACTTATAGGCTTTTCCTGAGGGTATCAGTAGATGTTATAAAATTATTACTTTTGTCAGAAATCTCACTTCTTTCTTTCTTTCTTTCTTTCTTTCTTTCCTTTCTTTCTTTTTCTTTCTTTCTTTTCTTTCTTTTTCTTTCTTCCTTTTTCTTTCCTTTTCTTTCTTTTCTTTCTTTCCTTTCTTTCTTTTCTTTCTTTTCTTCTTTCTTTTCTTTCTTTCTTTCTTTCTCTCTCCCCCTCTACACCCTGCCCCATCCCATGTCTGTGTAAAGAGATATCAGAGACCTTGGGCCAAAGACCAAGGGATGCTGTGTCAACTGCCACATGAAAGAGAAATTTGAGCTTCCTGTCTCCACAAACAGCCCAGGTTCTCAGCCTGTACAGAAATCTACCCCTCATGATTCTCTCCTGTACAACAAATATCTACTACCTCCTCACCTGGAATCCTTGGAGCTGGGATTTAAAAAAGGAGATCATACCATACAAATGCAGAAGAAAAAGAACTTCCTAGATCCATAGAGGTACTACACACATACATACACAATGATCAACAACAACCATCCACCCCTTCAAAACTTGCGTTTAAGCTACAAATGGGCAGACCAATGCCCAGAGGAGGAGATAAGCATGCACAAGGCAAGGAAAAAGCACGGTTTAACACAGCCCAGCTGATGATATGGTTTTTATTACAGCCCCAGCATACTAATTCCAGACCACTGCACAGGTGGGAGGGAGGTGCTTGAGGGCCAACGAACATGGAATTTTATCAGTGTGTCACTATTACAGCAACACCTGTGCTAAATAACGTTGAGCGTTGATCCACTGTGAAGAGTCAGTGCTCAGTAGCCCTCAAAATTTCTCATTTCTTACCTGCAGTGGTGTGGTCTTGTATTTGAGCAGTGGCTGCATAGAATTTCCTAAATGTTTTCCTTTCTTCTCCTTTAGGATGCCTGTCACACAGACACACAGTCCCTAAATTGCCACCTTCCTGTCTGCATTTTTCTTTTCATTTCTCTTCTTCTCGTGCAGTGAAAGACATTAGGGATGGAGTAATAAAAGCACATGATAAAACAGCATCACCGGGGAGATCTATGCCTTGGAAATACAGGAACAAAGTCTGCACTCAGGCAAACTTTCCATTGATGACAGTGGGTTATGCCTCATGACAAAAGGCAAAGGAGTCCTTAAAACTGCCTAATTAAAGTCCTAGTTCAGCTAGAGTGCCTAATTTAAGACAGATGACTCAATGTTGATGGTGCTGCACTTTAAGTTGGGTACCTGCCTAAGTACTTGACTGAATGGAAGCCCAAGCAATGTATCTTTAAAAAGAAATGGCAGTGGAATACAACAGCCATTCTAACCACTATATATAATTGACTAAAAAATCAAATTACTGGAAAAGGTGCTGTAGTTACAGTGAAAAATAATAAATAAATGACTTACAGATTGCGAACATGACAGTCTGCAGCAGAGCAGAACTCAGTGAATGCGGCTCCCATTTGAATTCATGGGAAAGCAGGGACTTTTGAAACTGCTAAGTTAACCAAAAATATATATTGTTAAAGCCAACAAATTTATTTTTCTGTTTGAAAGTCCCTGTTTTGCTATACAGAGGAATAGGGTCTGAATTCTCTGACTCTTCAGCATCATAAAATCTAGAGTGCCTGCTTGGGGAGGTGTCAGGAAAATATTGGTTCTCATTCTAGGCTTACGTTATATTTACACTGTGGCTCACTGAAATACTAAAGCAGTAAGAGATATTATAATTAACCTCTTCAATTTCTCCCTTAAGAAATATCTGGTTAAATGAACTGTCAATCAGCTCTTCCATTTCCTATTAGAATTGGGGCTTATATGCAGGACCGATAAATGAGTTCAGTGAAAGAGAAGAGGCAATACAATGCCTCTACGAGTAGTATAGGATGGTAAATACTAAGTATGTTTTATATAACAACAAATTTTGAAATGCTCTGTGCCTGCTTTTGAGCTACATCAGTCCTTTCTTTTTGTGCTCCTATTTCTAAGGGCATGCACAAATGGTGCAATTATATGCCTACTCCTGCTTCATGGAAGCAGCTTAGGTCACTGGAATTGATTTGCAGATGTAAACCTGATGCTCAGAGGTCTGCAGGGATGTAACTGCAGTTGTCATTTGGTGTTGGGTGCTCAAAAACAAGATGGGTGGTCGAATATCTTTACTGAACTATAAAATGTGAATTGTGCAATAATACAAAGTGCCACAGCTTAGTGCTTAGTGCTTGAAATATTATCCTTTTAGCTTAGAATTTCAACTTTTATAAATGTAGGTCTATTCACAGTCCCCAGCGCTGCAACTGACTGCATTATTTATTATTTATCATTATTAATTATCACAATGTATTATTTATGCCATGCAATAGGTATACACGGTATTTTGCCAAGAAACATCCCTCACTCTCACATTCATTAATTTCTTGAATATCACTATGCTGTTTGATTTGGAATTGAATCAAACCATGCTTAGATATTAAAATGTGTGACAGTGAAAAGCTTCAAAAGGTATCCTGTTTTCAGTGAGAATCAGGTGACAATCTGGGGTCCTCTTCAAGGTCACTGCTCTTCTTTCCAAACCTTGACACTCATCCACCAGAAAGAGATGTCTGGCCTTTGGGTTCAGTCTTGTGCCCTAAGAGCCCTTCTCTGATCATTCTGAAGCCACAGCATAAAAAACATTGTCTGAGCTACAGCTAAGGGTCACAAGTGGAACTAAATATAGTCTTAAGCTGCACCAGGGGAGGTTTAGGTTGGACATTGGGATGAATTTCTTCCCAGATCAGATATTGAAATGGACTGCCCAGGAGGGTGATGGAGTTGTCATCCCTGGAGGTGTTTAAGGATGTGGCACTTAGCACCATGCTCTAGTTGACATTTGGGTGTTGGGTCATAGGTTGCACCCAATGATCTCAGAGGTCTTTCCCAACCTAATTGATTGGAAAAAAAAATAAAAATAATTACCTGATTGTGGGCTTCCACTTACCAGTATGATTTTCCTAAGGTTTGTTGTTTGCTAAGTTTGCCCTGTATTTCTCAACAAGAAGAGGGCCCACTACTATGCTGATCTCTGTACAAACATAGTAAGAATAGTGTGCTCAGAAAAGTACACAATGTTTGTAAATATTAGTATTGAATGAAGCACAAACAAACAAAACAACAACAACAAAAAAGCCTTCAATAAGGCAAAAAGTTCAAAACTGCCCTGAGTTGTTTCTTGGTAGTCTCATATTACAATTAAAATAGCTTAATTCTTTTTAAAATAAGTGAAGGACAGTTATAACTACAGAGAGAGCTCCTGTTCCAAGGAGTTCACCACAAAAAAGACGTAGCAGGCTGGTGAAAGTAGTGAGAGGAGCAGATTCAGCTCATCTACACTTAGTACACATGCAAAAAAGCTACAATCAGCTATATTTTTATCATCATCAGAACTCGACATGGCTATCAGAAATAAATGCACTGAAAAGGGGGAGGAGGTTTTTTAAAATTTGCTTATAAGTATATTTAATAAAGAGGATCCAAATAGACAGGGTTTTTTTCTCATGTCAGTGTTTAGTAAAGGTTTATTAACATCCCCTTCCAGCTAAAGCACCTTATAAATATAACAATGATCATTTGTGGGCCGACAGGAGACCTTTCACACTTTTGCGAACTGGTTCATCCAAGTTCTATTTCAGGGCACGAGGGTAAGGATGAATTTTGAAATGACCCACCTCAGGACTGCAGCTTCTGCAACCTACCAGCAGCATGACACTCCAAGCAAGGAGGCTGCACCACTCCTCTGAAGGTCAGGAGACAGCAGGGTGAGCTGCTGCCCTGATGCTGAGCAGCACACATTGAGCTCTTTGGCAGGTGCCTATAAAGTCTAGCCCTGTACCTAGTCAGAAGCAAGCTAACTCCTCCTAGAGTGAGTGGAGAGGTACAAACTAGTAAGGAGAGACAGAACATTTGACGCTGACAGCTGATGCCACAGGAAGGTTGTTGCCTCCTGTGCTACAATGCCTTTATGTCTCCACCTTCTGAAAAAATAAAATCAGCACTGAAAGGTAATAATGGGCTTCAGTTTCCATAAAAACAGGTTGAAAAGGTCCCCCTTCCTTTATACTGGTGGAAATCAGGGGGGGATTCTGCTGAAATCAGCATGGTTACAAAGCTGTAAGACTTGTTGAAGCAAGGGACTAGCTCAGCAACAAGACAGTCTCCCTGTGAGCCTGACAGCTCATTCTCTAGCTACAATAATGAAAACACAGAGATGTGCTAAAGCGGCAGAGGTCCTTAAACTTCTTTATTATCTGGGATCGCATCTTAATAGGACTGACTGATGAACACTTCCCTTCCTATTCTCCCATCTGAAAAGATCACCTCCTCTTCCACTTCCTATCATATATCCTCCCTGTGGCAAAGCAATAGCAATTACAGGAATATTAGGGAAGTAATTAATGTGTTTTAGCCATCTTTCAATGAAATTCAGCAGGCAGAAAAAAAGGAGAGATCCAATAAAGTGTAACCTTTTATCTCTACCACACGCCACAGTTTGGAAACTTGTGTATTGGAAATCAGGAAAGTGTTTACACCCATAGGTTAGCTTGTCCCATGTATTGCTAGCTGCGTAACACCACATAAAAGGTTCACACTTGTAAAATTAAGCTGATTTTTGACAAGAGTTAATAATGGAGATGAAACAATTTCTGTTAACATTACAGTCACATGGACATATATTGCTTTCCTGGAGTCTCCTTCAGGCTCTTCATTCTTAGAACTTCTTCTGTGCAGTTCCTATTAGAAGTGCTCTAGATCCATTTGGCTGTCTGCAGAGGTCTTGCCTTACAACTTTCTGCCAAAAGGGAACAGAAGTTTTTCAGATGGGTGAGGCGAATGGATAACCTCACTCTCGTTTCCTCAACAGTGTGCCAGAGCAGGCTTCTGACTGCATCAATGGTAACACTTTCATCTTTGATAACTCAGACATTATTATCAGCAGAGGGTAATGGAGAGGGACTTTTTTCAACAATTTGTTTCATTTTGTCTCTTTAAGTGTCTGCATCATCCCAGGGCTGCTGATTTGTGCTCTGCTAATCTTAGTGGCTGTACAGAAGCATTTTTGCTTCCTTCTATGGAAGCTCAACCATAGTCAGCGGGATCCTGTGTTTTTGCATTTTCCAAGGGTTTCCCTTGAAGGTCTAATTTCATGTTACCCTCAAGCTGCTGTGGTCTTACACTATCAGTTTGAGGAACCATGTCACTATCAGTTACTAGAATGCTGGCTTGGGCCACACCCACCCTCTCAATTGCATTTGGTGTTATGTGGTGATTAAACCACTGCTCTACCAGTGACCCAGCAGTAGGTGACCTCCTTCCCCTTTCCCCCAGCATATTGTATAAAAAAGTCAAGTGATAATGGCTCATGTTTATTGGTTTCTCTTCAGCAATGTGCATTTCCCACTGATGCCAAAATGGTTTAGACTGTATGTTGCCAGCACTTGGTCATACTTCTTCTGCCTAATATTATGACTTATCAGTGTCATTGGAAATATCTTGCAGCTGTTATACAATCCAGCTGGGATCTAATTGGTCATCAGTCTAATAGCATAGCTGCAAATGGCTAGTTTCTTTCTTCTGCCATGTGTGGTAATTGAGTCACCAAATCTGTCAACAGCCTGTTGGTAGACAGCCGTCTCTCCACTGGGCAGCTCCATGCCCTTAGACTCTGCAAGCCTTGCTATTTTCTTCCCCTTCTGGGAGTTGACACATTCAGACGTTGCATGATTATTTATCCCTTTCCTGCTGTTCATAGCCTGAGGTTTTTTCCTGGTGGGAGCACTGCCACAATGTTTGTGTTGGACCATGAAGGCAATATTTGGTTGCTATCTGTTGTCTCTTCCAGCAGCTAGGAACATCAGGAACCAGGAACATCGAAGGCATTAACAGTTTCGTTTTGTCCAGCCTTTTCCAAGAGCAGACACTCACACCTGCGATTGAGAGCTCATCCAGAAGGATCAACAAAACATCTGCTTTACTCAGGCTGAGAGAGTTTTTTTCACCACCTTGCAGTATATCATAGATATAATAGCGGAAAACCAACTACTAGAACTTGCTGTGGAGTAAGGGACAGTAGAAGAGATTACAGATGTCATCAAGGTCTGTGAAACATCGGGGGGGTCATTGTTTTAATGAACAATGCTGAGATAATTCTGAAGTATAGACTGTGAAACTCTTTTGCTTCTCTTCCAGGTTATTGTGTTTAGCAGTTAATCACATTTCCTTGTGTCCTGTGGATCTCACTGGCATCCTATTCATGTACCATATGGATTCCATGTCAGTAGGAATAAACCTTCTCTTTATTAACAGGATCGGTTATTACACAGTCACATCTGTAGCATCCTCAGAGCAGACATATAGATTGATATAATGGTTGATCTTCCAGTCTTACCTCCCACAACACACGCATGTTTTTCCAAATAACACAGGAGCTGGTGCATACATTGTTGAAGTGACACCTTTCTGTTCAGCTTTAGATATTCCCAGACTCAATATCCAGATCTGAACTACGTGTCTAGACCTACTTTGTGAGAAGGAAAAAGAGATCCAAACTGTAGTTCCTAAGATAGATGCCAAAACCAGGGGTGATGAGCAGTACTGTTGAAGTCATAAAATCACAGAATGGTTTGGATTGGAAGGGGCCTTAAAGATCATCTAGTTTCAATCCCCCTGTCCTGGGCAGGGATGCTATCCACTAGACCAGGTTGCCCAGGACCCTCCATCCTGGTCTTGAACACTTCCATGGATGAGGCATCCACAGCTTCTTTGGACAACCAGTTTTAGTGCCTCACTACTCTCTGAGTAGATAATTTCCTCCAAACACCTACTCTAAATCTTAGGAGAAAATGCCTATTTCCTCCCTTTACCTACAAAGGGTGCCTACATAGGCAGAGGTGAGTGAGCATAAGTGCTGACAGTAAGGTGGGATGGATCACACTTTTTCTGGAATATCTGAAGGTATAAAGACTCCCTCAGACCTTTTCTGCAAAGATAGAGTTAATTTTTCCAGATTTTCATCTTTAAGTTCATGCTGTGTCCCACTGATGTCTGCTCACATTGCATCTGTACTAAAACAGACGGAAAATTTGAAGGAAGAACATTGAATTTGTTTTGATCTAGCAAATTTCTTTGTGATGCTAACTAGACCAAAATTTGTATGAACACGGCTTTCTCTTTTTCTTTCCTTTCTGTGTATAGTGAAGAAAATGTTTAAGCTTCAATGGACAAAAAGGGTAGGTTTTAAAAAGGTAATGTCAGCACAGATTAGCAGATGGGACTTGCTGCAAAGATATCCAGGGTTAAAATAGGCAAGACAAACACAAATGGAAGGAAAAAAGAATATGTGGTTTAGTGATGGTATTTTCCTCTGCAACTCAGTAAGTTTTAAGTATTTGAGGCATTTTCTTCATCCTTCTCGGTAGTCCTAAATAAAAGTGATCCAGAGCACAAGATAAGAAATGACGGTGTTTGAAGAGCCTGTTTTAATTGCCATTGTTGGCATTAATACTTCAGACTGTTGTTAGGCAAGAGTGAGACAGCTGCCCTGTGCACCAGCATCCTTGCTGGAGGAACAGGTTTCCCTTGGCCTGCTGTCCTACTCTAGGCTCCCTCCAGGTACATTACTGTGCACTTCTGGTCTTTACCCTGAGAGATTCAGGTCTTTTCTCCAAAGGGAAGGTTCCTCCTTTAGAATCTGACCTCTATTGCTATCCAGCACTCTGAAAGTGTTAAACAGAAATTTCTAGGTGAGTTTCTCCTTATATTAGTTTTCTGCAGTGTGCTGGCCCAACCAACCACCTCTGAAACCTCCCACCAAGACTACCACTGCTGTGCGAGCACTTTTAATACAGGCCACCTAATACAGAGCTCACATCCAGCTGCTACAGGCAAGAACAAATTTTCACCTGTCCTGCAGTACGAACGCAAATTGCTTTTTCTGCATGGCAACTCAGAAAGGAGCTCTAGAAAGAAACAACACATCCCAGGTCTCCTGTCCATGGAGTTGAATTAAGCTTTTTAATGAGTGAGTGATTATTTTTCCAGCCTTAAATCTGTACATAGTTACAATCTGTGCATAGTCTTCTTAGCTTGACATCCAAATACAAACTAAGGCAACAATGAAGTTACAAGGTTTCTCCTAAGGGTGTCCATGAAGACAGACCTTTTCAGTGAGCAACTCCCAAAAACAGGAGTGATTATTTTTAAGTGGTTGAAAGGCTGTTATTAGAGACTCTCTCCACATTACAGACAATTAGCATAGAACTGAAATAGGAATGACAGTGCTATAAATTAGCATAGAGCTGAAATAGGAATGACAGTGCTATAATTTTTCATCATTCAAAGTTATCCCTTATGACTTCTAATACAGAAGACCATCAATGACCTAAAATTCTGTATGAAAGGCTGTGCCTGTAAACATCAGTAACTCTTTTTGAAAGAGCACTTACAGTAGCAACAAAACCTGAGGTACTTATGATAGCAAGTGCTTTAATACCTAGCACACACACCTGTTATTGCAGCCATACGAATCCCAACATCTCCCTCCTAAAACTTCAAGCAACTCAGGGACTGAAAGAGAGCATACAAAAGGCATTGTGAACACTGGTCTAGTCTAAGGACAGGCACAGCAATCCTGTGCTGCTTCCCTCCTGCCTCTTGTGCTTGCTGTCCCTGCTGCATGTGTTGGGGCTGCAGCCTGCACAGTGGTACTGTGGAGAGTACTGAGGCAGTACTTATATTTTACCATCACAATTCGCTGACTACAAGGACTGCCTGCTTTAAATGTATGACAATGCTGCTCTCATTGTAAATCACACTTTCTTGGGGAGCTACAAGGAAGACAAAATCCTCATATCTCTGATGTACGTTGTTTTCATACTGGATCACTGAGATATTTATAGTGACAAGCTGTGTACTGGGTTATAAACCAAGAGATTCAGTTCATGAAAGGGACATTGACTGTGAGGTCAATATCACTTCCCTATTTCTTATTTATTTTGTAGTTTTAGGGAGCAATCATAGTGCTACCTTACCCTGCTTGAGATGCAGTCAGGCCAGCTGAGTCTGCTGTGCTCATTCCACTCTTCCCGAAGAACGACAGATCCTCTGGGCAGCTGGTCAATGATTCAGAATATAAGAGCAGTATGTTGATGCAAAAATTGATAACTCTTTAGAAAAAGGTCCTAGAGAAGGTATGTTTTCTTGGGAGCAAAGCCAAATATCCAACAGGACCAACTCTTTCACCCATAAACAACTTTAGGTCAGAGATATGCCCTAGAAAATCCAACTCTGGGGATGGAAAGAGCAGCAGGGGCTTTTCATAACCAGTCACCTCCCACAGAAATAGATAAAATACTGAGATGACAGAAGGAGAATCTATGAGCAGCACAGGGGCAGGAGCTGCCTGAGACACAGCTGTGAAGCCAGGAAGAGGCGTGGGAAGGAGAGACTGGTGGAGTGGAGTGACTGATCACCTCTGAGAAAGCACTCAGCAGAAACCTGGCTGTTAAAACTGGAACTCCAGCAAGGGCATGAAGAAGCCACCCCAGTGCCACAAGAGGATAAGAAGGAGCTAGAAACAGGGAGACCCATCCTCTTCTCCAGGTACAGATAAATCAGGCATAGTCTGAATAAGCAGGGATTGCCTCATGAAACAGCTGGTTTTGAGACGTGTATTGGCAGTGGTTGCGGTAAAACCCTTTCCATGCCACACCTGCAAGAAAAGGAGCAGAAGTATACTCTGCTCCTCCAGTTCAGCTCTTCATGCCACTCCTGAACGATGTGCTGGCAAAGCTTCTTCCCATCCTCTCAGGGACCCAGTTCTCCATTCAGAGCGACTGTGACGTCTAGAGCCCAGTCCCACTTTGAGTCATCTCTGACAGGCTGCTATGTTATGCAGGTGCTGTGCTTCTAGTAGTCCTCCTATCCAGCTGTTACAAAGCAGTAGAAAACCCTTAGTCACTGAACTAGATGCTAACGTGTAGAAGGAAGGCAATTTAGGCAGATGAGTAATGCATGAATCTGTGAGACAAGTAGATAGCATATTAGTTTTCCGGTGTATGTGCAAGAAGTTTTGTGAGAGGTCCAGTTATATATATTGAATATTCCTGTTACTTACCTACTTCCCCAACTTGCTATTGCTTAACTCTTGTAAAAGGGAAGTGGAGATTTGTCTCAAGGAGAGGCTTGAAGGAGAGCTATTTCAATCAATCAGAAAGATGACTCAAGTTTAAGAGTTGGTATGATAGAGAAGATAATAAATATTTGTAGCATGCAGCACTGCACATTCAGCAGGAAACTCTTCAGTTTGTCTGAGTAAAAGTTCTTGATGTGTTATTGTTCAGAAATCAGCTGATTTGAATCAAAACTTTAAAGTGGAATTCTGGGCTTTTTCAAATATCAGCCCTCAAGTCTGATTCAGATAAGATTCTGATCAAAACTCCTCTTAAATAGAAAGTGTCATGTCACTTCGAGCTCCAAATGTCTCTTCAAATTCCTCTGGACAGTTTTCCATTACTTTATCTCATGGTCATCCCTTTGTCAAACCAAGCCTTGCTGTGTGTTTGCTAACAAAAAGATAGACATGACAACAACTGGCTCCCAATGTCTTGGCTTCCAAGTAGTTTCAGAAATGACCCTTCATGTCCTATGACTCTCTTTCTGAAGTTTCAGCTGCTCTGCTTATTTCTTTCCCAAGAAACAGCTTCACATAAGAACCGCAAACTCTTTTTCTTTCGAGATCTAGCTGCTTTCTTAGACACACTCATTTCCTCTGCAGACACCACGTGAGAGCTACTATGGAGCTGGCCAAAACTATGAGCAGATGCTGCTCAGCCTTAGTGTTTGGATCTACATCGCTCTTGCAAGGGTGGAGAGGAAGGTTTCCTTCCTTAGCTGATGGCCTCTGCTTTCTTCTAACAGCCTAAGTATAAAGCAGTGGCATCATTCTTTTCCTGTGAGGAAGTGCTCCCATCCTCCAAGGACAGAAGGTACCTTTTTCTCCATTGGTGGACAGTGTTTTTCACTAACCTGAGAGACAAAGGACCAAGTCTGTAAGTCTTTTCTTTTCATGTTATTTCTGAGGAATGGATAAAAAAAGAGCTTGTAATAGAAAGGATTCTATATATAGATAGACATCCCTCAGATTGTCTGTGGTAAATCTTGTGTCTAGTATTTCTAAGTTTTGATGGACAACTTTCTTCTGACCCTTTATACTTCAGCAGTGAGAGCTCTGATGTCTCTGTATATAGTACATAAACCAGAAAGGGTATTAGAACTTTTCTGGTTAATACAGGAAATATATTTACAGTTTCCATTCAGGGCTAGGCAGACACTGCTCCAGGGGCAGTATTCATGCGTGGGGTGCCTTTCAGGAGCTTGTGTTCATCACTGGAAGCATGGTCTGCCCATGTTAGCCTGGTGCATCCCCGTTTTTGGACACAATCTTGCAAAACATGTTTTTCCATAAAAGACTCGACCCTGAGAATTTTTCATTGCCAGTATTTAACTTCCAGTTTTCTTTGCTGAAGGGTCAGTCTCATCGCTGCAGTGCAGCGTACCATTTGAGAGGAGATGGGCCACTCTCACACCCTGGTCTCTCCTGGGCACAGCTATCCTCCTGAAGTGACACCACTCCAGAGTCTGAGGAAAAAAAAGACAGCACAGCACTTTTAAGCTGTCATGAAGTAAGAAAGGTTGCTTTCATTTTATGTTTTGTTATATAGCAGAAAAAATCTGTCACTTTGCAGCTTTAAAAACTGATTAAGTGGTTTGGCTTTACTTGGTTTTAATCACTCGGTAGCTGTTTACTCCACAATTCACAGGTATATTTATTTTCCCGTTTAGTTGAGTTTGTCAGTTACTTTCCCTTCTAGCCCCAAATCCCCGGATACGTGGAAGGGTATGTCCCTTTGAAGATCAGACTCAGGCATGGAGCAAATGCAGCGCAGCTACCCCCAGCCCAGCAATCAGGAAAAGTATCCCAGAAACAGCAACCTATTACTGGTTCAACAGCTAACCCCTTCCAACGCAGAAATGGGCATGGTCAGGTAGGAATGTGACCTTTTTTAATCTGACAGCGATGGTCTTCCTCTAGTGCCTCAGTTTAACTCAAGGGTAAGTTGCTGTTACACTATTCGGTGAAAATATGGGGCATGTAAGGATTCGGGGTTTTCAGAAATGGCAAGGTGCAATGAATCTCTGCAGAGCCAGGAGGAGATCTCTTCTCTTATTAAGGCTGGCTTTCCTGCAGAAGCCTGAGGCTCTTAGGGTGCACACTTTCATCTGTAAATGGGTCTCTTAAAACAAAATTCACAAGTGTGTTCCAGTAATAAGTAATGTGACTTTTGTCATGTGGGAGAACATGGTGTTAATGGTGTTTCTACCTCTCTATCATGTTCAGAGGAATGACTTGACCTTAAAAATACACCAGAATACCCAAAGGAAAGGAAATCCCAAGAGCTGATAATTTTGGAGAATGAAAAGATTCCAAATGGGTGCTAATATTTCACAAGGGAAGCTTTCAAATGAATGAAATGCATCTTGGATATTAATAGTAAAGTCTGTGATTCTTACTATGAAGATTTTCTTTGCCAATATTTTAAATGGAGAATGAAAGCATATACATATTATAGGGAATTTTCCCCTTTTTATTGAAAAAACACACTGCACATGCAAATTAAAACTGCATTCACCACTCCAAGACTATAACATTTTTGGCACATGTATTCAGTGTGCATAAATGTTGGCTGTATTTAAGCTCTCCTAGACATATATAATTAATGAAATACATTTGTGTATAGCCTCATTTTGTGAACAGCCTAAATTTAGACTGCCTATCCGTTTGCAATGTAAATCTTCATTTTGGTTGGTATATTAAATGTTAATGCTTGTGCTAATTTTTAGTCTCTAACCTTAAGGCAGGTCACACATTGCTTTATTAAAATAAAAGAAAGAAGATTAATTTAGTCGCTGGAGTCAACAATTAAAAGTACATGGGCGTTTGGACAAAAAAGTAAGGAAATGATAACTTAATGGCAAAAGGCATGTCCTCCAACAGCTAGGCACCATGGTGTGATCCTTATTTACTTTTATAGCGCACCCCATTGTGCCTATGTGTTGGAAGACATATGTCATGTTTCATCCTCAAGGGCCTAAGTGTGAATTTCCTGTTATTTTTTTCACAACTTTAAAAGTTGTTTCAATGAAGTTTTTGTTGGAAGAACTTTAGTAAAATGTGTTTTATATACTGTCTGTGGCTAACCAGGAAAAATTGCAGCCCCAGAGGAAAATAACAAAGAAAGCCTACAGCCCGAAGGAAAGGAAGGAGAGGGCTGGGAATGGAATGGAACTGTTAGCTGGGCTGGAAGCGAGGATGGCGGTCCTCACCCTCTGACAGCTTCATGCACAAGATCATCAGCCAGCAAGACCTGTAGCCCCCACCAGCCCCACAGAGCTGTGCATCCTTTTCCACTACCCCAAAAGGAGGGATGCTTTGAATATCCATGGTCATGCTAACACATGGCAGGTTTAATTGCCCTTTCTGCTGGTGAGCTTTCTGGAGCTGATGTGCACACAGTTGCCGTGGGCACACATTCTTCCCCAGAGAAGGTTGCAAGAAGCCCCTCATGGGCGGATTCCTCCAACCCCCATAGAGCAGCAGCCCACCTGGAAGTATCTGGGCCTTTTTCAAGTAAGAAACAAGGAGACTCGGTAAAATGCCAACATTTTTTGCCACACCAGGTGCTAATTAGCACTCTGATTTAGTGTAAAAGCAAATGTGAATAACAGGTTTAAGCTACCAGATACTTTTTTTTAATAGGGTTTTCACTGGAAATTTCTAAATCTTAAGCAAACACTTTTGACGCCATTTCTAAAGTCTTTGAATTCCCAATTCAGTGCCTTAAAACAGAATCTCTGATATACAATTTTTCCTCCAGTTATGCCAAATATAGCAAGAAAATGCATGGAAGCAGAGCGTACTCAATTTTAAGTCCTCTGATTTGCAAAAATTACCTAGCTAACTTCAGTGAGCAAAACTTCACCAACAAAGCTGTTCAGCACCAAAATTCTGCACAAATGCCTTTTAACTGTTTCAAATTTTCTAGAATTAGGCTGTCACTTTTGCAAATGTTCTGTGAAATTTTAGCAGCAATTACTACTAAGGAAAATGTTTCAAAGAAAGGAATTCTAAAAAAAGAAGCAAAGACAAAAAGAAATAATCTCGCAACACTAGCACAGGAGTCAAAGCTCCCTTGAAGTGGAAATGAGGCTCAATCCTGTGCATGAGAAGCTGCATAGTACAGCAGAGCGGATGTGGAAGCACTGGGTCTCCCTGTGGGGTCTGACCTGTGCGACCCTGCAAAGCCCATTGATTTCACTGCTTCCTGAGCCCCTGCCCATTTGTTACGTAGGGGACGGTCCACTTCTGGATTGTCTGGTTGCTGGGTCAAAACTCTCTCTGTTTTGATTTTTTTTTCATGGAGTAATGTCTTTTATTTGGATTTCTGGGCATTAGTTTGGAATTGGAACGGAATGAATAAGAACATACTCTACACTGAAAGTAAAAGTGAGACATATAGTAAATTTGATGTGAAACCTGTTCATCCCCCATCCTACAACACAGAGAACACTGATTCATTTTAGGGCCTATTCTTCCAAGGGAGATCATGCCCCAGGAGCATAGTTCCTAAGTAATTTACACAAACAAAACATTTAGTCTTAATACAAGTAAAGAATACCTGCTTCCACATCAAACCCACTCATCCTGTGGCCAACTGAAAGCTTTCTAACAAACATTTCATTTTGCTGGCTCCAAAATTATGGTGGCACTTATGGCCCTGACTTCGTGGCATAAATTATAAACAGTAAAAGCAGACACTGGGAAAATAAAAAGAATTATATATTAAAAACACAGAAGAAAGAGTCCACAGTACTTCTTCTGAAATGCCAGCTCCAATCTGTATAGAGCCAGAGGTAAATTACCCACCTGTTTTCACTTACTTAACATTAAAAAACACTTATACATCATTACACTTTTGTATCATACTAGTGAAAATGAATGCTAGAGCAATATGAAATAAACATTACTAATGTGGGAGAAGGCTGTTTATATCTTCTAATGATAGGATTAACTATGGCAGTGATAGATATACTATGCTCTTTTGATCCCTGGCTGACCACTGAAAAAGCCACGTGCCAGTACAAAGAGACCTGCTCAGCCAGAATGGTCTTTTCTCCTGCTTTTTGAGAACATTGCAACAAAGCAGGTTTGCTGACTTAAAATGGCCTGTTTCTACCCTGAGTAACATCCTGGGGATACAGAGGCTTTTGTGGATTTGATTGACTTTAATATTGTTTTCTGTCACCTATAAATCTTTTTCTCTTTAATGCAATTTGAAAGTAAAATAAGGAAGTGGCTCAGTTAATAAATATTTTGTTAGCACATTTCTTACAGCAGTTTCTTTGGCACTCTCTTAAGTATTCCAGCACTTCCACTGCTAAGTTTGAAAATGTCAGCATCTTACTTAGTGCAGGGGCCTGATCTGAAGCCCACCGGTGTCAGCAGCAAGGCTCCCCCTAAATGCAGGAGGTGTTTTAGTGGCCTCACCCGCCCATAAAACTCAGAGCAGCAAAGAAAGCAACCATGAAAACGATGGCATCCGGGACACGGCACCTCTGGGAATTCCTACGCTGAACACGAACTCCTGGATAACACTGCACAAGCCTTTCTGACAATACAGCCCATGCCGTCCTTAGCAGCCATGCGTGCTTGCCCTCCACTCTCCACTCTCCATGCTGCTTTTTTGGGTGGACCCTTTAGCATACTGTGTGGTGTTTGGGAGGGCTCACGTTTCTGTCCTGAGGGCAGAATTTCTTTCAGTTTGTTCCCACCCAAGGCAAGTAAATGAAATGGCACCAGGATCATGCATTTAGTATTACACTAAGCCACTTATGCTCAGCCCTGGCTTTCCACAGGCAAAAGTTGCGGAGTGGCTCTTCTTGTGTGCCCACTGCCTCTTCCTCTAGAAAGGGGCAGGATGGCAGCAGAGTCTGAGCAAAATTAAATTAAGTCATGCCACCCATTTCTTATCATTAAATCCCAGCAAATTTCTCTTCAGCAGATTGTTCACAAAGCTCCTCTGCCTCCACATCCTTGTAGGGATTCCTCACCCCTACCCTGTAGGCCTCTGGAGTAGTCCGAGGGGCCAGAAGAGATGCGAAAGCCAACTGCAGACTGATTCTGCTTCCTGCTCTGGAGGCAGCACATCGCCACAGGGCACCGTGGGGCACCTCACTGCAAGGACTCTGGAAGGTTCAGTCTAATCTTCAAGGGGAAAAAAAAAGGCTATCTGAAAAATGGAGAAGAGATAATAACACTTGTGGCTGTACAAGCGAAGATAACGGCAAAAATAATCAAATCTCATGCTCCTGGGAGGAAACTAATTGCACACAGGGGTCAGGAAGACATTTTCATCCACTGTTAAGCTTTGCACAGTTGGCTGCTGCGTTGTTATTATGAAAGAGGGAAGTGGAAGGAGGAAAGGGGCGTTTGCTTGTGTTGTTTGTTGGTTTTTCTCCTGAAGAGACAGAGGGAAAAGCAAGAGTGGCTCTTGTTTGCCCTTAAGCATCAAGAGGTAGCTGGCATCAGAGGCATAATACTGGGCTGGATGGATACAGTATGGCAACACTGATATGTCCGATGGATTGGGAAAGTGGGATGCATCTCTCTGCGCGCACACATCTGCTATCCCTCACTTGTGAATGTTACTCCAGATGGTAATCAAGAAGGTGGTTTTATAACCCACATTAAGAGGACTGTCTGCTGACAAGTTATGTGTTTTCTTCCCTTGAGTACATGCTGTTAAGATGGATAAGTGCAAATGGTTGAAATTTGGTTGTTAACTCTGAATAATAATAATACTTTGCATTTCTATTGCATCTTCCATCCTAGGATCTCAAAGCACTTTGAAAACACTAATTAACTAAATCTTACCACACTGTTGTGAAGCAGGTAATTATTATTACCATTTTTTACGGAAAAAGAAGTTTTATCATAGTGAAAGAGAATTTCCCTGGTTCACCAAAAACCAAAAATAATGAAGAAATGATGATGACTTCCCAAAGTAAATTAGAAACTTTGCATTCATTTCCTGGAATTCAATTTGCTTTTGTATTTCTCTTTCCAATGAATAACTTAAGCCAATCTTCACACATTTTCAACCTTTGAAAACCTGATTTTGGGGGACTAGAACACTAAAAAGAAACTCAAACCTTGTACTTTTCATTTTCTTGCTGAACAACCAGAAAAATATCAATCAAGAATGAAAATGGGCTATGGAAAGCTGACTTAGTTTGAGAAATAGTTTGATGATTGCAATTAATTAATAATAAGAATATGGAGCAAACTCATGTCAGCTTCAGTACCAATTCCCATTCCTTTTGGCCTCATCAAAGAATTCATTACTCTCTTTCCTCCTCCCTGGAAAAAAATGTGAAGTGTTTGTGAGGACTACAAGACTTCTTTTTATCCCACTTTTCTATTTTTTTTCTTCCTGTCATCTGTTTAAAAACACCCTCCAAATGTGCTGCTGAAGGCTGAGACATCACAGACAATAGGCTCATAAGCTTGCATAAATGAGAAAGAGAGAGCAAGACCAAATTTCAGTGTTGATTTTTGCCTGCTGAATAATATTAGTTATTTGATTTTCAGACCCAGAATCCATTCTTAAATTAGAGGAAGATGTTGCAGTCCCATCAAAGAATCGAAGACAAATTCTACTAATCCTTCTGAGAGGTGAGACAATGGTAATGGGGTGTAAGGAATGATGTCTGGGTGGGCAATATTGCCTGTTCATTTCCTCGGCTTAGCTACTGATTGTCACTCTTGTGCCTTAGAGATGCCCATAAGCTTCCAGGGAGAATACATGAAGGTAGAGAAGCTTAATTATGTAGGCTGCTATTTACTAGGTTTCAGCTGAATCCATCAAACCAACTTTGCTTTAACCTGAGCCAGATTTGATTATGAAGCCAATTTACTGACTGGTTTCTCCTTTGGCAGTGCATCCTTTGATTTAGATACAGATACTTATCCACTTGAAAAGTAGTGGTGTTATGACACAATTTATATTTTAAAAAGCAGTATTACAGAGAACGTAATTTAAAAAAACAAACAAACAAACAACAAAAACAAAAAGCCCTTTGAATCTAGAATAATGGCTACCTGTAAGGCAGCAGCTCACTTGAGAGATTTTGCTCAAGTAACTTATAACTATCAGCAGAACCCTCTAGGGAATTACCGCTGTTTTTGCAGAAGCTGTTTGCAGTGGAATAAACAGACAAGTGCTCTATATATCATTTTAAGTAAGACAAATAAAGTTCTGCTTCCTCCTTACAACGATGTCATTGTCACTTATATAAGAATAATTCTGTGTGACTTTTTATGAATCTTTCCCCTGTGCAGAAGTACAATGGCCTAATTTCCTACACTGCGTATTATAAATAAACGTCCTTCTTCAGCAATGTATAGTCAAGCTGAAATGATCCCACCACATAGGGAGCAGTCTGGCAATGTTAAGGTGCACTTGAGCATCAGTGATGGGTGGAGGGAAACCCCACCAGCCCAGGAGAGGTATGTCCATACCTCCTCCTTCTTCTGGAGGGTTTCTTACAGCCCTGGTATAGCCAAAGAGAAGGCCTGGGGAAGCCACTCCTTTTGTCATAGGTTCCTCTTACAGCTCATGGCATAGCTGGGAGACGGTTTAATTTATTTTGGATTCTCAAAGAGGCAACATCAAATGCATGGTACTGGTGAGTGTGGAAGAGAAAAGAGGACAACCCCCTCTTTCTCATATGACTGCCCACTACTATTGCTACAAAGAAACCTCAGATGGTAAAAACACGTTAAAAAATTAATAAAAAAAGCTAGAAAGTGTTATTCAAAATGTAATTTTAACACATTGTGAAGGGCTTTTAAGGGGAAATCTGTGTGGGGAGGGCTCTCATCTCTCTAAGGCTCCAGCTAATGTAGCTGGCTGCCCAGGGGAATGCCAGAGGGAAAGAAAATGGGAGAAATGATATTAAAAGGGTGGAAACATTATTTTATAACTTAAAAAAATATTTGTTTTCCCCAGAGTCTTTCAGGTTGGTTTGCTCTTCTGGCTGCATTTGATCTGCCAGTAGCAAAGCCCATCTCTGCAGTGATTGTGGAGTTCTGTCTGATATTCCCTGCGTGCCATGAGCATGGGGATTTCATTTCATACATCATTTCCACAGAACACCCTCAGTACAAAGCACAGAAGAAATTTCTGTCATACACACATGCGCACACTCACATCTGTGTGTGCATGTGTACATGTGTATGTGTCCACATGAATCAAATCACACTTGGCAGAGAGATACCCTCTAGCTCTGGTTAAATTCATGTGATAAATTGTATTATCCTGTGTCTTTCAGTGCCCCACCTGCATTATCCTGCCTGTTAATCTCTCTGCTTGAATCTTTTCTAGTGTTCTGGACCTCTGAGAATGGCTTCAAAAAGACTGCCTTTAAAACAACCGAAAAAAAGCAACAAGCGGAATAACAGTGGAAGCTGCCTTGTTCCTCATCACCTCCTCCAAAAAATACACCAAACTCAAGTCCTGGGACAGAAAGCATACACAGAATGACCCATTTAGGGACCAGTATTTTACAAGCTAGCAGGTTTAGAAAGGTGTACTGCAAATGGAAGGTTTCTGATGGGCACAGTCAAGCTGTTGCCTCTGAGATATCATATCTCAATATGATCCTGGTTTGTACTTTCTAGAGGTTTCTACAAGAGTAGAAATTTTGTTTCTTCAGTCTTTTGAGTTCTGTTTAACTAGACTCATGGAAAAAAAAAGGGGGAAATGCTCTTGCTAAGTGAATATAAGAAGACAAAATTTACAAAATCCCTTCAGATTTTGTATGTAGGGAACAAAAAAATGGTGCAGAGTGGTAGAAAAAATCTTAATCTCTTCTTGAGATTATTTACATGTTCTTTCACTACTTGGAACAAATCTGGTCATTCTCAACTCAAAGTGAAAATTCCCTCACACCTAGTCTGTCATGACTTTCCTATGTTATTTTAAGGCACTTTGAAATCCCTACATGAGAAATTTCAGCATGGGTGCCACATGCAACTCTTCATTTCACTGGGACTTTTTATCCATTCCTCCCGGTCTTTCATTGCCTTATTGCATCACAGAGTGAATTAGTAGGAATATAAGTCTTTACACACTAAGATATGTAATTTGTAGACAAGTTGGAACCAAGGACAAAGTTCTGGAAGAAAACTCCTCCGTCGTCTAAATCCTCAGAAATGTGTGGCGCTGTATCACCTGACCATCGTGGAGACAGTAGGAGCTCCTGGTGAGAGACTGTTACCACTCTCCTGCAAGCAGCTACTGGAGTTTCCTCACACTGTGGGTGCTCTAGGGTCACAGCACATGTGCCACCCCTCTCCGCTACTTTCAGAGGTGTCTTATTGGTTTAGGAGAGTTGGCAGGGCTCAAACTGACACCTCCACCTTGCATGGCTTTGCTATCTGCTATCATGTGAAGTTTCATCTGCTCTCACTCATATCTTAAGGAGACAGCCTCTCTATGGTCAGCCTATTTTAATACCCAGCTCGCCTGTTTTAAGGAAAAAAATCATGGTGTCTAACCTAAACGTTTTCTTCCTTTGTTTGAGGCTGCTGCTTCTTGTTCTACCTTCTTTTACTAATGTGAAGAATTCCCTTACTTCATTAAAGGCACTTCTACATATTGGTAATGTCCCCAGTGAGGGATCTCTGTATAAATTCAGTTCCTCTGATATTTTCCCATATGTTTTATACTCTGATCTTGGTATCGCTTGGGTGGTTAATCTCTGTATGTTCTCTAGTGCGGTGTCTCAGTGATAGGAGAGCCATAAAGTGTTTTGGATGGCATCGTCCTAAATTTACATAGTTGCCATATCCCTGTTCTACTTTTATATGAGACTTCTTTTTAATTGCATGTAAGAATACCACGTAATTTACT
>NW_020884879.1:2745650-2810842 GCF_003945725.1 Corapipo altera | reverse complement strand
AAAGGTGGCTGTGAAAACTGATTACACAGCAAATTGCCCATATGCACAGGCTCAGAATAAGAACACTTCAAAGCTCATTTGTGGGCTGATGTTGCCATTTAATGCAGTTTCCAACAAATCATTCATAAAATTAATGGCCACAACTGATGCTTGTTTCTCTCAAGCTCTTCTGTGAAAAATAGTTTGTCCATTGATTCAGGAAGATATATAAAGGAATGGGTGTTATCTGAAGAAAATTGAATGAAGTAGTCTTCTCACAACTGCAGATACTCAGGCTTCTGGTAACATTCTGCGTTACTGTATAATTTTTGCTTTTCGCAATCCACCAGTAAGTTTTCCTGTTATTAGTACCACTTTGTTCTGTAGCTTTCAAAAATGTATGTAAAGGTACCTGTCACTTGTCTTCCTGCTGAATGTCCCTAAGACTGACTTGTTTGCTCTGTGGATGGTGGTTTGAGGAGGATAGCCTTGGCTGTCTCTTAAACTTCTCCGCTGCCCCTCACACACGCAGAATAACTTTTTATATCCTCTCAAATATATAGGACTTCACAGTTGCATGTCCCAGGAGTAGAAGTGCCACTCTGAATTTCCCATACCCCAAATACCTCCTTTTCCAGAATTATGGTTTTGTGGGAGCTCTGAATTGGAAATTAACCTCTTCAGTTTATAGCAGAATTGCACAGAGATTTTGTAAAAGGTTTCACAAACCAATTATTATTTACTCTGACTAATACAAGAAATGTTCAATTCTAATGAAACAAATAACATCTACTGTTTGTTTCCTGATCCCTCTGTCTATCTTTCCAGTTTGGGCTAGATGTCATTTAAGAATAATTTCTTTCCATTTCTTTTGAATGGGGAACCTTTTAAGTTATAGAAATCTATCTTACTCCTCAGATATTTTGCTTCTCCCTGAGATAGTTTTGAAGTTTGAAAACCTGCCCCTCTGGAATTTTTTTGCCCACGGATCCTGTGCCTTTGCAGACTCTCCCCGAGAGTCTCAGGCTGTGGTTTCACAGTGTAAAATTTGGTCACCAGTATTAGCTTAACCCACATCCTTTACTCCAAACACCATTTCCTACTCCCCCTCCAAACTGGAGCTATTTTTCAGATATCCTGGCACAATTGCTGTGGGTCAGAGCCATAAATGGTATCTGAAAAATCACCCACCTTTTAAATCCTGCAGCTGCATCTTCCTCCTCATAAATAATAGTATTAAAACATAGCCTCAAGTTCAATGTCTTTTAAACCCAAATATTAACAATTAATCAATATTTGTTGCATGAAGATTTCAAAGTCAAAACACAAATCTTCACCAGGGAGGATCAAGAATATTAATGTTTGTCAAGGACTGGCGGAAACATACTTTGTGTACCAGTAGCTTGCAAGTCACAACCTGCTTAGAGGACAAGCAGCCCTAATCCTCTCTCCTTATCGTGAGAAGGTGAGACTATATATTTTGTAGGATGGCTGTGGTACACAACAATTCACATAATATACAAGAAAAACAGAATTTCAGAAGAAATTTATAGAAGGGCATATATGTGTTAACATGGAGAAATGGTTTTGCAGAAAACTACTTTCTTGTTACAGAGATTTCAGTACTGATTTGGAATGCAAATTGATTAAAGTCTCCCTGACTGATTATGATCCCAGACTAATTTTGCACTGGCAAAATTCCATGAACTTCCATGCAATAGATATGAGTGTAACTCAAGGGAGGCTCAGATTCTGAGCACTCTGAATCACTGGATCGCTGCACAGCTACCCATATGCATCATGTTGTATACTATCCTTGTGGTAGACCATCAGTGATTTCCTATAAAAAATGGGTAACACAGGGATCCTCTTTCCAGACTAGCATGTTGAGCTGCATAATAAATTCCTAAGAATCACATGCAAATAATCTGTCTATTTTTTCCTTATACTTTCCAAGGTGCATTCCAAAACCTCTTCCTTAAGTGAAAGGCAAACGTCTTTTGGGACCCCAGACAATCCTGAAATGTGAACTCCCTTCCTGAGTCAGCACCGAGCCTGACACAGTGGTCCTGAGGATGCGGGCTCCCTCAAACCATCTCAAATCTAACACTGAAGCTGCTTATGTTTCCTGTCAGCATTGTATTCCATTGTACAAGTGTCCAAATGAAAAGGAAGTGCATGGACACTGTCGGGGAACCTGCACTCAGTCATAGCTAGGACCCTCCTTGGTTTCACGAGTGGATGCACATAGCATACCAGCAGAACTCATGGGAACACCTTGACTTGCTTTTGCTGTGGTTTCACCTATGGCATGAGCAAGCAAAGGAAGAGCACAGAGTCCGGTGCAGCACACAACAAAAGGAACCAAAATCTCAGAAATACATGTCAAGGTAACCTGCAACAATCAAGCCCGGTCGGCATACACATTTTGGTGAAGTCTCATGATGTCTAGTTAGCAAAGCATAATACTGAGATTATTTCACTTCCTTTCAGGGAAAATCCTGGGCAAAGAATTTGGTGGCTCTGCTGTGGAGCAACTCTGAGCAGCTTGGAAGGGTTTCCAGACTGCATGCTCAAGCAGAGAAAAAAAATGGATTGGGTACTTTTTTAGTTCAGTTCCTCCACAGCTGATTTCAAAGATTACCCAGCTAGTAAAAAGAAGTAGAAGAAAATTGCTTCCATCCTATTTGTCTACCTGATCAAGACAGTTTAACATAAGACAAACTTTCAAAAGGATTTACTACGTGAGGAAAGTCTTTAGGGTCACTATAAGAACCATTTAAGGAGAATGCAAGTAGATTCCAGTATAATCATACGGAAAACAATTTGAAGATGCTTGTGAAAAGACAAGACTCCCTAAACAAAACTATCTTTGTTTTGTTTGTTTTTTTTTCCTCCAGCATACTGTCCCAATGACTGCAAAGAATATGATTCTTGTTTTCTTTATGATGATTACTCTACTAAGATACTTCTCCATTCTTACTGTCTGCTCCAGTGCTTTTCTGCCAGCTCTGATAAATTAACATCCAGCTGGTCAGGCTGCTACTTGGGGTGGGAAGGCCAATATTATCTTGTCGCTGCTGCTCCCTAAGTGTCAGCAAATCTTTGGTTGATCACACCACCATTCAAACAGAGAGACTCTATAACAATGCACAGCACATGTTTTGCAATTTACTTCCCCAATAGTTCAATTTATTTCCTTTTCTTCCTGGAAAAGGACAAAAGTAAACTGCACCCTGACCTAACAGGGAGCTGTACCTGCCTTTGAAGTCCTCTGTACTTATCTTTCACTGAAGCAAATGAAAGGTCATAGAATTGTCATTGCACATCATTAATATGTTTTATACTCACATATTTACGTTGCTTGATAGTGTCATCTTTTATATCACGAAAAATTCTCATCTAATGCCAGGTGGGAAACTGCTTCCCATAATGTCAGTTCACACTGTGATTTTTTCACTGGCACAAAATTGTGTGCTTTTACAGAGGCTTCTTGGTTCAGGAAGAAACAGCTCTGGGTAACAGGAGGGCCAAGCTTCCTGATTATCCATACACTTATTGACCATACAGCATGAAACAACATACTCAGAACGGAAGTGCAGGTTGGACATTTTTCAGCACACTGCAGCAGTTATTTTGTGCAAACACAGCAAGCTGCTGGTTTACCACTCTCTGGTGGAAGTATTCAGAGTGGCGATGCACTAGAGAGAGAGGAAATTCATTTAGATTTTTAATAGAAGTGGATATCAATTATATGTGTTTTAAAAAAGATCGTTTGAACCTCATGCTTGGAAGGGAAAGTGTAACAAGTCCTCATCATGATTTTTTTACACTTTTTTTTGCGAGCTAGCATTTTATGTGACGCTTGAGGATTTAAAGATTTAAATTCAGCTGACCTGTCTCTGCATAAACAAAGGGGCTATAAACAGAGCTGTAAAAATAACTTCTTAGATTTAGTTTTGTCATATTTTCTTAGGTGGATTGGGGATGTTTGATTGTTTTGGATTAGTTTCAGTTTTTAAGGGAGGCTGGCTACAATCATACACTCACTGAGCATGCAAGGATACTACTGACTAATTTCAAGGGCAATCCCGTCTCGGAGTTCACATAGGATCAAATATTTTTCATGGTATCTATGTGCTACATCTCTTATTAGTGCATACAGGAGAGCCCTCTAAGTTGGTACTGAATGATGGGGAGAGAAAAGGACCAATTATACTGCCACCCCAGTCACTGAGTTCTCACAGTGATATCCACTATGGTTGGACAATAACTTTTATATCAAACATTGAAAATATAGACACAACACAACATTTTAGATGTGATTTTTAGAACTGTGTGTGGCATAATAATACTAGGAACTGCAATGAAAAGAGGAAAAATATTTTTGTAGCAAGAACTTTCTGTGCACCCCTGCCCACATAAGTGCTTGCGATGACATCAGGTGTAACAGGGAACTGAACTGCACGTGCTCTGGTGGGTTTTTTTAACCATAGTACAGTAAGATTAACTGTATTATGTAAAAATGCCTATTTTTGCCATCATTCATTATTTGTACAGTGACTGAAGTGTACTGGGAGAGACCTCGACACAGCAACAGGCTAATTTCAAAAACATATAAAAGCACAAGGAGACATATTCAAAAGACACATCATAAAGCCCAAGACAGTCTCAAGTGCTTACAGCATTGCTTAAGTCCAATGGAGCGTTGACCATTTTGGGTCAACAAAACCTCTCCTCCAAGAAATTTGTAAACTAATGTAAGATGATATTACAGTACAATGGCAAACAGCGTAATGAGTAGATGGGTGATGACATAGAGGAAACCTTTTTGTTCCCAGTGCCAGCAACACTCTTTCCAGAATAAGAAAGCTTACTTGCACAGGATTTGAGAAGAGATAATTAGTCTGGGCTATGGCCTAGGAACCATCTCCATTTTCAGGGATCCTACAGTCAATAAGAAGCTATTCTGTTATCTTGTCTGACAATCCTGTTTCAATCAAAACACAACTTGAAATGCTCAAAATTTCACCAGCATTCGGATTTATATTGGAGCAGGAGAGCATTTAGACTTCTACCAAAAAAATCAGTGTTTGTTTCTATCTTTCTCAATAAGATATTTTTCACAAAATAAATGTATTATCCATCTGCAATTATTGTTACAGTTTAGACTTGCCTTTTTGAAATCAATCCATCTTCATTTGAAAGGAATTTTGAGACTGGAAGGTTGTTCTGAGAGGTAGGAAAATCAAATATCAACAATTTACAGTCCTTGGAAAAAAGAAATTTCTACTCTTTTTACAGTCCTTTCCTTTCTTCTTCCAATGTAACAACACATGCTTGCCCTTTATAAAAATGTTAAACAATATGAATCTTTCTTAAAAAAAAAAACCAAAAAACCCAACAAAACCCCAGTACAAACGCAAACAAAGTAACACTCTGCTAAAACAAAGTTTCTCATTTATGGTTCTGTTCTTCGGGAGAAGTGGAGAGAGACTTCATCATGTTTGACAGATATTGATCACTGTTTACTGCACTACTGGGAGGTGCTATATTGACATACTTAGGTGACGAAGGTAGAACAAGAAAGTTCATAAAGCAAGTAGCAGGGAAAGGAGGAAAATGTAAGAACAAGAAGCAAGAGCTAAATTTGAGACCAAAGAGACGCTAATAGAACGGCAACATACCTTGAATTATAGCCAAAGAGATTTTAGTAGTAGTACCGGGGAAATATTATAGAAAACCTTTGTGGATATCCAGATGACCAAACTTAAGAAGATGAGAATAGTCATAGTATGAGATGCTTAAGCCATGTGAAAGCAAATCAGCTTCCTTAAGGTTGTGCTGAGAACAGGGTTTGGCAGAACTTACATGTCTAGGTATAAGAGCTCTGCAAACCACTTTGCTTTCCGGCTGCCAGGACCACACTGGCAGCAGAAGTGGTTTGGGGTCTTCCAGCTCCTCTACAATTCTGAAATGTGACAGGACAACCCACATGAAGCCCAACGCTCTGCCCTTCATAGGTCAGAGCCCATTTATTGTACAGCACATGCATTGACATCTTGCTGGCAGTGAAACTGTAGGGTAGGTGTACCTGTGGTATACTTGGGCAAGCTTCAGAGGGCAATTCTTTTGATGTGTGCAGAGAAATGTTCATGTGTAGAGTATTCTCCCTTCACCTTAATTTCATTTTCACAGCCATGTAAAGAGCCAGCACCCCATCTGCACAGCAACTTTACTGAAATTACCAGGGCAAAGATCTTCCCACATAAAATAAGTCCCCTGTCAGCTGTTCTCATTCAGTACAGAAAACCTAAAATACTCATACTTACAGTCCTAAATGTACAGAATCAGAGGAATAATGGAATGAAGTTATACAGCGTAGACCACGCATACATTTTTTCATGCCTGCTTTACGTTGTCCGCAGGGCGAAATCATTTATTTCACATTATAGAGGCAGTAGCAGTGCTTTTGAAAAAAACCGCATCATCCTGTATCGCATATCCAGCTAAAAATATGTGCTGTACATGTCTATTTGCCATTGAGAATGTCTTCTAACAGCTGGCTGAGATGGGGTTATCATCTTGATTATGAAGAGCTGAAGAGGAAGGCAGAAGTTTCTACGTGATTTGAGAACATCTGAAAATGAAAAGATACAAACCTTTAACAGGCTAGCTGACCAGGCTATGTGATCATTGTCTGACCACCACAACCTTGTTTGGGCCTTGTGCTGAGATTTGCTAGATAACTAACTACAGTGTGCAAGACAGAAAAAAATATAGTAATGAGGAAAAAAGGCTTAAGTTGGGAAGAGAAGGGGAAGCAAAGAGAGAAGGATTTTACTCTTAACAAACTAGAAAGCTACAAAGATGAAGGACCAGCCTGGAAACAGCTCTTAAGTTGAGGAGCTCCCATTTCAGGGATGTGATGTTGTCATGCCCACTTTTATTCCACGTTTGCCATAGGTAAGGGGCATGTCACACACTTGTGAGAACTTTACCAGAGTGTTGATGCAATATTGTGTTAGAAACCGAGTGATTTGTTTTGCCTCTGGACATTGATTGAAGAAATTCTTAATATATTTTATAGCTTGCTCAGCCTTGATATGAGAGTCAAGACATAAATTGGACCATAAATTGGCCTAAGTCAGAATCTGCATTGAAATGACATCAAATGCATGTCATCATGCTGGCATTTCAGCTAACAGCAGGAACCTGACACTCCCTGTCAACTTGATCAAACGCTAGACCCCCTCATATCTTTGCCATGTGGCAAACTCTAACAGTTATAGTGAAGGCTGAGGAGCCAGTATCATCTCCTGAAATGATACTGGAGAAAGCTGCAGTAGGAAAATAAATTGCACCTGTAGACAAAATTGATTTGCTTCGACGTATTGCAAAGAAACAATCTCCACTGTGAGCATTGCAGGTATATACATATAAATAAAAATTGACACCAAAAATATATAGATACACTGAGAGGAAAAGAGAGCATACATAACTGAGATATATTTATCCCACAAGCAAACCAAGACTTGATAATTCATGAGTGGCAAAGATGCAGTTGAGTTATGGAGATCTTTCCTCTGGAGTGAAATAAATACAGCATCTCGATTCAGCCCATTATATAGTGTGATTAATAGAAGTGAATGCTTTCAATAGATTGGTTTTATTTTGAAACATTTAGAACCTATATTCTGTTCCTAATTTACAAACTATCAAAGATTCTCATGGTGATTTGGATTTAGAAAGCTATATTTCAGTAATAGGGACTTTTTGCAGAGGGCAAATTTCTGTTCATGGCTCTGCAAAGAGAAATCAAACTTATTTTAGTTAGAAACTGAAGTTTATCTAATTGTAAGTTAGTGGCTCAATCTTCATCAGTAAGCTACATCATTGCTCAGTGTAAGATAAAATCTACAGCGCAATACAAGACACCTTTTTGGCTAGCTGATTATTAGATGAGCAGCTGCATCACATTCAGGGTAAGTCGAAATTTGTCCACCACCTTCACCACCACCCTAAGGATCGGCAATTCCCACCCACCTCACTCTGCATCTAGCAGTATCTTAGGACCTAAACTCATCACTCCTCTGTAGCTAAACACTATGAACACTGCAGGCAGGAACACAGCATCACCACAGCTGGAGCACTTTCCAACAAGGTGTTAACACAACAGGTTTCTCCCCTATGGCTTGCATGGACATCGCATCACATGGACTCCTTATCTGTGGAGACAAATGTGGAGTACCAGCCATGGAAGGCATCCTGGTGTTATTTTATGACCCTCTCTAATTCAGTATCTTTTTCTGGCTTAGATTTCAGCTGTTACATACCATGCAATTGTCAGCAGTATTAGCTATGTGCTTATAACTGTAATAGAAAACTCTCAGTAACGTGCCCTGTTCAACAGTCCTAAATCATGAGACCTTTCTGTGGGCCAAAACCCATCTACCTCACAAAACTGACAAAACCTTAGTTTTTTCCATTGCCAACAACAACAGTGCCCTGAAGTTCTTTCGGTATACAACTGGTAACATTCAGAAAACTGAAAATGTTGAGACAACACTGAGGAGTATGACTGTCAAAAAAGAGAAAAGGGCCAGATCTGCAGAAATCCATATGGAAATAAAAATCAGAGGAATAATGGTGTGTAAGGCAGAACTAGGTTCTATTCACTTAGTTCATTAGAAGAGCTCATTTTCAATTGAAGTTCATCAGAACACAGAAGAACATCCCAGAGAACTGGACCTTATCTAAGAGAGCTGCAGTGAATGATATGCCACATACATGGCTGAAATATGTCACACAGTAAACTGCTGATGGGGGAAATGCAACTGGATATTTATGCTCCTTGAAGTTGTGCACGACACTTCAGGAGTGAGGGACTTGTTTGTCATCTCTTTGATGAGTCAGAAGGAATTACAGAGCAGAATGTATCTTGAATCCACTGTAAATCGTCAGTCTTGTTATCATTCAGTGATCTGCAGGGCTGTAATAGAAGAGATGTTATCTTTGTTTTACTGTTTGCACAGCTGGAGGAATTATGTCCATGCCCACAAACATAGCTCTATTTAAGGGTCTTCAGGGTCACTACTCCAAAATCAAGCTCAGGGCAGGAATGCTGAAACACAAAACATTTTGAGGATAAAGACTGAAGAGACTCCTGCAAACTGTTAATGAGAGCTTCTTGTAGAAATCTGCTCCTTGTGACTCAATGATAATAGATCCAAAATCTTTGCTCTAAGACAGACATTTTGAAAACAGTTCTGCATTTGCTCCTGTAACAGAGAAATATATTTAAAACCTGTGATTTTTACAACTTTTCACTGAAAAAAGGAAAAAGAAACAGACAAAATGTTGGCAGAATTTTTTTTTCAAACTTTTAAAGGTCACTGGCCAAACAACCAACCAAAAAAAAAATTGCCTCTACTTATTGTTTCCTTAAATTAACTATGACTTAGAGATGAGTAACCCAGATCAGAATTTAATCACAAGATTCACTGCAAGAATGTCTCTGATATTTATTCAAGAAACTGAGATTTAAGTACTTGCAGAAGACTGAGTAAAGCCTTGAGTATGTTCCTCTACTAAGGTTATGAAACTTAATCAATGCACTTTCTTAATGTTCTAAGCCAGGAAACCTGGACAAACAAACAAGTGAGCAGATTTTCTAGTTCTGTGTTGTCCACAGCAAAGACAGGCATTGTCATCAAACTGTCACTGGCTCTCTGGTTCTGGTCCACACTGCCTTAGAGCTGCCAGGAACCTTATGCTTAAAAGACATCAACATCTGCCCAATTTACCTTTCCCCTGGAGCACTTTCTCATGCCCCGTGTCTCCTGCTGCATTAGTTGATGGCAATAGTGCAAAGTAGAAAGTTTGACTGACCCGGAAGAATTCTTCAAGGACTTTGGCTAATACAGGTGATATCAGTCAGCATCCAAACAGGCTTTGCAGTATGATCTGACTGTCACTGTAATAGCAGAAGGCTTTTGTGTCAAAAGTTTGGCATGAAAATCTATGAGGCACTGCAATGATTCTGATGATTTCTCTGCAGGAAACAAGTTTCTATTAAGAACTGTTACGATTATAAGGCTGGTAAAAGGCCAGCTCTGCACTTTGTAGAATTCCATATTGAATTCTTTGTAAATCTGTCAAGCTCTAACATTGTAGACCAAAATTTTCCATGGTAGCTACCTGCTCCAAACAAACTATTAGAGGCAACTTTAATCTAGAAGAAATTCACCATTTTCTGAAATATGCTTGACCAAAATAAACATTTCAATTGACAGAAATTTCTTTCAGTTTGAATACTATGTTCCCATATTGTGGGGAAAAAACCTAGAATTTGCCAGAAGGGTTGTGTTAAGGGAAGGAGAGAGCTGATGGGGAAAAAATTTTCCTCATCAGGTATTTGAAAATTGTATCATATGCAAGCACCCATCTCTGGTAGCAGAATTAAGCTTGGATGGACTCCCATATCCTTATTTTTTACTACACTTTTTACAAGTTTAATAACACACAATTTTTGGCATAGCATGATGATCTTGGTGGTTGTTAAAAGGGGGAGTTGAAACACAGAGAATTTCCCATTTCCTTTCCTTTACCAAGATCCCATTGCATGGATTTGCACTGTTTGGAAAGTAGAGGTCGAACTGGGAATATTCGTATACTTGCAGCCTGGAGAAAAGTGATATCATGGTGATCACATCAGTCAGGAAGCTCAGTGATCACTTGTGTTTGAGAACAGCTTTTTCAAGTCAGGAACAAGTGGGGTCCTTGAGAAACTAAAATGCACATAAAATTATTCTGAAGCTCTGCAGAATACAGTGGGATGCGCATTCTGGTAAAACCTACAATAATCCCAGGGAATATACCAACAAATTCTACCACTTAGCGTAATGCAGTGGTGAGATTAACAGTTGTTGTTAAATCCCACCTGAATTTTTCAAGGACTTCTCCACCAGACCTGCAGCTCTGGTGGACTAGGGCCAGCGTTACAGCTGCTCCTTCTCCATATGTGCTCCCAGCAGCACTCTGCTACCTCAGCCTTCTGCAGGCAGGAGGCCTCCAGCAAATGGTGTCGGGGCATTGATTTCCACAGCTTCTCTTCCAGAGTGTTTGCTAATGCGACAGTAATATAGCCTTCAGAGTCTCAGGTGTGTGTTCTCAAGGTACACTGCAGTTCCATTCATTCAGCACAACATGAATTAATGGCTCATGTGAACAGTTATGTGCAAATGAGAGATGTTATCCTTTCCTTTTTGTCTTCAGTCTGCCTATTAGAACCTCTTCCACACACATAAACACACAGAGGGCACTCAGATCTTACAAACGCAACATCCATGACGGTCCACTTTGGACAAACCAAAGAAGAGTTTGAGTGAAACTCACAGAATCCAAAACTTTACCTTTTATTCTGTAATTTGGGGACATAAAACAGGGATTTAAGAATGGTATCTGGGCCTTTTCTGTGAGTATCCTCACTTTTGTCAGTTTAAAGTTGGAACCAGTGCATTAGCTGAAGGGATTGTGTGTGTGCGTGTGGTTTAATATGCATTTAATATAGCTCCTGGGAAAGCTAATGGAGTGGCCTTGGGGAGTTGAGCAACCTCCCAGTGTGCTCTGCATAAATCTTCTTTAGCTGCAGGTGAACAAAAAGTTATGTTAAGTGCAAAAGTGAAGGTAACAGCTGCTGAATACCTTTTGCTGGTCTGCAGAGAATTGGTACTGCATGTTACCAGCTGATTGGTGATTTCTTAACCTCTTCTAACCTGTGAAAGAAAGAGGAAAAATTGAAGCTTTGGGGGAAGAATTTCTCTCCTAGTAGAATTTTTATTTACCAAGGGCAATGGGTTAAAAAATAATTTGGAAAGAAATTCAGATAGAAAATGGCCAGGACACCACAAATGTAGTTTTATAAGAATCTTTCTTCTTACTTTTTTTTTTTTCTTGATAAGATAACTCAGTTTTATACTTTACTGTCTTATTAACAGAATGCATTTTGGAAGTCTGCCACTGTTAACAGTATCAGAAGGATTTAGGGCTGCTGAAATACACTTGAAGATTTAATTCTGCTGACTTCAGCTCTGATCCGAAGTAAAAACTGTAACCATAGATTAAATGTTTAGCGCCAGATATTGCAATTGCTGCTTCTTGTCATAAATCCTTGTGTCTATTGCTGTTTCAGACAGCTCTCTGCGGGCCCTTGGCTGTGCATGCAGCACAATGCTCATGTTGTATAAGATTCTTCACCAGGGGCCAATTCTTGAAGTCCTCTCTCCATCCTTCCTCATAAAACTCCCAGTTGCCTGAGTGAGAACCTTGAGATGTAGCAGTGCAAGGCTGCCTCACAGAAATAATTCCCACGTGACACTGTGAAAACCAGGATGATCACCTGCTTTTTTAATGCCTGATCTTTGGTTTTCAAAAAGTGCATTCCAAGAGTGGGAGGGAAAGGGACTCTTCATACTTTATTAATCTCTTAGGAGATTCAACTAATAAAAGCAAATAATCAATACAAAATTAGATTGTCATGATGAAAATTAACTAATGTGATCATTCATATACTAGAATATCTGGTTAAAAGTTTAAGAGCTACCTCCCTTTCTTAGTTCTAATTTTATAGGTCTCAGCAGACTCCTTTTTCGGACTTCAGCAGCCATTGACATTTTAATCTTTTTAATGCGGTCATCAGATTTACACGAGGGGTCCACTTTTTCATAGTGAGTAGTTCTCCACTCATTGCTTATTGCACTCAAATAAAGTTATAATAAGAATACATTTCAATAGTCCCTTGTCCAAAACTAGTGCCTGTCTTCCCTGACCTTGGGTAGATTTATTGCATTGCAAGTCTCAGCACACAAGCTTTAATTTTTATTTTCCCGCTACAATTTTAATGTCAGGGGTATAAACCAAAGTATTTTCAAGGCATCTCATAGTACCTATCATGACATGTGAGAAGATGCTGGCACCCTTACTCTTCTAATGAAAAAAAATAAACCCAAGGCTAAGAAAATGGCATATATTAGAAGAAAAAACCACCCTGATGTTCCCATACCAGCACTGTGGCCACATGTAGAGATTGGGATGAGAAGCATTGAGTAATAAGCCCTTGTCTGAACTCCTAGATTATGGGCTGATATTGAAATTTTTATGCCTTCAGAAAGTGGAAAAAAACAAAAATAAGATGAAAAAAATTAGGTTATAATATTGAGTGGAAGGTTAGCAGTGCTATCCCAGCACAGGTAACCCATAAATTAAATAAAAATAACTCACTCAACTTGTTGGATATCTATATTTTACTTACAGTGTCTGGAACTGGAAAAGTCTGGATTATACTTTATCCTGGTATATGGGAAGGAGCTACTCAGAATCTGGTAAATTTGGCTTAAACAAATTTTAATTTTAATTTGAGCTCCTGGAGCTCTGGCATGACAGTATGGTGGTAACTTGCTGCTGGATTATCTGTCCTTCTTGTGCAAGCTCACATTTAGTCAGATATTTCCAACAGTTTCTCGGGGCTTCTTATACTTCGTCTGCTGCTTTTTCAGCATTATATAAGACCCATATAGAATAAAAGCATCAGACTTGTTTCGTATGGCTGTCCCAGTCCCAAAGCATGCAGATAAAAGAAACTGCACAGTGATGTACTCAGCACAGATCCAGTGCAGGAGGCAATCATTTCCTTTGTTCCTTTCCCATGTGAGCAAACTAGTCTTTTATTAATTCTCTACCCTATCCCCATTTAGTCTTATAGAGAGTGCCAGGGAGAAGCTGGGAATATAATGCTTTCCTCTCTTTTTTGCTACAGGTCATATAAAATGGATATTGCATTCAGTGCAGATGGGGCAACATTGCCATTCATCAGTTCCCTAAATTGGCTGCTTGGCAGAGAGAATTATTTAAGTAAAACTGAAGTAATTTTCAAAATTGAAACTTAAGCTGTTTAGTGACATAAGCCAAGTGCAGTTTTTCTTAGACCCCCAACACTTCCTTGGCTCACATTCACAGTTGAGCTATTTTCATTCCCGCCAATTAGTTCAATCTCCATGGATGTGAGGAAGGGCTAGAGCAGTGCAGTTTCTTTGATGCAATTTCATGTATACATATGGAGCATCTGTTACTCCAGGAGTCTTGCCGTCACTTCCATTATATGGAGAGTATTGATAGTGATAGGAACTCGGGACCTGATGGGCCATTTTCATCTGAGCTTCACACAAAGTGCCTTGGCAGAGAGCCGTGTGTGAGGGAATACCCCTCCAAACAAAGGAAACACGTCATGGCAAAGTCCTGCAAAGGGCCCCAGGGAAAATAAAATGTGTAGAAGTGTGTTCCCTTCCTCCCCTGCTCCACTCCTCCTGAGCATCTGGGTGTTTGACACCTGCAACATGCAAATAACACTGACACAGTGGGTTTTGACACCAAGCTTAGGGTACTCAGGCCAGTCCACTGGAAAATAAAAGGCTCAAGGAATGCACTTTGCCTTTAACAGCCTCTTGCTATCAGGTAACTCTTTTTTGGGGGGCAGTGGGAGCTATAAAAGGTTTTTCTTCAGTATTTCTTTTGAGACAGCATGTATTCCACTTGTATTGATGTGCCAGAGGCTATCATTACCAACAACTCAGGTAAACATCTTCAGCCAATTATTAACCTGTGATAGAAAGATAGCGTTTTCTCTCCTTCTTGGTATCTTTTATTTATTCTTAATACTTTCCGGGGAAATGCCTGAGAGTTCTTGTTTTTCCTCTTATAATTTGGTCAGGAGGATAGGTTAAGAGTCTAAGATTGCTGCCCCAAATCCCAGCACTTGGTTAAGTGTGGTTTAAGTGGCAATTAAAATGTTATGATAGGCTTCAGTAGATGATGAGCTTCTGCCTCTCATTTAGCACACCCACCCATTTCCTAACTTCAGAAAGGGCCTGATGGATGGTTTCAAGGACCGTTCAAGAAATATTTGACAGGTACCTGCTCTCTATCATAGATTGAGGCTGGTTTAATAACCACTACATTTCCAGCATGTTTGGGTACGTTAGTCTCTAAGCAACCTTCTTTGTAGTGAAACACAGACCATACTTGTACATGGTCAAGTTACCTGCAGCCTTCAGGAGCTCTCAGGTAGTCAGAAAATGCTGCCAGTGCAAGCAGAAACCCTGCGCTTGCTGTCAGGGCACTTCAGGAACCCAAGGCTTGTCATCTTCAGGGAGAAACGGGTAATTTCGGCTCTAGTGCACACTGAAAATGAAAAGAGCTAACATTTCTTATAAAACAGTGTTTGACAAATTGACTTAACTTGATGCACCATTCTGATTTGAGCTATTTTGCTACAGAAAATTTTCTAATAGAGGAAAAAATGCCTTGACAAAAAAAGAGAGGAAAAGTAACATACCTTTAATGGAGTATTTCAGTTATTCTTTCCAAACAACATTCCACTGAAATAAACATACTGCTGCAAAAACATTTGTTCTTTTATAAACTGATATTTTTCCTTCTAAAAATTTCCAATCAGAGGTTTTCCACTCATGTATCAGTACTGCAGTAGGAATATTTGTAACTGTGGTTTGAATTTAAGTGAGATGCTTTTAGTCTGACTCTTCAACCCACTTAGATCAAGGCAGACTCTTGTATAATTTGAAACATTCCACAGTGTTTATCTCTGGGTTGGTGAAATGGATTAGGAGGTCAGTTTTAAATTATTGCTTTGTGAGTTATATTGCTCCTATAAATTCCTGCATTTTCTCAAAATAGGTTAATTGTTTCTTGTCACCTCCCACATAATATTGAATTATGTGAAGCTGGTTATGTACAGAAAATATGGGGTTTGATTTTTCCTTGGAGTTTCAAAGTTTTAAAGTTCATATATTGAAAATGCAGAAAATGTAGAAGAGATATAGCCTTTACCAATATCAGTTCTCTCTGCAGACTCCCTAGCCTTTGACTTTGAATATGGAGCCATTGTAGCAAAGCACACTATCTTTGTTATACTGAAAAAATATATACATATGTATGTATATATATATATATATGCATCTATACTGAATGTCTACTGAATATGGAGAGAGAACATAGACAGCAAACAGTACCTGGCATTGGTGTTTATTACTATGAGACCTGCTTTTTCATAAAATAAGGGTATGTTTACTAATTTAGTGGTTTAAGTGACTTGGAACCTGCCACAGTCTTTGGAGGTTGCAGTTTCAAAGACACATCTAATCCATCATTACAGCACCTTTGAATCACCAGAGTAGGGCCCCAGTATGAGTATCTGCCCCACTACGTTTAGGCATGATTTTTATGTAAAGCTGCCAGATATAATCATTGATCCATTATCTTCTTTCCAGAGACCAACATATGGAAACCTTCTTGTACCAGCCTGTGGTGGTTTGAAAAACCTTTTCTCTAAGGTAGTAATGGTTTGCCCCACTGATAATACTTCTCTTAAATTACAAGCATCTGTTCCTGATCAATTTTAAGAAGTACCTATAATTTTTAATGATTACCTGGGACTGATAATAACATAAGATTTGTTGGTAATTGCATTCTATTCTCTGATGCTATTGTTATTTTTCATTTCTTTTCTATTTGATTTTTGGGGTTTTTTTGTGTTTGCGTGGGGTTTTTTTTTGTTTGCTTCATCTGGGTTTTTTGGTGGGTATTTTTTGTTTGTTTTGGGAGTCTTGTTGTTTTGGTTCTTTTGTGTCTCCCTGGGATTGTCCGTGATCAAAATTATCTGGGAAACAACATCATTGCTTCCTTACTAAGCACCAATAAACCTGAACACCATCTTTTTTTGCCTACTCTGAATAGGCTTTGCTATGTAATAGCCCAGTGCCGTTACAAATTCAAACCCTATATATATATTGTTCATGGCCCTTTGTGTCATCAGGAAATTAAAGTTTGCAGCTGGCCTCTTCATCTTAGTTAATCATGCAAACATGAAATCCTTAAAGGTCCACGCAATGGTCCCTGCAGGGGCCCCACTCAACACTTCTCTGCAGCATGACATTGTTTTTCAGCGGTTTTTATCTTCTCCCTTCTTCTGTTCTGAGCTCCTGCTGCTTTTAGCTTCAGTAGCAGACTGTCATGTGGCACTTTATCATGGGCTGTCCAAAGCACCGCAGTAGCCATGCCCCTTCACCACGCACGGCAACCTGCTCGGAAGTTTAGGAGTTTAGAGATGAAGCCCCTCCTGCTCTCACTACCCTTTTTTCCTGCCTTAAGCCCTGCCTTGGTGGCAAATGGGGAAAACCTTGAAATATATCTTGTACTGTGTCTTACAAAAAGTTGCAGGGTGATGGCTTAAGGTCTTAGTTTCTCCTGCCTGTATTTTATGCTCTGCTTGCTTTTTTTTCTAAGAACTCACTTAAATTACGACAATAAATCAAAGATTTCCTTCCAGATGTCTTTTAACATCTAGTATCATTTCCTCCAGGTCCTGGATATGTCCTAGATTTTAGTTTCCTTAGGTAATTTCCTCTACTGGTCTTAGTGACCCTGACATAGGCTGACCTGTAGTTAACTTAGTCCCCCTTTTAAGATTCAGTTTGAAGAAGTCAGTTAATACCTCATTTAAAGAGAGTGGGGGGAGGTACAAGTGAAGGAAAGCCTTCACTAGCTTCTTCATTTTCATTTCCTGTGCCATTGTATTCTAACTTTCTCCCTGACTGATTTCCACTGTCTTGCAGGTGACAAGAAAAATCTCTTCGTATTTGTTTTCTTTTTTTTCTTTGCTGTAGCCTCTTCAAAATTTTTTATTAGCTTTTCCTTATCTCTTGATACATAACATACATGCAAAACACTTCAAAGGCTTTTTTTTTTTACCAGATTGTTCCAGAGTTGTTAATATTTTTCTCTTTACCATTGAGAAAGCCATTTTGTCATTTTAAAGATCACAGCTACTTTTATAGAGCTCTAATCTTTTGGGCCCTAATCCAACAAATCTTTTAAGCATGTGCTTAACTTCAGACATGTAAACGGTTGTATGGAACTCAGTGGAGCTAGTCAGGTGCCTAAAGTTAAGCAGATGATGAAGTGCTTTGTTTGGCTGGCCTTGCAGAGCACAGTCCCCCAGGAGCCCCTTCGCCAACAGCCTGCGCAGAGCTACCCACGGGCGGCTGTTCTTGCTGCGCTCAGGAGACAAACATTGCAGCAGAGAGGGAAGGGTCCCGCAGCACACGATTCTCCCAAAAGTTTCAGGAGAGTATCTTTTCAGTTACTGATTTTAATATAATTCATGCCTCTGCACGTGGTACCTTTTGACCTCGAGGTGTCTGCAATTTAAGTAATACAGACATGGGCCAAGGAAAAGAGGAACCAAACCAGATGAAACAAGAAAGATGATACAAAGACAGCCATACGGGTCTGATTTCACAAGGACGTGCAGCTTCTCTCTTTGTCTTTCTTCACTGACTTCAGAGAGACCCTTGTGTGCTCAGTCCTTACCTGGTAGTATTCAGCATCTTGCAGGATCTTGGTCTTATTTATGTATTTGCTTATTTATTCAGCCTATCTCTTTCAGGGGCCTGTATTCTTTGCATTGCTGCTCAGAAGAGGGAAGATGACCCCACTTCAGCAGGCCCATGGTGCATCACTGTCTGCCCTAGTTTCTACCCAGTACATCCAGAGTAAAAAGGTACTCTTCCAACTGCTTGAGACAAAGGGGATAAAACAGGAGCCTAGTCCCCTTTGTCCCACTGGTATGGCAGCACTACCCAATAACAGATCTCTCCTGGCTGTTTCCACCTGCCTAAGAAACAAGTAGTTGCCGCAGCTCCTTTGTGGCACCAAAGGACATGCACTGACTAGGGAAGTTAGGTTGTCATTAGTAACTTGGGTGCTCAGAAGTTAACCTGAACAAGGGACATTTAAAGCATTTAAAGGACCTGGGAAAGGCTTCTCTGGACAGATGTGAACCTCTTAAAATGATATTTTGTAAAATTTCACATGGTAGACTCCTGTATCAGCTAAACTATCTGACTGCAGTCATGCTGATTTGGAGGATGCGAACAAGCTGGCTGGCAGTTTTGTGTGCTCTGTCAAAGCAGTTGAATCTTAGGATACTGCTTTCTCTGAGGCCTGGCCAGATGAAGAAAACGTCATCCCTAAGTAAATGGGATAAGCCTTATATAAATTATCAGGCAAGCCATTTTGGTGTTCCTCACAGACAGGGGTTTGAAAGTCCTTTATATAAAAGCTGCTTCATGTCAGTCTCGTTCCTACACCTCTTGAGGCTTCTCTGTTTGTGATAGTCTGTACACAGAAAAGGTGTCCTTTTAAGTTAAGAGAGGAATTCCCTTAGCTGGCAGCAGTCTTAAGATCCCTTATTCATACTGGGGTAGCAGCCAGGAGGCTCCATCTGGGACCAAGGCCCAACTGTATGGTGCTGTACTATCATTTCCCTTCAAACACTGAAGGAAAAGCTGTTAACAGTTTCTAACCTCTTCTGGAGGTTGGCTGCTAGGAATGACGAAGGGCTTGGGTAATACCGCTTTAAAATAATTTCTACTGACTTCAGACTGAAGAAGCCACTAAAGCAGAAATGGGAACCGAATGGGGCACATGGTGACAGCAGCAATTTCAGCATTATTCTGGGAAAGATAGCGTGTCACTCTTCTGCGTTGGTAGGCTGGCATCTCTTCTTGTTCTGTGACCTTAATTAATTTATGTAGTATGCATCATGGGGGAAGACAAGATCCAGACTGAAGCCTTTGTAATGGGATTTCACCCTGTGCCAGACAGATGTAATTAACTATATCTATCTTTTTCAGTTTCAGTTGCTCTTCCCTAAAAGATTTATATTAGGTAGGTGAAATCATACACAGTCACACCTTGTCCATACAAGCTTTTCTTATCTCCTGTGACAGAATTAAATGCTATACTTTGTCTCTAGCAAAGAGTAATATTCTTAATGACTAGCACCAAACTAAAAGTCACTCCAAGCATGCTCGTTCTTTATGACATTATCACTGCTCTGATTGCTAGATAGCCTCTGACGTCCCGTATTTGCTTGCATTTGCTCTATCCATATTTACTTTGGTTTCATCCTATCGAATGTGTAGAGGGTAGGGAGTATATTTATGCATGGGATAGAGACAGCACCAAGCTCACCAGAAAAGAGCAGAGGAGAGGGTGCTCTTCTAAGCTAATGAAAGGAGAATACGTCTTCACACAAACTCAGCAGAGTTATGAAAAGGCTTTTGTTAAAAGATTAATCTGAAAGGATTAATATCAAAATAAAAAGGATTGTCTTTTTATCTCCTGAGTTTGAGAGGTTGGAAAAGCGAGATACTTCCTCCACACATGGAAGACTCTGGGCTGTCTTGTGGTGTCAGGACAGAGTTAAAGGGCAGTTTCTTTCTTCTGTCATGGCCAAAGAGGATATCACCTTTGCACCATCTCTCTGGGGACAGCTTCTGTCTCCCTCCCCTCCTGAGCCTCCAGCTCAACATGATCCTTCCTCAGCTCATCATGTAGTCATCAAGACCAGTAACAAGCTGCTATGGACGCTCATGTGCTTCAAGACTGAATTGAGAGCAGCTGAGTGAGGAGTTGAGGCAGGCTGGGGCAGAAAGCAAGCACCTGGAGGCTGCCAGTGCTGCAGTCAGCATGGTTCTTTGCAGTTCAAATGTTTGGGTATGCTCCCAGAGGAGGTGGTACTCCAACAGCAGCATTACCTAGAGTAACAGATTCTGGTGGGCAAAAGCTGCATCACCAAGCAGCCTTCCGACCCCTAGGGGCTGCATCTAGCCCTGTTGCCAGTGCTGTCCCTGTTAATAGCACTGTGAGCTGTGCTTGTCATTTCCTAAGAGCAAAATGTACAGGAAATTTAACCTATTATACCAAAATTGTGGTCATTCTCCATACTCCTGGCACCTGTATTTTGTTTCTAATGACTTGTTTGTCCTCTCTCTAGTTGGGATAAACTATGGAAAGCCTCTCTCAAAGGCACAACTTCTCTCTGTTCTGCCTGACTTCTGTCTGTCTAAAGTGGTCCTGTACCACAAATAAAGACTACACTACTAATTTTAGACTGCCCCACAATTCCTAATATATCATACCTCTTTAAAACCTATGACCATTCATTTCTCTTACACATCCATGATAGGATCTTACTGTAGCATTCCAGATTGCTCCTATCTCACTTAAGCCTTATATGTCTTAACTTTTGTCCTTGGCATCGAGACAACTCTTCTATTCTCAGGATGCTTTCTGCTGAACTTCCTGTCTATAAAAATGCGCTCAGGGAGTCTATCACTCTTCCAGCCTATTCCTTCCCCTTCCCAGAGCTTCCCCTTCTCTTACCATACCAAGCAATTATTCTTATTAATTATTCCAGCTAACAGTAATTATCAGCAGCATGCACCCCCAGCTACATTAATAACAGCGATCTCTAGGACACTGAGGAATTGCCTGAAAAGATTCACTTTGCTACTTGAATTGCAGAGGAAGACAAATTTCTTTTCTTCCCTGTATGTCTATTTATTTTTTTTTTAAGGAGGGTGTGGGAAGAGAGGTTCTTACCTCTTTCCTATTTGACAATGGGCAAAAAGAGGGTAGATGAAGAAGTAAGGACTTACCATATAAGCCTTACTGCCTAAGAAGAGGAAAGGAATAGAGATCAAAGGTTGAGTGGATTTTGTACAGTTTCTAAGCAGTGTCATTAATTGATTTTATTTTTTAGCTTCTGATATTTATGGGCCAAATACTGAAATTTCTGCTTGGGTTCCAATAATGTGGGGTCTGCCTCAGGGTTAGAACTTTGAATTGTTTTCATCCTTTCCACAGGCACGACTACCATTCAGCAGCAAATGGAATAAAATTTGGCCATGTTTCATCATCTGTAATTTGTCAATATTTTTCATCTCACTGCTGAAAAACACTGAAGATTTTAAAAGTGATGTTTCTTTAGTGCAAAAGAACAAAGAAAAAAAGGCAAAATATATATATATATAAAAGAAATTAAAAAATAAAACCCTTCTGCAAAATGAGAATTAAAAAAAATATTTTCTCTCAAAATTGCTTACCACTTGCCCAAGCTGCAAAGTTTTTAATGACATTCCAGTGAAAATATAGCACTCTGGCTAAATTCCTTCAAACCCAATAAAGCAGATGACTGGGAACCATAATGGAATAGATGCTGTCAAGTGCATTTGCTTTTTTAATGCTAACATGTTTTTGGTTATTAAGAAACAAAAACAAAACCGAGTGGTATGTGATCAACATAGCTTTTGACAGGGGCATTGGACCCATCTGGCTTATAGATCCCCCACTTTTTTTTTATTAGTCTGAGATTATAAAGTTGTAACACTGTAGTTTAGCTTCTGGCTTCTGTAATTTTAAATTGGCAAAGGGCTCACAATAAGGTGTGAGTTTCTGAAAACTAAAACACTATAGTGACCCCATGCACACTACACAGGCCTGCAGCAGATGTACTGGATGAAGGAAATACAGTAGTACTGCTGAAATGTTACTGATTGGTTCCAACTGAGTAGCTCAGATATAAACCAGCTTTCAAAAGCAACAGATGAGATAAAAATGTCAGAAATGAGCATTAAAAGATGATGCCATATATACCATTAGATATAATGAAGTCACACAAGGCAAAAGTAAGCATCTTTCAGTAGTAATGGATGTACTCCATAAACATTAATTCCACAGTTGTCAATATCGGTGATGAATAAAAAAGTCTCTCAATCTTTACAGATTTCTTTAATTTAAGTAAGCCTTTTAACATAGAGAGGATTTGTTCTCTCAGTGTGCTTCATTAGTGTAGCTTACCACCACAAAACCTGGTTGTATTGAGAAAGATTGCCCCATTATCAAATAATTAGTACTGCCTTAGCAGGTGCATACACTTACCTTTGTAATTAAATCCTTGTTAAAACACCAAAATCCAGAGAATTTAAATGGTTACCTGATCCCAGAGGAGGTAGCCCAGAAAGTTATTCTATAAGGTAGATGTCATCTGGGAGCAACGATACTAAGCAGAGAATCTTTTCCTCATGGGATGTTGATGAAGCACATCTGCACACATCATGCAGTGCAATAAAAATTGCAATGACAATACTAGACGAACACCTACTGTACAAGAAGCCAGAGAAACCAAGCATAAGTCTGCACAGAGTCATATGCTATGTTATGGAGCTTCCACAGCTTCGTTAGTTTTAGACTTATAAGCAAAATTAAGGATGATGATCCTGGTTTTAATAATTCTTTGAACAATTTGCTTAGTTTACTATAGTCTATAATGCAACTTATTAATGAATTTAGCTTCTGAAATCTTAACACAGTGGAATAACAATGCGTATGTAGGTACATGCGCAGCTATTTTTGAAGAGCTCAGTATCCTAATAAAATCTGAAAAAAAAATTAAAGTTACAGTAATCTCAAAAAGTCATAAAAAAAATCACATTTCTAATAAGTTATAGCTACATTTATATTTTCCTGTGTTGTATGTTCTCCAAATTTACAGATCCGTGAATGTCTATATTAATAAAATATGCCAGAAAGTGGATTAGACAGACTATTATAATAAATTGTCTCTGTTCAGTTGGCACTCTCATTGTCCTCACCAGAACTGATCACCCGTAATTAGTTACTTGCCTAGAGGTGTAGCAGTACTTTTACCATAAAGAATACTGAGCAAGCTCTTATTGTACTGCTACTTGTATTCAGACTCCAAGTACAGATCAGAAACCCCAACCAAACTCTAGTTTCCAAAAGCCAGAGAGGAAACCAACAGATTGGAATAGATTTGTTATCCTCCTCTCAGAAGAATTCTGTTGACAAAAACAGCAGGGATCATCATGAAAAATCATTTACAATATTTGTGCACACTCGTTGACTTCAATCTGTGTTCAAAGTTGTAGATTCAGCACTGACAAAAGTACCCTCATATTTTAGATGTGAAACAGCTATAGAACAGCGCGTTTCTGGAACGATGTTCTTAGATAAATGGAGTTAGTCCTAGAAATCAATTTAGACAAAGCTGCAGCAGCGCTGGTATTGGAATTCACCAACTCGCTACATAATTTGAATAAATGGGAAAAGAGATGACTCCTGAGAGAAGTACTGGCAGCCAAAAGAATTATACTGATGGACTGGAAAAGCAAAGCCATGCCATGTATTGATTTATGGACTATTGCCCTTCTGGATATAGCTAAATGTGAAAGAACTCCCTTTATTCATACTAATAAAATGGACATAAATGCTCTCAGACAAAAACTCCTATTGGAGTTTTATTGTGAATAGCTGGCATGTAGGATGGTCTTCTTTCACTTGCACATCACACACGCTCTATGGGATGGTGAAGTTTGAGAGACACAGAAAACAACAGGGACTTTTTCTAGAGTTGTTTCATCTGTTTGTTTGGGCCTCTTTTTACACTTAAAATGTTTTCCTTTGTCTTTTGGTTGTTTTTCTTCTTTTCTTTCTTTCTTCTAAAATCTCTTGGTGTAAATCAGAACTTAGGATAGTATATTGTCACTTAATAGATGTGGCTCTACGATACTCAAGTTTCAGCACTTTGGAGATAAGTGCTTTCTTCTGACCTAGAAATTCTAGGCAATGCTAAAGGAGCGTGAACATAGCACATTACTAATTCTGCCCCCTCTGAGACACTGTTATGTCTGTGATACTCCTGTCCTACCCCCCAAAGCTGACTTAATATGTGCCACACTAAATATGAGAAGACCCCTACAAACCAACTCTCAATCCCTCAGCCAAACCAGTGCTCTCCCTTAGGCCTCATTTTTCTTCAGAGGACCCTCTGAAGATTTCCTGCTCTCTGCAAGTTTGTCTCCATCAAGATAAGTAATATGGGGAGCCCTACTGCTGCCCTGGCTGCTGCCAGGATTTTTAATGCTATACTGATTAAACTGCTAGGAGTGGGATGAAATTATGTGGTATTAGTTGTGCTGGCAACTGGTTTACCTTTGGGATCCTCATGTTGCTAGTGCTGGTGGAGCTGAGCCAGAATTAGGAACACTGGGAAATTTAAAAAAAAAACACAAACAAACAAAAAACCAAGGACCAAGTGGTTACATAGACATGACCTTGGCTGTTGAAACCTAATGTCACAAAATGAATAGACCTTTTGGAGTCTGGGACACTGCGTGGTGACAGGCGCTGCTCTATCTTCCTAGCAGAAAGGAAGGAGCCCTGCCTAGGAAGCCCTGAGTCAGAGCCTTCACCAAGCACAGCTGAGAGTCAAGAAGAAAACTGAGCTGTTTCCTGCAGCTTTTGAAGAGCCAATGTGAGATACTGAAATAATGAAGTAAATTCTGGGATGAACAGGTAAGTATTGCTGTAGCTTTGTCCTGTTGTTATGCCCTTTCCTAAAACATTGTGCACCCACCGTCCCTGTGCAGCGAGACTCTGCCTACACCCCAGGGACCCGCAGGAACATGAATCAACCTGCTTCTGCAGAATGCCTCTGGACCTGTCAAAAGGACTGCTGGGTAGCTCTGGGCTGAGAAAAACCCCTGTCTCTGGAAAAAGAAGCAAACATACTGATATTGCTGTGACTGTGGTGACCAGACCACCTCTGAAGTGCTTAAACATTCCTGAGATGTCTAGAGTGTAAGGTCCACAAGTGATTGCCCATTCACTCACTCCTGAACTATTATTGTGTTTATTTTACATGCAGAGTTTATCACTACTATCCAGATGACTCTGAAAAAGAATTACTACTGCCATGGTGGACTTGATAGTGGTACAAACCACACGACCATCAAGGATTGCTGGAGAAGATGGCCTTCCACCCTCCTTGAGTATAATGGGTACAGTCTGATTCAGAAACTGACCTCAGGGCTTACTACAGAAGTCTGAGTAGGGTTTCCCCAGGGCCCTCTGCAAAACACAGGTGACAATTATCATTGTATTCCAGACTCATTAATGTCATTAATGATATGACTTACAATGCGACTGCTTCTAGGACTACACTACTTGATCTGTGTGAAGACAGAAAGGTAAAGGACATAATAAGTTTGTTAAAATTAAACCGAGCACAGACTACCAGTGCAATTTGTAACTATTGAACAAAGTTTAAGCTTCAGTCACACTGAAGAGAGAAAGGCTTTGCACTGAGGCTTTTATAAGTAGAAAAGAAAATGGAAATAATTGGATGATACCGAATACTTTCTACATTATTGCTTATTCTATTGCAATGTAATTTCAAAATTTCAAGAAAATGCACCAACTGTGCCTTATGGATCAAAAAGAGGGAAAAAGTCCAACATTTTTAATTTCTTTGTTGAGAAAACCCACCTCCAAAATATCTGGAGCTAGATGGTTCCAGAGTTTAATGTGATGTTACAAAAGCTGTCACGTCCAAGTCATTGGCTGAAGTTGAGCCTGAATGGCTAATGAAATGACTGAAAATTATTGTCAGCTGAGAGGTCTTCAGTGGCCTGTGACAATTGCAGTCTGTGATGTAGAACAGTGACTGTCATTTTAAGTATACAGACACATCGCACTCAGGGTAGGACACCAAAAAACCAAAAAGCATTAAAAATTTATTCAGGCTGTAGGAGGGATGGATTGGAGCAGATGAAAGATGGAGATGGGGCCGGAGAATTGGAGTTAACATCTTGGCAGAATGGTTCACAAGTCACTGTGAAGAGTGCTTACCTTCTGAACCTTGTAGTGGTTTGAGTCTGTCTGACCTGTTTCCCAGGTAGAGGATGGCCCAGCCCGTTCCTGGTACTTTCTTATGATTTGAACTGATGACACAGAGTTGAAGAGGGAATAGTTGCAGTCAAAGGTAATTGCAGAATGTCCTGATGCCGGAATAAGCAAAAGATATGCTGTCATTTCTCTTCCTGTTCACATATTGGAGCTAAATATAAGAACATATCCTCAACATGTCTGAATATGTCTTATTTTCATGACACTATGCCTATGTGGGACTTAACAATGATGGAGCAGAATCATTACAGTGTCATCGATTCCTTACAGCATAAGAGCTTTTGGAAGTCAGATTACCTTCAGAGCTATAAACTCAGGTTAATCATCTCTGCCACTTCCTGCATCAGAGCAGTGTTGTGGGACCTTTTTAAAAAAACCTCTACTCCTTCAAACCATCTGCAAACAAAAATGTGGTTTTGCCTTCTGTTTGGGGCTGGTGGACAGGCTGACCCCACTACAGCCTTGTCCCAGTCACACAGCAAAAACACCTCTGAAGTGCAAAGCTGTAAAACCAGAGGGAATCCTCTTCCCTTGACTACTCATCTCCTTCAGTACAAGCTTTGCTGAGCTCTTATTCAGCAGATGGTGTAGGAGAGATAGCCTCCGAAACCACAGAGACAAATATTTGATTTGGATGAGTACATTAAAGATTACTCACTTTTCCCCTCAAATTATCTGTGTTTTGCAGAGTGAACAAAGACCATGGTTTGGATCATCCCCTTTCTAATAAAAGCAATTTCCAGCCATTGGCGCTGAGTTTTGAGGATATGGTTCAAGCTGGTAGAGCCTAAATCCAGTGCCTTCGGGAGGCAGCTGCCACTGCCAGGACAGAGCAGAAATGATAGCAGGTGCTGTGAGTGGAGCAGTATGTCAGCTCTGCCTTTTCTCTTTGGGCAGCACTAACCCCTTATCTGTTCCTTAATATCTTCACAGTGCATCCTAAGGAGGGGTAGGGATACAGGGCTGGTCATTTGGGGAAAAGCCTTCGGGAGGCCCATCACCTACTCCGGGCACTCTGAGCATGTGCATACACATCTGTGTGCCTTCAGACTGACCTGTCTTTAAGATTTATCTCAGTGCTGACAGCTCACAAATGTACTTGCCCATTTTCCCCATGGGTCTTTGTACCTGTCTTTCTGGTAGATTATTGTCATTAGATTAAACACATTAATAAAAGCAAGCTATTCTAAGTTTTCTTCCTGCCTCTGCCTTTCTCTCTGTTACCCCCTACTACTGTTCATGCCATAACAAGACCATTTCTGAAACTCGTCTTTTATTTCTCTTAGAATTCCAGCTTCTCATAAACACTTCCTGCCACACTCACCAGAAATTTTTATTTTCTTTATAATAATGTGGTTTTTTCAATAACCACATCCCTCCTATTTGCAACCCCTTGCTTTGTGCTCTCTCTGCAGCCCGTATCCAGTTCACCTAGTTCACAACCGAGTCACCAATATTATCTTGTTTAGCCCTCTTTTAAACTATGTTACATTCTTCCATAGTACTTGTGACCACAACAAATTCCAGTTTCTCATGCCTGCCTTCATGAGCGCTCCCTGCTCCGTGCAGAAGTACACTTCGTATTTTCTTTCTTAATGCTTCCCTTGGTGTAACCCTGCCATGTTGTTTCTGTATTCCTGTGCTGCTTCTCATGCTCCTGGTCTAGGCAGAGGGAGCACGTTCCACGTGCAAACTACAAACTCATGTGCTTATATTGGCTCTTCTTTTTTAAGGTTTACAAAACTCACTAATACCAACTCACACTCTATTTCAACATCATAAAAGAAGGAATGAAAGAAAATATTATAGTAGTTTTTCATGTGGACTGCTCCAAACTCATATGCTATGACTGATCTTTCAAGTTTCCTTGGGGTAGACGCCACCTTTATTTTTGTCATCTAGTGATCCAAGGAAGATACCAGCAAGCTAGGAGGATAATTAATAGATGGAAGAAATTATTATATTTGTCTCTCTGTTTTGCTAACGATGCTCATACCACTTCTACATGCAGCATTGAATGTAACAGGCAAGCGCTGCTACTCTAACTGTATTTAACATAAGGAATGCTTTGCTCCCAAATATAGGACTCATGAACATTAAGCTGCAAGTGCAACTGCTAATAAACTGACTGTGAATGTTAATCCAGTATTCCCTTTTGTAATCAGAAGGTCTCATCACTGCCCCATTTGCTTTACAATCACGACAAGTAAAGAATGTATTCAAGGCAAAAATGAAACAGCTTTTTTTTCTTTTTTTTCTGGTTTCTTTTTTTTTTACAGTCCATGCTTTATCACTACTTCATTGATTTTTCAGTATTTTAGCAGATACAGCAGAACTGGATTAACTAGTTAGGGAACCTTTCACTCTTAGGTCATCAGTTCGCGTCTGAGACAGGTTGGTACTGACCAGAGGTCACTTTAGCATTGTAATTTTAATAAAGACCAAGCTAGAGAGGCCTTCAACAGGCATAAAACAATGCTTTAACTTTCTTAAGCTGCCCACAGCATACACAACTAGACCAACTTTGTTGCCTGCCAAAGTCAAACTGATAGAGAGTTAGACGGTCATCTAGTTGCCAGATGTCTGGCTGTGTAACTTTCTGGCACTAAGCATTATATAGAGACAGATCTATGGATTGGATCAATTAGCATTACACTTACCATCTGACAACTGTTTGGTCGCCTTCGCCCAGTTCCTAAAGGACAGGTGTTCACATCACAGAAATCACCATCACAATTGGTACGACTAATTGATACGGTTGTTGGCAGTCACAGCAGAGAGGACAAGAACTGAATTAGCACTGAGACCAAAGCACTGTTTCACCCCCAGAGAAGGTCTCTTAAGCTCAGGATGTCCAGGGCATTTGGAGGATGCTTTTTTTCTGTTGCATGTGTTGTGCTGAGCAGAATCTGTTCTGGTTTCAGGTCTAGCAAATTTCCCCAGCACTAAATTCAATGAGGTTTCCTGGGGGACAAGGGAAAGAAGGGAGGTGGAGAGTCGCCATATATTGCTGTTAGATACCATAAGAAAGACCTTCTCAATGATGTTTTTTGACATTTCTCCAGTATCTTCTGAGGTTTATTTTGTCGGCGGAGTGGGGGGGGGGGGGGGGGGGGAAGAGAGAAAGAAAATGAGTGCAGAGATCTTAACAGTATGAGTGTGTCATGCACCATTTCCAGGGAAAAATGAAAAAGTACACTTGCAGAAATACTCAAGCATTTGCAGCAACTTCAGTGCTCCCTCATTTCTTCTGTGTTACACTCCAGACAGTCATGTAAAGAGCTTCACTGGTTTATTCTCTTGCGGAGCTTGTGGGTATACTTGGTGATTAGACAAATGGGGTTCTGCTTTGGCAAATGTCCATTGCTTTCCCCAGCTGACTTACAGAATATGCTGTAAAATGCAAAGGAAGGCAATAAACCTTCCATCTGCAGCTGAGATTTCCACTTTGCCAAAGACCCTTTTGCTATCAGTATCTTTAACTATGACTTTCAAAGAAGAGAGAGGTGTAATTTTTTCTGTGGAAGATATTTTACTACATTCACTAGCAGTATCATCCCAGCCTTATATGAATTGATTTTGAATGTTAATCTAAGAATGTAAAAGCCAATAATTGTGTAAAATATAAATAGATCTTTGGGCCGTTATTTTATCTAAAAGAGAAGGCAAGAATTTCAGCTTCTTTTCTATTCTTTTCGCACTCCAGAACAATACTACTTTTTTTATGGTCTATATGTCAAATGTGCTTTATTGATTTTTAATACTTTCAGTAGATACAGCATTATTACAGTCAATAATGCAAATATAGCAAGTGAGGAATGCAATTAGAAGACACCAAACACTTTGGAAAGAGGTTTGGGGGGGGGAGTAAATATTTTGTTTCAGTACTGGGACTTCCTGGTCTTGGCTTCGTACTCTTCAGAAGGTAACAAAAACAGGTGGAATTCTACCCTCTTTTAAATTCCTATTTTCAGTACTAAAGCATTAAAGAAGAGCAGATACGGCTAAAGGTATTTGCCCCTCAAAAAACCTTATATAACTACAACTGAGAATGTTCATAGACTATCGCCTTAATTTGAAAGGTATCATTATCATTAATTTTGACAGGTAGCCTCTCCTTGGGAAATTCAAGCCTGAGCCATTCAGGCTTTTTCTTCAGCTCAGGTAAGTAATCCCTACCGATATGAAGAGCCCAAATAAGTCTCCTTTCTCCTAACAAGAAGATCAAAGCAGCTGCTTTCAGGTTGATAACTGACTACAGAAAACAATCAGGAAACAACAAATAAAACATAAGCATTTGCAAAAACAAAGAGAAACAATGTGCCCAGGTTGTCACTGGCAAAGTGACTCACCCCACTGCTTCCCATCAGGCATGCCTGGGCATTTCCACCTCCTACCACAGAGCACCTACAGGCCTGAACTGACACATTTCCTCCCCTGCTCTGTGGCTATACAAGCGTTACTCATAGGAGGGGTCCCAGGAGGCTCACACGGGTACAAAAGCCAGATGCTGATCTTTCCTTCTCCTCCTGCCTGCCAGGGATCTTGCCTTCTCATACCAAGAGACAAGTTAATTCAGACTCAACAGGACAATGTCTCCTCTGTTGTAGATATTTTTAATTCTGGCAACAGTGTTCTCTTCCCCTTTCAAGTTTCATTTGCTTTATTCAAAGAAAAAGCCCTTGATATTCCAGTTTATCTTAATCCAGTGGGTGAACCTAAATGAGATGTTCTTATTCTGTAGCAGGGAGGTAATCACTAAGTTGCTCTGGAAAACACTGAGGAAATTTATTTTCAGTCATTTTTTTTCTTAAAGCAAAACCCCAGCTAAACTGTGAGTTGTGAATCTACCTGTTTCCAAAATACAGTATTTTTATTATAATGCACACTGTACTTGATATTTTTTTTTCCCTCCAGATAAATTATTCAGATTAGGAGAGAGGAATTGTAACAACCTGTGATTGCTATGTCCCCATAGCTAAGCAAGTTTGCTTTCCTTTCTACAAATTCAGTACTAAGAATCTGTCCCAACTGTCAGGTATTGCTCAGCTGTGGATGCAAAACAAAATGAAATAGTTCAATTTCTGATTTGCTAGTACCGAACAAGACCTAACAAATGCCTGTCCCTGGCTCCTACTTTGAAATCTGAACTCCAGGATGCTGATGGCCAAACATGTCCCAGGCACCCAGGTCTGCCCATAAAGTGTTCACCATTAGGCTGTGTTGCTGCCTGGGCTCAGCCTATCCTTCATTCCACTGATTTCTGTATCTCAGCCCACAGACAGCAAAGTGCTGAGGAAGTACCCAGCTATGCTGTGGGTGGAGAGAGGGCTTCTTCCAGCTCCTCCTTGCTCTGAAAGATTGAATGCTGCACCTGTGGTGATTTCCTGGATGACAATCCCAGAACTGCTAGACAAGCATATAACCAAGGATCACAAAGCAAACAAAAACATTCTTTTTCCTATGGAAACCCGTGGGGAGAAACTTCTTACCCCTCAGGCAAATACTGTGAGAGCACCCTCTGCTGGGATCTTTCTCTTGTCCTCGTCCTTCCAGAGCAGTGCCTTCTTCCTTTCTAACATATACTGTACTTACAGAAAACCATTTGTTCCTTGTCAGTATCTCCTAAAGCAATCAACTTTTTATCCACAAACTTTTTTCCCTATTCTCTGTTGCATTTTATATGATGATAAGATACCTCTTGTCTATGACTGCTTCTTACTCTGAGAAAAGAAAATGAAGTTCAGTGAGGGACAGACTGGCCTCAAGAAAACAGAATTCTGCCTTTGAAGAGGATGAAAATACCTCAACCATTTGCCATATCCTTTCTCCTCTGGTGATACAACCCTTCATCCACATGTTTTTGGTTCCTTAGGAATATCTAGCTTTACCATGACCAAGGGACAAATCACATTCTCCTTATTCAGGTAACCACTTGTAATTCATATAAAAGAGGTTTATTCTCAATTTCTCTTAACATTTTAAGCCACTGTGCTAACTTACTGCTATATTATTTTGTTTTGACTGACTTCTCCATATGCCCCAGGTTTACAAAATGCTGTGGATCATTTGTACCTCTTCAGAGTCCTCTTTGTTCAAAAAATCCCCTTCCCAGTGATGTAAGGCATAGAAAACCAATGTTTAACTGGGTCAACATCTTGCAGATTTATTCAGTGACGCCGACAAAGAGACAATGACAAATGACATGAGTAAGTCTTGAGTAATTTCCAGTCAAATCAGTGTTATTGAATATGTGAGAAGAACAGTGTCGTTTACATGATGTTTTTATTCTTTACAATTGTGGACAGCTGGTAAAGGTATTGCATGTTTAGGTCATGTAGCCCTCACAAACCGTGTGAAACAGACCATTACAGAAGGCTGTAGGGTCCACTCTCCCCAGCCTGGTCCTGAGTCTGAAGTTCTTCCACTTTGTGGAAGAAGGGTGGATTGCACATTCATTCCAAGAGGTTTGGTATGTCTCATGTAATTCTCATCCAGAAATAATCAAGAATCTACCCAAAAGTAAATATACATTGTGTGAAGTCCTCTCTGTGCCTTGGCTGTATTCTGGATCTGCACTGCCAGGACTAAGAAAGAACTGCAGGGAGTATGGATAGCACACAGGCTCTGGGTTTCTAGGCAGCAATGCCTGACCTCTGGCAGATCCCTTGAGATATCCTGGTTCCCAGATCCGAATCACTTTGCCTGTTCCAAGAGGAATAGGGGCAGTCAAGAGATAAATATACACTTAATGCCTTCCTGATGGAACCATCTGTAGAAAATTCCTCGAGGGAGTTTCCTGTCCTTTTTTGTAGTTGTTGTGAGTAGGGAATGAACTGACCCATTGGTAGAGTTATTAGAAACTTTATTCATCCAGAAAACTTAAATGAATACAGTCAAGATATTCACTGGCTGTCACACTGTCTTAAAATAATATTGCAAAATAAAAGAATTATTAAAATAACAATGAACCAGAAAGGGGATGAAATTGAACTAACAGAATAATTTATGAATAGCAGAGGGTCTCAGACAAGGCTGAAACCTGCCTCTCAAGGTGCAGCAGATACAGAGTATTAGTTTGCCTCCATTTAATGCTTTTTCCAATACTAAGGGGAAAAAATCCCAGGCCTTCTCCAGACACATCTGAGTCCAGCATATGACCCAATATAACTCTTGGTCTGTGCAGTGTTAGCCTGTAGATAACTATTGTACTCTTGTAACAGGAATTCTGCCTTGCTCCCCCATCACAGATGCAAACACATCAGATATTAAACCTGAGAGGATAATGCTGATGCCCTGCATTGCAGGTTTCCTTTGATGGCTCCAGGGGATATAAAGGTATTTTGCCGTTTCCTCTCCAGAGGCATCTGGTTTAGTCAGGTGGCTCACGGTGCACATGGTCACATTTATTGTTTGGTTCATTCCCCATTGTGCTTCTTCCCCCTCCCAAACATTTTATCTGTCCTGGCCTTTCCCAAGGACTTTTACACAGAACTGAAATATTTGTTTACTTCTGGCATTTCCATCTGGTGTTAAGAGGATGAGAAGCAGGCTCATGTCACTGACACCCCCTAGCCATCAGAAAGACTTACAGCATCTCACAGATCTGGGGTTTTATGTGCCTCCCCACCTCTAAAGCATTATCAAGCATAAGTGCTACAAGATCCTGTGCAAGTCCTGATAAATACTCCCTTGTAAAGGCATCATTTCTTTTACCAAAGTCAAACGTTTCACAAATCGTATACATCCATCATCAGAACAGGTTCTGCAGGCCCATGAATGTTATAAACAAAAAAATAAAGCAAGGTTAAAACCTAAAAGATGGTTAATGTTCTCAGTAAACAGGGCCACAGATAGGCTTTACTTTAAGGTTGCCTGAACATTATTTTTTAAAAATTCTATCTGGTGTTCTTTCTGTCACCTGCTTTACAGAATCACAAAATCATAGACTCACAAAATCATAGAATCACAGAATAGCTGGGGTTGGAAGAGACCTCTGGAGATCATCCAATTCAACCTGCCTGCCAAGACAGGGTCACCTAGAGCAAGTTACACAGGAACACATCCAGGTGGGTTTGGAATGTCTCCAGAGAGGGAGACTCCATGATCTCCCTGGGCAGGCTGTTCAGTGGTCTGTCACCCTCAATTTAAAGAAGATCTTCCTCACGTTGAGGTGGAACTTCTTGTGTTTTAGTTTATGGCCACTACTCTTTGTCGTGTCTCTGGGTGCCACAGGAAAGAGTCTGGCACCATCCTCTTGACACCAGCCTTCAAGATATTTATATGCATTAATGAGATGCTCTCTCAGTCCTCTCTTCTCTAGACTTAACAGGCCCAGCTCCTGCAGTTGTTCTGCAGAAGAGAGATGCTCCAGACTCCTAATCATCCCTGTGGCCCTCTGCTGGATCCTCTCCAGTAGCTACTTGTCTTTCTTTCTAACTGTGTTAGTGGAATCTCTATTTCATATCCTATTCAAGATAGTCTTAAGTATTTCTGCCATTGTTTTTTTTTTCACCTTCAGTAATGCCAGGTAATGACTAAAAGACCTTCATAGTCCCCAGTTTTAGATTATGCTCAAGCTTCTTTGAGGCCTGTGATTCCAAATAGATGTCACTTGTGCAGGCCCCAAACTACATTCCCCAATGAGTACACTTACAGAAGTCTCTAGGTGGCAGTTGCAGAAGTGTTGGCCAGGCGTTTTAATCCCAACACAAATTCTTTCTTACCCTGCTTGTAAAACACCATTTTATCAAAGGATGGTTCGGGAATGCACTGGAGATATGCTCAAGATCAATTCTCTGTCACTGAGCATTTGCTTCTTCAGCCTACATGGAAGGCACCAACTTTTAATCTTCACATGGGTCAGATGTGGATTACAGGCAGTACTCATGTGTCAGAATATTCATAGCTTTCCTCTGTAGGACCACACCACAATTTTCAGGTTTAAATCTAGGACTCCTTCAGATGTGAGCACTTCCCATCCATACAGAATCTCATCTCACAGAAGTTTGTTTCATATGTCAAGACATCTTTGGCAGTTGATCAGAATTTACTAGAAAATCTGTGTTGTATGGCCTCTGAAAAGACCATGAAAACACCTTTTTTTCATTAAGATTTGAATAAATTAGGATATATTGAAATTTTCTTTACCATCTCAGCATAGGTACTCTCACAAAATAACTGAAATACACTGCCTATCATTTTCTATAAACCAGTAACTGAAATCCAGGGGGAAAGAAAACACAAAATAAAACTAAGCAGAGTAGGGAGAATCAAGGACATAAAGTGCCTTCACTACACTACTTAAAATAGCATTTTGTTAAATACTTAGTGCCTAGGAAGTTCATATCTAGGTGAATAGTCTCTGAATAAGTCTATGTCCTGTCTGTGTTTCAGCAGACACCCTTAGATCGTACAGAAGATGGCCTAGAAGGTCCAGCATACCCAGAAAGGCAGAGAATGTTTAGAGTTAATACAGAAATGTTAAATGATCCTTTGTCTGAAGCCAGGCTGAGGAAGAGAATGTTGGTTGTTGATAAGCATGAAACCATATCAGTCCTGGTGGCAAATCACTTCTACTAATGAGTCACCACAGCTGGGGCTTGTTCCTTCCTGGGGACATGTCCTTTCTACCCTTTCTCAGCCAAATCTGAAGTGGACTTAATCTTCACTTCTTACACTATTTTCTTCCATTTGCTCAAAAGTACTATTTTTCCACAAACTTTCCTGGCAACAAAAGAATTCCTGAGAATAGCAGAGGGACATATAAGAGAAAAATAGGCAGGCAAGGTTACATCAACTCTTGAGTTCTTCCAAAACTGAATTCACACAAACAATACTGAGTTAGTTGCCAAGCCCAGGTTCGGAATGGCTGTAAATAAAAGGGAGTCTATGCTGAAAAGAGATACATTGGGGATATATGTGGCAATTTGGGGTTGAAATAGTAGAATACTGCACAGTAGTACTGTCCAGTAATTACATTTACCCATTATCTGTACATTTCCTTCTATTAATGGAATATAGGATATACAAATTTTTGTTGGAGAAAGTGTAAAGTGACATCTGCCTTTGGCTGAGAAAAGTCTCAGATAAGTTAAACAGATCACAGTTTGAACACCGACTTAATCATTTAACAGTAGACCTTTGTATGTGAAGATGATTGTATAGAAAGTAAAGAAAGGTGTCAGTGGCTTGAGGCTACTGAATAAGTAGAACCACTAGTTGCATTATTAAGAGAAGCTGTGTCTCTAATTTTTTCCTGGGGCACGTAAAACCAAAAGAGAATTCTCAAATGTCAAAACGCCAGTGTTAGTAAATGTAGTACAGGAGACAAAATTCCCAGAGTTACTAAAGGTAAAACAAATTTTAAGGAGGATTCTAGCACTTTTGTAATGATGGAATACAACCTTAGGCAATATAAATTCATAATCTCTCAGGACAAATGGCCTTTAAAAGTGCAACAGATTAGCCAGTTCACCACTGAAAGAGGATTTACTCAGGCATCCTTACAGTGCCTGTAACACATATTACAGAACTTCCCATTAGCATGATACTTGCATTATCTTTGAATTTTTCATCCAAAGCTGATAGACTGCCAATAAAGTCACGATAATAATACCTTCTGCATTAGCCTGGGCGTCTGAGTCCCTGTCATTCTTTCTGCCTCCTCTTTCCCCTGTTGCCTCTCTAGGTAGAGGGTTTATGCAAGCCAGGCAGAGCGGAGCAGCTGGGGAGTTCTTGTGCACACAACAGCTGTTTCTGGCTCTGCACCCTCATCCCTCTGGTGACTGTGCCCCTCCTGAGGGGGTTGGTGATGATGGCATGGAAGTGGGGAGGAGGGCAGAGCTGATGTATGGGGCAGAAATTCTAGCAACACAGAATCCACAGCAGCAATGGGAGGATGCTTTAGAGGGTGCAGCCAAGGAATAGGGAGGCTGGGGCAAGACACTGGGCGGGGTGTAAGGGGATTGTTTCTGGAGTAGGTTTTCATGTTGATCCTCAAATGATTTGGTCTTGCCTCTCCACATTTCTTCACTGTCTTCAGCTGTTACAGGCTGATGTATTACCCCAAAACAAAATATTTCTCCTACTATAATTTATTTTAGCAAACAAAGTTTGATTTTTAATTTTTTTTTTTTATTTAGGTAAAACAAATGACAAAGCCTAAAGTAGCTTGCTTAATTGTGACTGAAAGGTACTGTGACTGGACGGATGGCTGACAGCCTGTGTGAAATGGGTTTAATGGTTCTGCTTTGGTTATAAAAGACAAATGTTCACCTCACAGCACCACTCAAGCACACTGCACAAATTAGCATTATCTTTGTAAATATCACCATTACTTTTCATTATTAAATTTACTTTTGTTCTGTCTTTTCAAAAAGTGAGAAAGACGGGATGAAACCCAAACTTGGCTTTTTTTTTCCACATGTCTCTTTTACTAGGACAATTTACCCAAATGAAACCTTATTGCATCTGGTCTAAGAATGCTTATGCCAAAAAGCTGATGAGACTTATGTAACAGCCATGATGTTAAGTCTTCAAAAAATAGTCATAAAGGAACAGATTCTTAATTGAAAGCAGGCTGCTAATAACAGTGCTCTTTCAAATAAATGTTTGCTATCAAACTAAGTGGTAAAATAATGATTTTTCTATGCACATAGATTATAAATTCGATAGGTTTACTCATTTAATGGTGGTTCTGTATATTCAGTAGTGATAAATTCATATTTCACCCTGTATCATTCTGTAAGAGATATGTCCACTGCACACTGGTTTGAAAGGGTTAAGATTAAAACACGCAGAAAGCAAAGCAGTTTAAGTTGTATTCAGCCTACACAGAGCAATATGAAATAAAGCCCTAATACGCTCCTCTGTATTTTACTGTCACTCCTCTGTCTGGAACATTTTAACCAGATGCTCTGATGACTACCTTTACCACTGCATAATGAATTTTACTCTGCTATACATTGTGGACGTCCAAGATTTACTAAATCTCCAGAGAAAAGTTTAGGTCAAAGTCTGTGCAGTGTAGATTTAAGGTGCTTTACCTGGAGTTCTGGGTCAAAATCTGTGCAGTGTAGATTTAAAGTCCTTTACCTGGATTAGCTTTCCTCAGATGCTCATTCTCCTCTGTGAGGTTTGGACTTTAACGCCATAACTGTAAAGCACAATTTAGCTTGCTTGTGCAGAGCCAACCGTCTCTGAGGTTTCTCTTGCAGCTGCTGGAAACCAATTTGCCTCTGCCACTCCAGCTCCTCAGCTCAAACTGGCAAACTGACTGGTTCACATCACAAGGTGGCTATATCTTGTTCATGAGAATAAAATATTAAGTGCCCTAGGCCCACTTTGTGTGTGTGAGTGGGTAAGGTTTTTTTTTATTTTATGTGCTCCCATAATGTACAGGAAACAAAGAATTCTGACTTCGACCAGCAAAGACATGCAAATTCAGAAAACTTCAAACCCTTCCCTTACAATGCAGCTCAGGAAGGAGCAAGCCAAAGTCATTTAGAAAAAATCAGACATGGGAAGGGACCTTGAATTTTTTAAGAGCTTTCTCCAGTTATCTTTTACCAGTCATGCTCGCCTTATTCCCCAATCACTGATTAGCACGCACCGTTGGGCAAAAGCTGGTCATGGAGAGAGTGCACACAGTGAAAACATTTGGACTAAATTTGTCATATTTGTATTAAAATATTCACCAATCCACCTATGCTAAAACCATATATTTGAACATTTTTCCCACCTATTTTTGACTAGAGGTAGTACCAGCAATGAAAGGCTAAAATTTCAGCATGTCTCTACAAACCTTGTTTCCTTGAACCAGCTCTGGCTTGATGTTGGCTCATTTCAGCAATGTGTGGGGACAGAATGTGGATTAGCCTGAGCTGGGATAGACAATCTGGGGAGTAAAAAACTAGTACAGATATAGCAAAAGAACGAATATGATAATTCAAAATGACAAAAATGGGCATGAAGTTGCACTGCTCCAACTTTGAAACATTTGACACAAATGTTAAAAGAAGATATTTCCATGGTATCTGCATTTAGGAGAGTTATCTCCATGAATATTTCCACCCTTATTTAGTATATTTTTCATAGTAGAATGACACTATTCCCCTTGGGCCCTCAGTTTTTAGTGCAGCATTGGAGGTACAGGTAAAAGATTAAGAAACCCCTTAACGGAAGTAACTTTACATAGAGATGGCAGGAACAAATCATCACCAAACAAGCATGTAGGTAAAACAGGATAAATTTTTAATACTTTTTTTTTTATTAATGCAATGTATTTTTAAAAGAATTTCTGGACTGAGTCTGTCAAAGAGTCTTAGTTAGAAAAATAAAATCTTAAACCTTAAATCAAACAGTTCATAGGAGCAGAGAAATAGAAAAGACATCTTTTGTCACTAAGTCTTATCCCCTGTGATAGCCTAGACAGTTATTGTCATGTAGTCTCATTTCAGAAATTGATCAGGTTCCCTATTAAAAGAAATTAGATATTGTTCATAACTTTGGTCAGAAGACTGTTTTAGAAACATAAATCTTTAAGGGTTAAAATCTGCTTTTAATATTCAGCCTAGATTTTTCAGTTTATATATATATCTATATTCATATTTATGACAACATTGTCCTTCAGGAGTAATAGCTAGTTTTCTTGCCTGGCATCTGCCCCCTTGATCTTTTTACAGGGAATAATTAGCTTCCCTATCAGCCTGTGTTTTACTAGACTGCACAGGTGATGTTTTAGTGTGGCCCCTTAGCCTTGTTTCTTTTCGTGCCTTGTAGCCTTTCTGTGCCCCTCTCCCAGGTGGTAGGTCCTGGACATGGGAAGACCCAGAGCTTTTCACTGAACTTGGAAGAGGGCCCCTTGTAGTGCTGCTGACACTGCTGTGCCTCCATGGGAACTATCATCCATGTGGGGATTATGGCTACCATCTCCATGTCCTTGTCAGCTTAGAGCCAGGGTAGGACCAGCAAGAACTTCTTAGTCTTCTCAACATCGTTTCTAGCTGAAAAGTAAAAGTTTATGTAATGTTGGCCTCCAAGTATACAATTCTGAACTTTGGGCGTGTCTCTGTTCTTCTAGCTCTTTCTTAACTGTCTGTCTCACAGATTTTTGTGACCAGTAATTTCAATTTTTTTTAGCACAGTCCTACTTTTTGCACCACAGTTTTGAAATGAAGATCACAAATAAAGGCAAGGTCCTAGTAACCTTGTAAGCCCACACCCTTGCAACAGGTAACCTCATTCCAGGACTGAATCTTCCTCTTCAACACAAGCAGTTGACATCTCCCTTTAGTTAGTTTCTTATCCACATTATACTTTTTGAACTAATTCCCATCTTCTTCGGCTTAACTAATAATTTCCCATGTGGCACCTTATTACCTACTTTTCACAAGTCCATAGAGATGAGACCTACTGCATTTCTTTAGTCAAGAAAATCTGCTATCTCAGAGAAGAAAGCTATCTAGTTACTCTGCCATAGTCAGCCTTTGGCAAACTCACATTGCAGCCTGTCCCATCTTTCATTTACCTCAGTGTCTTTGTCCTAGAGGATTGCATACTGTTGAGACTATGTTAAAATAGGGCATACAGTTACTGCAAGCACCTTCTCCCCTTTCTTAAGGTGTGTGTTACGAGTATTAGTCTTGCCTTTCTTCCATTACAAGGCATATGAGGGTGTAAGTTAATATTTCTTTGACAGATGGTGTGGGCAAGGAGCACACTGATGACTACCCTTTCTCAGCGGATGGACAGAAATGACTTAGCAGGAACTAGTTTACCTATTACAATTTTCTTAAAGTAATCCTGGGAAGCCCCTTAAAGCATAAGACCTGTGTAAATACCCACTGGCCGGACAAGCTGAGAGCAAACCAGGGAATACCTTCTGTAAAGTGTAGAAGGAAAGCCTTGTCTGAAGTTTGTGTTTTGTTATTTATTATTTGGGCTATTAATAAAGCCAAGCCCTCAGAAGGGGTAAGTTTGACCTTATAGTGTCACGATGAATATATTTGAGGCAGTGTAGAAACACCACCTGCTCACACAAAGAAATTCAAAGCCAGTCTGTCCTAAATCATGCCACTGTGCTCGGTTATTGCATATACATCCCCCAGCACAGCATGATCTTATGTATTATATATATTGCAATTAGACAAAATGGTGTGACTTAGGAATGAAGTGGCAGCCTTAATTGCTGTTTTCATTTGTTAGGAAAGTTGTAACTTGAACGCTGAGGGTAACTTTAACTCTGGCAACCCAGCTCAGTCAGAAAGGAGAGAAAGAAGGGAACAAGTTTTCTCCTGACTGATGCACACTGGCTGCTTTCAGACCTCTCTGTGAAAGGGGCACTGGTGGGAAAGGGTCTTGGTGTCGAGAGCGCACTCTACCCACAGTCTGTCAGCAGGACCCACATCCCCATATCCCCACTCCTTCTTATGCTGATCAGCTCGATGGAGAGCTTACTGCAAGCAAAACCAAACCAAACACAGGGCTTGGAAGACTTCTGTCCCAGACCCTTCTCTGGGAAACGCACCAAATGATGATGCACATGCCTGAAAACTGAAGTCTTTTGTGACACTTGCTTTCATGCAGGGAAAAAAAGGTTGCAAATTATAGGCAATGGCAGGAAGGAGTCTAAGAAAAGGGATGCACCTGGAGGCAAAGGAGAAGGGTTTTTAGGCATAGGGAGGGCACAGAGCATCTTCCCTGTGGATCAAGAATGAACGCATAAACAGGTTTGTGGCTGTTGCATTAAGCTTCTGGTTTTGGTTCTGGAGCAACACAGCTATGGAATATTTTCTTTCTTAAAGGTCTGCAGCTATGTCACTGCCTTTGGGCTTGTCTTGGTCCTTAAACTGAAGTTTGCTTGTCTAAAGATGGAGTTGAGACCCTGGGGCATGGCCTTCCTTAATATGGTGACTGGTGATGAAACTACGTTTTCCCACAGGGTGCCTCACAGTGACCGTGTTTCTAATAGCTCAGCATAAAATGTAAACCAGGCAGAAAAATCAAGTCTGTAATGAGCATTCTCTCTGCAGAAATGATGTTCATGCAGTGATGAAACTCCTTATTCATTTGAGCTTGTCTCACCTCATGACGTGTATTTCTTCTTATGGTGGAGCTTCTGTAAATCTATAGCAGTGTCACAGGACATGCACATTAGATATTAGCAGCAATTGACTCTGAATGTTGTTGTTTAACAAATAGGAGCATAAGTTTCAGATAAAAAAAAATTTAATGGTATTAGAAAGAACTACAGATATTCTTTGTGAATTTTATGGTTGCACACTATGCCAAGAGTTTCTTAATTTTTAAAACTTCTTGATAGAAATATATGAATATACCAGTCAAAGTAATAATTAATTCCCCTGAGAAAATGCTCATTAAAAAAAATCTGTAACAAAAAAAGAAAATTTGAAGAAGCTAGGAGATCACAATATAACCTAGGTGCCAATTAAGCCTTCATGGGGTTGGGGAAAGAAAATGAAGGCAACAATATAGCTTCTGACTGGGGATTTGATCTTCCAGATAACCTACGAATTGCAATGTCTCACTTACTCAAAGCTCTGCTGAAATACATTCTATTTGATTATGCCATAATACTGTACATTTATGCTCACATGTAAGGAATTATTCTATTATTCATAAATGCAGTTAGTTATAAATGGTAGACAATGGTGAACCTGTAAGGAAATGTGTGTGGGGGTGTGTGTTTGTTTTTTTTCTTTGTGTGTTTTTGTTTATTTGTTTGTTTGTTTTGTTGTTGTGTTATCCTATAACCCAAGAGTGCCATTTAGCCGAAAATACAGGTCTACCTATTCAGCACTGGGGTATCTTCTGTGATACTTTGTCTACATATCATTTAAACATTTGTAGGACAGGCAAGGAGGGTGTAATATCTGAATACACTGCAGAATCTGGGCTGAGCATGGCAGGACTACAATAAAAAACTAGCCTGTCTAATAAATACACTCAGTTCAATGAGGTATTTCAAAGCATTCATGAACATCCACTCTACCTGTAGAAAGCAGAAGTCTCCATGACACAGCCCAGAAGTGCCTGTGTCCCCTATGGTACGTGGGTCATCTCCAGCATCCATGTCTATCATTGCAATTTGTACTGCTGCAAAGTGCAGAAAAAATTCCAGGAAACAAGGAAGCTGTGTGCTAAAAATGGTAAGTTGGGAGAACTCCTATAAAGTCCATTTAGTTCAGATTTTCTGTGTATTTGTAAAAAATTAAATCAAACAGTATTTTTTTTAAAAAAGTGAAATTTTCACAAATGCTTCACAGACATAGGCTAATAGAACTTAAAAGCCTTCCCACAATAGAATCCAATTTTGCAACCTTCACTCAAATTGAATAATGCCTCTTCACAGATGTTCCCCTGGTGTCTAATGGCAGTGACTCACAAGCCCTGGTGAATCACTTTGGGGTAAGGAAGAAGGTTAGCCCCAGATCCCCTGCCTCTCTCCCTGCCTGTAGGAAACCTCAGAAGTGGTGAAATGCCTGTGTTCACCCTTCCTCAGCTGCTGCAGTTTATTGTCAAATTTACTCATTTAAACTGCTGTTGATTGAAATTTACCTTAATCTGCTGGGATGCAACTTGTGATTTAGTGGAGAAGGGTAAGGGGATGGCAAAGTGGCAGAGCAGTGCTTCTGCCATCACGTACTCCAGTACAAATTGAAGTCAAGACAGGCAGAGCAATATGGAAGTGGCCTGGGCATGGTGAGAAACAGTGGCCCTTGGCTATTAAATACGTGTGTATGAAAATGCACAAAAGCAGACACTGCAAATATCCTGCCAACAGTGCAGACACTTTCATATCACAGGGTAGAAACCCACAGGTCACATTGGCCAAGTGCAGAGGAAAGCTGGTTTTTTTCACCCATTTGTTTTTAACTGTGCTAGCTATCTTTGGAATCATCTGGATACTGCTGAAGATAAAAGTTTACTTAGCTTGTACAGATGATTTCAAGGCCACAACAGCACCTCCCCCAGAGGCTTCTAAGCCTGCAGAAGCCCCTAAGATGCAGTGGTGCACACCCTGTCCTACTATCTCATGCACATGCAAGGCACAGGGATGTTACCAAGTATGCTGACTTTGGGCATGTTGAAGTTGGACAAAAGATTCTAATTAGTAGGTGTCAGGAACTGATATTTTACTTATATATGGGATGACTTTGCCATTTTTTGGTAGCCACATAGGAATTGACAACATTTTGTTCTTAATATTTATTTATCTTTTATATGGAATTATTCTCCCCCTTCAAAAGTAGAGCACAATTTATGACAATGAGAGCTGAGTATGTTACACAGTAATAAAGGTAAGCACTAACAGAATAAAGCTGTCTAAGGGGTGCTATAAATGTATCTCATTAATTTGTATGCAAAATATATTTTGGACTCTGCTCAGCGCATTGCAGGTGAAGGCTGTGTGGGAACCAGAAATTATGTTTCCTGGGTTCCTGAAGCAGCCTTGGCCTGATCTTGGACCCAGTCTGAGACTAAGCACCATTATAACCATTGGAGAGCCCGGTGGCTCCCCTTTATACCACAGATGGCAGCTCGTGTAGTAGAAGCATTGCTGGTTTGAAGGAGGAGAGGAGAGAACTACAGGTCCCAGCCATATTGCTACAACTCAGCAGCATAAATAGACTCCCTCTTAATAGATGATCCCCTTGGTTTCTTGCTCACTTACTCATGGCTCAACACTGTTGAGCTGTTCCAGGTATCCCTGTAAGGTGCAGCACATCTGCATGTTGAGGGTGGAACACGATCAAGGGGAAGAAGACTTTTTGTTAGTTGCTACTAAGATTAAGGTTACTGATGTAATACTACAGTTAATATGTAACACTATTTAGATGTATGCCAGTATTAAAAATATCATATTACATTAAAACCCCTTGAGATGACCAAAACAGTCAGGATTCACATTTCTCCTCTGTGGACTTTTGCTGTTGAGTCAGAGTTCAGTGTTAATCAATACTTCTGAATACCTCAGTCCCATCTCTCAGAAGTGTACCCATAACAGCACTACTTACACTGTGCTTGAGATTGCACGTGTGGGCACTGTGCAGAGGTGAAGATGGCAGAGATAGAACCTTTCTGTTACTGTTCTCTTCCTCATCATCCCACTCCCCGCCCTCCCCCCCAAGGGAAAAAAAAAAAAAGTGAAAAGTTAATCTTTGTTTCTCTTATGGAACTGTTAATTTTGCTGTTAACAGAAACTACATGCCCCCCCACACACGCCCCCACACATGCACAGTTTGGTCTCAGTCCCACAGAGGAGTTACAGCTAAGCAGCTACACAGAGTCACTTGAAAGCCAGCTGAAAGTACCCATTGAGTTTGCTAAGGCTTCCCTAGAGAACACCTTAGCTGTTCTGTTCTTACAGCTCAGGGAGAATTGGTCATTCCACAGCTACTGGGTCGTTCTCCCTTCTCCCCAGACGAGGATGCCTAAGGGTGACTTACAGTTGCTGCTTCCTAACTGGAGTAATAACATTTTTTTCACCTTTAGCTCATGCATCAACTGACTTACAGGCTCAAGTATGATACCCTGGCCCAGGTTGTCCAACATGTGCATATGCACACACACACAGAGACAAAGACCTGCATATTGTAGGAACTTCTGTATTCACACTGAGGGCACCATGCATTTGAATGTGTACAGTACACTGAAATACAACACTTACAGTTTTAAAGGAAGCCATGTCACTCCTTTGCTGATGTCTCTAAATCAAATTCACCAGCACCAAAATGTTACCTTGAAAACAAGAGTAGAACAGGTTGGACTGATAAGAGATCTGCAGCATAAAGGAACTCAAGTACGTCCCTAACCTGGAAATGATAAGCCACAGTCAATCATGTGTCCTGTGATGTGAGAAGTTTTTCACCCTGGGGAGAGGTATGACTCGTGCCAGAAAATGCCATAGTCAGTTCTCACTGTATACAAGTTATTTTTGATTAGTTCTTTTCCCCCCTAATGCAGACATCTGGAAAAAAAGATCAAGAAAAGCATTCAAATGTGTGTTGAGTTTTTGTGAAAATGTATTAGTCTTATTCTAATTACACCCAGATTATGACATGAATATTTGAGAATTAAATCCCTAGATCCTCAATATTGACCATAAAAAACCCCATCATCCAGACTTGCCATCCAGACACTGACTATGGAGCAAACTGACCCAAAAGAAAAGATAGAGTTCCAGCAATTTTTCCTGCTGAGTGCAGGACTTCGCATTTCCTCTACGGTGGAGGTGCATCTTAATCTAAAATCACACAGAAGCACGACACCTCCTTCCATTCTGTTGGAAGGGGTTCAGATATTTTTGTTGTTCATATAGAATGAGTTTCAACCCACATGCTGCTGTTACTGACAAACTCAGGGGTAGGCAAGTAGTCTGATATTAATTTGTGAATTATGGTCACTGTAGGACTTTAGGGAGTATTATAGTAAATACAACAGTGTTTTCATATTGTAAATGCACTCTAATAGTTGGAATTATTTCAAAAGAAAAGATACAGCTGAAGGGTTAAAAATAATAGGCAATGGAGGAGCAGTAGCCTGATGAATCCAAGAAGAAGGAGAGGAAAAGTGCAGAAATGGCATTCAGCTGTAGGTGTTTCTTCTGGGGAATTATCTCTAGTCATCGCCTAGTCATGAGAAAAGTTTTTGCCATAATTACAAACCCAGGCCACTGTGGCTGGGCATAGTCCAGGGAGAAGGGCACTAGAAACAGTGGTTAAAAACTATGAAGAAAAAAAAAAGTGCTGAAAGACAAAAGGAAGATCTGTTAATGAAAAATATTGGGGAAGCAGCTCCGTCAGGATCAGGAAAAACAGCTCTGGAAACATAAATTGTGTGCCAGTTCCCATGTCATCAGAATCAGAGTGCCTAAAAGGTGCTTTTATTACAGGAAAATCTGACTAAATACACAGACACTAACAAAATTCCCCAGCGTAAAATCTCCAACGCCTGGTTTCTGGCAGCAAACCTGCTTGGAGTCCTGATCGGGAACCCAGCCGGTTTACCTCCTCTTTGTCATCAGGGGAGAAAGCTCCCTCTGGCAATGTCCCCATCGTCCCACAAAGACAGCACCTTCCAGGTTATACAGGCATCTCTCTTCAGACATGCTTATGAAAGAGAAGTGTCGAATTCTCTGGCCACCAGTACTGGGGTGTACCAGATTACCAAACTGTAGCCATCTCACAGGGTAAGAGCCCAGCCTCTTCCTGTGTCCTCCACCCACAGCTCAAAAGGACTCCTGGTGCAGCAAGGGGGCAGTAAGGCATTGCTCCCGGTGACCTCGCCGACTGCTGAGGGAAGGTGCTGTGATGCTGTGCTGCCTGTCACTGCTCACAGGCACCACACAGCTGCAATAAGGCCAGAGAGAACACCTCTTCCACTGCCACTGCTGGTTCACTCCTCCACTGCTCCTCATTATCCATTGACTTCACATAACTAGCCCCTTCCCTTCTCCTCTGGTGTTACCTCCCACCTCCCAGGCTTCATTTCCACAATGTATACCCTTGCACTCCCTGCCTTCACTCTGTCTCACCTTCCCCCATCCATTGAGGACCTAGGACACTGCTCAACAGACATGCTGGTGAACCTGTACCTCTCCTGTTCTAGCGCTTACCCATGGCAGCTTAGAGAACTACCTGCTGATTCAGGCCCCACCTCAGCCACCCATTCACCTGGCTGACTTATTTCCCACCTACCTCTGATGTCACCACACCAAATTGACTTTTTTCCTACCAACATCTGAAGGATATAGGAAAACATCCATGGAAACACTAGCAACCTGGCAGCTTAATGTAAAAGAAATTATGGTCCCCACTCCTTAAATCTTTGAACAAGGAGGGGGAAATAGAAGGAAAAAGCCCCACAAAACCAATGCCAGTGATACAGTTGTGTCCTGTTCCTAGTGGCTAATGGACAATTTGTATTACTTTTTATAAGGGCATGTAGTGAAAGAACAAGAGGTAAAGGCTTTAAACTGAAAGAGGTAGGTTTAGACGAGATACTAGGAGGAAATTCTTTATGGTGAGGGTAGTGAGGCACTGGAACATGATGTCCAGAGAAGTTGTGGATGCTTCATCCCTGGAAGTGTTCAAGGCCTTGCGGGATGAGGCTTTGAGCAACTGAGTCTAGTAGAAGGTGTCCCTGTCCACGGCAGGGGGATTGTAACTAGGTGATTTTTAAGGCCCTTTTCAACCCATGCCATTCTATATTTAGCTGCCGGAACACACTTTGTGGCTGATTCATGATGTTTGCCTTTTCCAAGAAGCCTAACCTGCTGTCCCAAATCTCAATGCAGCATCAGAAGCAGAATGGGAGTTTAGCTGGGATGAAATAGGGACTGGCAGCAGTTGTATCAAACAAGACACTGCTACACTGGAGCAAGTAAATCAAGTAGATAATATGTGTATATTGATAGACCAGTGAATTGGCTGAGTTAGACGATGCCAAGGTCATGCACCTTGAATACAAAGGATTTTCACCCTGTCAGGATTCCCTGTTGATGGGCTATCTTTCTTTTGTGCCCTTGCCCACACATTTCAGATGCTGAATCAGTGAAACAAGTGTCATGAAATGGTCTTCTTTCTGTACTATGTTATGACAGGATATGTCACAGTAAAGGTCAGCAAGCACGGAAATCATCCATAAAGTCTGTTTGTAGGCCCTCTCCCAGTGATAATGGTTACTGAGCAGATCATTCCAAGAGATACTGTGACAATCTTTGAGATCAATTTCTCAAAACAAACTTGCCCTATCATTAGCAATAAGACAGATAACCAACATGTGTCTTCCCTTCTGCCTACGTGTCTTCCCTTCTGCCTACCTAGACCTTCACCACAGTGACAAAGCCCTGACCAGCATCACAGACTCAAAGACAGACATGAAGCTCATACTGCCTGAATGCTACAGGGTAGGGAGTGACCAGCTGGAACAGTGTTACAACAGTGAAATGTACTAAATGGAAATGGTTCTGGCAGGTCATGAATGGCATTTATTCGCAATGGTAGGGGATTAAATGTACTTCTGGGAGCACACCATGCTACCTCACCTGTACTACATGAAGCTCCACGTGTGCCACCTAACATTTTTGGGTTTGCATTGCACAACCAGAAAGAAGAATGCCACAGTATTAAAGACCTTATGATATTTGCTTCTGGCTGCATAGCTACTCCATTGCTCCATGGAGCTGCAACTCTTGTTGCTGGTTGGTATTTATTCTTCCTGGCTCTATCCTTGTCAAGGTGGAAGAACAAAAGAGCCCAGCTTGGTTTGCTCTTTTTCTTCCTTCAGGTTATTTCTTTGCCAAGGCAGAAATAACTGTTTGGGGAGATGAAGCTGGGTCTCTTTCCCTTTTGTTTTTTCTGCTCCTTTCATATCTTACTTCTCAAGTATCTTGCATAAAGGGTGGCACTACCATCAACAACACATATTCCTCTGAACAGTAGGTGGGCAGTGTAGCTGCTGATCTGGTGGCTCTCCCATCCAGCCAGCATTAGCTAAAAGTTTGAGGGTTTGCCCTCTCTTTCACTGAAGGGCTTGCATAGCATTGAGACACTCCTTCCTAAATGTTTCTTTTTTTTTCCCCTCACTGAGCACAATAGCACCATTAATGCCAATAGTACAAAATAGTCACTCATACTTTACAGAGCCAGTTTCAAAGTTGACAAACTTAACCTTTATAAAATCTTGAATTTAGAAAACTCACTCAGAGATGACCTACAAACTCAGCCCCTAAAATGGGAAATCTTGGGTTATCCCTGGCTTAAATTATCTTGAGAGACATATGGCTTAAAAGGTAATAAAACAAATGGGGAACTGATCTGAAAACATGTTTTCAGACCTGAGCTTGCTAGCTAAATGGTACTCATAGATTTATTTTTTTTCATTGATTTCTTTAAAATTTGGCATTTCTGAAATTAGGAAGAGCTACATTCAGATTTGGTTTTGACTGTTTCTTATATCTGAGGCAATGTTATGAAAAAAAATAGTGTCCTGAAAGGATATATTTACCCTCCAGCTACAAGGCCAGGAAGTAGGCATTTGAATTCTTTTTCTTATACATGTCAGTATTAACAATACTATACAAGAAGAATAAGGACTGCCAGATATTTTGATTTTGGTTGCTGATATCTTTTAGGGGGAAATCCTATTTTCAGTTGCAATTTCCAACCTATATCACTCCAGATAAATACTGGGCTGAAATCATTTTGAATCAAATTTGGAAAGTTTCTGATGACATAGCAAAGCTATAGCTGCTGCTGAGTCTAGAAAATGAATATAGATTTACATATTTGCACATATGTGAGCGTATTTTCTGGTTATACCTTGTCTTTTTTTGAAGCTCTGCTATCCCTTGGTTTTGAGTTGCATTAGGATTTTGATAGAGGAAGGTGTCTCCGTGTTAGGAATGTGCTTTTTCCTGTTATTATAGGAACTGGGGTTAATGGCCATGGATGAAGGGAGGGAAGCTGAAATAGTTTTTGAGTCAGGGCTTGGCTGAGCAAGGAAACTGTAGCTATGAGTCAGATGGGAGGAAACTGGGGCTGGCTGGACTCAGAAAGTGGGTTAGGAACCACCAGAGAGCAAAGGCGAGATCACAGGGGATGTTAGGCTGTACAGTAGATGTCCATCATCAGGGCTGGGAAGAGTTTGAGGTGACAGTGACATGGGCCCAGCACTCTGGAGTTAGTATATGGAAGTTACCTTCTACCATACACCTTGGTATGGTCTTTCACACAATATTTCATACTGTTATCTTCCTCGAGCTCCTGCCTCATTCACTGCACAGAGTTGATGTTATTCATCTGCTTCATTCTCATTATTCAGTGTAATGGCCCTACATCCTATTTACTGCTCACTATTCAAACCCTGTTCCAAAGATAGAATAATTAATTTCCTCATGGGCTGTTCCTCATCGGCTGTTCCTCATGGGCACTCATCATTACAGTACTTCATAAATAGTAATTCATTCATTTTCACAACACTCATGCAAGAGGTAGGTTGGTGTTATTCCCGGTTTTCAAAAGGAGAACTGAGGCAACCAGACTAACTAAGGCCAGCATTCACACTAATTTTAGATGGCCGAGCTAAGTCACTACAGCCTAGTTTGTCAGAGTGCTCAACATTGCACAGCCGTGTGTATCGTCAGAGCACAGCTCAGATGAAGTTGTGAGTGGCACTTGGGAAGGGAGACTGCTGAAGTGCCAAGTCAAATGCTCTCCAAACATACTAAGTGACCATAAATGAACAGCCTCGTCTTGGTGTTTCCACAGCAGCGCAGATGGAGAAGAGGCAAGGACAGACCCCTCTGTGTAGGACAACATTAAAATATATCATCTAGGAAGACCTCTTTTCTCTTCCTGCTTACTTTTTCCTAATTCTCCAGCCTTGCAACATATCATGGGTTCATCTTGCTCTGCTGCTTTCCCTAACTGATGGTCTGATAAGTCCATCCACATCATACTGCACATAAACAAAAAGGGGAGGACAAATTAGGGCTCCATAAGTAATTTTAAATGTTCCCACACCTCGAAAGCTTTATCATGTAATATCTATATTTTAAAGCTTTCTCTATGTGTACTATCCTATATCTTTCTCTAAAAAGGCAATTTGAAAACCCCACAGAAGTCCCATCGTGGTGGCTCAGCAGCAGGACTGAAATCTTTAGACTCACAGGGCTGACCTCAGCCACTAAAGCCAGGAGAAGGTGACTAATGATAACCTTCCTGCACACCAGCACTTAAAAGGAATGAGACACTTGTTTTGTGGGCGATTTCTTGGGTGAAAAAGGGATGACCTCAGATGATTGGGGTCCATCCCTGGTCCTGGATACAAGCAGCTAGTGGCCCATTCTCTCACCTTCCAACCCTCCAACCGTGTCCCAATACCCCCTCCCTGTGCCACCAGGCTGTTTTTCTCACTGGTTTTCTTACCTGGACCTCACTTTTTGCCCACTTCAGACCCAGTCCCAGTTTCTCATCTCCTTGCTCCTCATCCTTCTGCCATTCTATAAGGCAATGAATCACAAAGCTTCTCCACTCAGCCCCCTTCTTGAGCTCCTTGTCATTCTGCACATGTGCTTCTTGCCAAGCCAGGATGACAGTCTTTCTTTCACATTCTCAAATCAATGATATCTAATCTCAGGTTTCTGCCTCCACTTTCCTGCGGTCCTGCATCCCGTGCCTAAAAACACATGTAACCACAGCACTTGAGAACAGCAATAAAGGGGCAAGTTTTGCTCAGAGCCTACAACTTGGGGGCTGACATGTGCTTGGTACAGACAGCCTTTGGAGGACATGCCTGCCAAATTCCTGAGAAGTATCTACTGAATTTGAGCAAAGGCTAAGCATTTGTCCAAAGTCGTTCTGTTTTCACATTCTTGACATCAGGGTAGGTCTTCTTCTATGCCAAAATGTAATGTCCATGCTCCAAAGGATGGATATATTAGAATTAATTGATTGAACAGTTGCAAAGACTTTTTTTTTTAATGTGGGCAAAATAATACAATTTCTATAATCCTGTTCTTGGAAATTGCTGAACTATTTTTCTCTAAAATTTTAGAACAACAAATAAATCAAAGTAAGGCAGTCATCCAGCAAGGGGAATTTTAGTTGAACACTTAAAAGTCTGGCACAGTTATTTGCAACTGAAAAAAGGGTTTTATAATGGGAAGTGTCAAGCTTTAAGTATAGGTGGCACTTCCAACTGCACCTATAATATAGATTGGATTAGATGCCTGGTTCCATTCCCAGGGCATTCTGGATTAAACCAAGTGACTCACAGGGCACTAGGAAGAATTTCCTATTTTCCGCAGGTTAATACTTTTGTATGGCATTTTTGTCCTTAAAAGAAAGGGAAAAAGAGAAATGCAGTGCCATGTCATTTATCTAGAAGATTTATTTATTTACTGGTATTGGCAAGGAATACATAATTTGCTGACAATGTGGAATGGATGATTATGGCAACCAATTTTATGAGAGTCTTATAAAAAGAGAGGCTTAATAATAAAATGTTAACAATTACAGTTTAAAATGAGTCAGCTACAGAGAAAATAAGACAAAGGCAAAAGAAAACAGAAAAAACCTTTCAGAGCAAAATGTTTTATTTCCATTTATTTCCAATGCTTTGCAGATGTGTGTGGGGCAAGTAGGAGGCTAATATATCTCACTTTAGCAGTACTAATTGTTTGCATTATCACAATAATCAAATGCAACCATATTAATCTCTGTGGTTATTAACTTGATTTTTACACATTAAGATTTAGATTTAATCCCCTGGGACCATCTATTAATGCTTTTAAAGTTGAAGGGTTTCAACAGTTTTAAGGTTTTTTTTCCCCTCTTTTAGCTGCAGGCAGTAAAATTTGAACGTGTGTGGAGTTTTGTATTTTGCATTCCTATGGGATTTTCAGAGACACTGCTGTCAAGGACCATGAATCATGTTAATACATAGCAACCTCTACAGCTATTAAAATGTCTGCAATAATGTGATTATTTTAAAATGGAAAAACTAATATCATATGTATTACTTAAAGATCAATCCTTTTTTTTTTTTAAGTCATTGGAAAGGGTTGCTTTGGGGAGGGGGGAATGGAAATGTTAGTGGGAGTCGCTAAAATGTGAAATGTCTAATCCACTGAGAAGAGAAACTTCAGTTCATTTTACAAAACACATCCTTACTGAGGTTATAGGCAACGAAGTGTAAAAATGGCCAAAAAAAATAAAGATCAATAAGCATGAAAAGCTATTTTATTTTTGTTTAGCCAAATCGTAGCTATACTGAACTGAAACAGTATCTGGTTTCAAGCTTTCATGATCACTGAGTGATGACACCCAAGCAGAAAACTGGACATGGAGGTGTTTTTATGAGATGTCAACACGGAATGTTATGCTGGGATTGAATAATGACATGAACTGGTTAAAATCTCAGTTTTCAAGGTGGATGTATCAGATACGTCCTTTACAACTTACAGAAAAAAAGAAAATATAATAAAGTAGCCCCATGAAAGCAAGAAAGTGTCTTGACATGTATTACAGCCCTAGTCTTTAAATACTAGCTCCAGAGACAGAAACATTAAGATCCTGGTTTTGACAAGAAAGAATATAGTTCCTCAGATGATGTATTTTGATTGTAGTTGATTGTGCATATCCATATTACCTTTCCTCAGTAAATCCTCCCTTGGCTTTCTGTTTTGTTGGGCAGCCATCCCTTGATTTCATATCTCCGAGAGGGAGCAAAATCATGAATACCTCTACAGCCTCTCTGTCATTTCTGTATCTGCATTCCTGAATGTGCCTTGGCCTTCTCCTCTAGCAAATGCTCTAGCACCTCAAGTTGTTCAAGAGTTCAGAGGTTTTTACTTGAATGAAGCACCACAGAGGGAAAAAGTGGTCTGTGCCCTGAACAGCAACTGAAAGACACCGTAGGGTAAGATGCAATAATTTTAATAGGTGGGAATTTAGCCAGTGACAAGTGTTTGAGTGGTATAGGGTATTAAGCAGGTCTGAAATATGGAACTCTGGTCTTTCAGTACCCAAGTGGCCAAACACAATACAATATTTTACCAGGTGCTCAGAAGGACACTGTCATGAAAGAAAGGGCTCAAGTGCCCTTGTTCAAGGTCGTGTGGGTTTCTCAGACAAGCATTATAGCAAGCTAGTTATTGGCACCACATAAAATAATTTTAGATTATGGAAGATAGGAGCTCCATTAGCATTGTTTTAAATTGCACTTTCTGTTTTGTAAAATCAAAAAAGAAATTTCATGGGGAAAAGAAGTCTCGCATTCATGCAACATTAATGTTTAGGGAATAATGTGGTGTTTTGCCATGTTAAAAGAATTATTACAAACCCTTCATTGAGAAGCTCTAGAGATCTCATGCATTGGAAAAGAGACTTGATAATTGGATGTGCAGGAGGGGGAGGGAGATGTATGGGGAGGGTGTCACTTTTGGTGACAGCAATGAGCCTTTTTTTGTTCTTGTGAAAAAAGACCCCGATCTGGCCAAATTAGAAGCCTTTGAAAAATCTGAGAAGCAGGTAGCTGCAGGTTAGTGTGGGGCAAGTGACTGGAGCTCAGGGTAGAGTGATTCACTCCTGGCATCTTTGCTTTCCTGAGCTGAGGGGAGAATACCAGGAGCTCATGTACATGCAGGCAAGACTACTTGGAGGAGGCGAATTAAATTTGTGCATGCCACTTCCACTGAGTGCATCTTTTTTACTTTCATGGTTCTTTTTTATATTACCTGTTCACCCTGGAAATCTTGAATACTATCAGTAAATGTGAGCCAGCTCACATCTTCCAGATCTCCACATAGAGGTGATCTCCTTTCCCAGCGCCACAAAAGTTAGGGCAATGTTCACTCCCCTCCCGGCTTCACCAGCTCCCTGCCCCTGGGAACAATGGGGTTGAGCTGCCTAGGCACCAGGGTGAGAGGTCACGGCATCCCACCGAGCTGCCAGATTTGGGGGCAGATCCCACGGCCTCTACTGCACTGAGCCGAAAGCAGGTCTTCTCTTGCCCCCTGCAATCCTAGCAGGGAATCTCGGCAAGAGGAGCCTCAGAGGGATTTCTTCTTCAAAAACTCACCTTTCACAGCCTTTTTTTTCTTCTTTCTTTTTTTCTTTTTTCTTTACCACATAGAAAGGGACAGGACCCTATGGAAAATTAACTGCACTAGTTTACGGGTCACGTGTGTGAGAGACTGTGAGTGCTTGTGCACGGGGTCATTGTTGGATTTTACAGCAGTTGCTTTTATCCTTGGAACCGAAGCTGCCACGTAGTTTGAGATACCTGCTTATTTTGTAAAGCTAGAGGTCTGGGCAGAAGAACTGAGAGAGTCTCTCAGTTCCACTGAAATATGTTGGACTTGGAGAGCTGAACTGAGGGACAGAAAGGAAAAAAAAAAAAAAAAAACATAAACATGTAAATGTGACATCTGTGATTCCACTTTACAGAGTGTTTTACATGTGTGAAAATAGCTCATTGTCTTGCGAAAGTGAGAACTTTAGCGTAGAAACTGATGACAGAAATTAAGGGGACTTGAAAGGAAAAGCCCAGCTATAGAAATGAATTTAAAAGAAGAAAAAAACCCCAACCCCGAAAAAAGGCTATGCCAACATTTTCCTGAATGATAGCAGAGATGTGTGCTAAAGAATAGGTGTTGACAGAAAAGAAACACAACCCTTTTATTAAAGAGGTGGGCAGGCAAACATATGAACTGCTGAAATTTCAGCATTTCAGTGTCCTGTGGGTAGAGAACACTGGAACACAGGAAAAACAAGTAGAACAGATCTTAGGAAACCCTCACCTCCTAAAATTTTCAATCCTTTTAGATGTCATTTCGCTCAAGAAAAGAAGCAATTTTATATAAATACATATGAATTACAAAGAAAAAAGAAGACAGAGAGGCGGGGAGGAGGAAAAGACACATTAATGCTTTGACTTCCATTTCAGATATCCCCTGCACTGTGTCATAATAAATCTTGCATCTCGCTGCTCAGCTGAGGGCTCTGCTGCAACATTCCTTGGTCGCTTTGTTTCGGAAAGCTGTTCGTATTGAATTTGAGGAGTTCTCTATGCAGCTGCAATGGCACTGTGATATTTCCTCACTATTTCCTAGCAGAGCATGATCCAAACCCGCACTTTGGGAAGGAGGCATTGGGGAAGCACTGCTTTGGGTAGCTGTGACTCCCTGAGCCTGACAGCCTCCTGACAGTTACTAGTATCAGCAGAGTGAATGTGTGTAGTCTACTTTGCAAGGTTTGTGACGTGTTTTTGATTTCCTGCCTCAGAAATGCATTTTGGCGAGAAAACAAGCGAGCCAAAGATTCTTTTTCTTGCCATACACATATCAGGAAATTGTTACCCCTGTACTTTGTTCACGTTAGGTAATTGAGCTGCCAACATTCAAGAAGAGATTTTTGCTTGTTGACTATTCAGTCATTGTGTAAACATGAGTAAAAATCATGGTTTTCATGAAGAATGTGAACTCTGTGTGATTCTGTTCTATTTGAGGCTTCGCAAAGGGTGCTAATTTCCACAAACTATTCTTTATTTGTCTTTCTCTTAGCTACTTCTTTCAATGCCTTTATTCTCCAGGGGTCATGTCATTGTCTTCTGAAATCTTCAAAGATCTTGCTTACATGTGAAATGGCATTTTGCAAAATGAATGATTTCATAAATTAAAGCTAATCAAGACACCTTCGTCTTCCAGGGCAGTAAATTGGTTGTGATAGTTTCTGTGTATTTTTCTTTTTTCAATTTCATATATGTAAATAGAATGGAAAGAGACAACATCAAATTAAGAAAAAGTACTGCTTCATGTTCATCCAGCAGGCCTGAGATTTGAGATATCTTCACAGACGATTAAAGATTTTCATAATTTTTACTGTGTTACATCCTTCTAAGTTGTTGCAGTCTTATTTCCATGTTAAAATTCTCTTCTGAATATGCCTTTTTTAAAAAAAAAATTGCTGACCAGAGACAAAAGATTTTAAGATTGTTGCCAGAATAATTTCCAGTAATACAAATTCTTAAGATTAAATACTTGATTCTGGAGTAGGATATAGGCTTTGCCTACAATTTCCAAGTAGACAAGGGACTTTGCAGAGATACAGGTGCCTTGCCTGCTTTTGCTGGATTTGGAGCTTCCATCAAAACCAAATATGAATTTGTGTTTATGTTGACTGAGAGTTCTACTTCTGTTGCAAGAGGGGAAGAAAAAGAGGTCACTTTTCAGTGAAGATATGAGCATTTCCACATGGTATTGTGGTACAAATTGACTGGAGGTAGTTTCCCTCACTTATTTTGGGGCTTGACCATGAAAAAAGACTTGTTTCCATTGATACTGGTAAGACTGTTCATCTGCATATGGTCTGATAAATGCCACAGAACATACTCCAAGAGTTTTCTGGATTTCTCATATGAGAGCCCAGTTCTCCTCTTTGGTGTAATGTTTACTCTTTGGCTTTTCTAGGAAGGAGCAGAATTAGCTTACTCTGATGCAGGTTCTTGGAGACAAAAAGATATTTTGAAACATGCACCTGATCCTAGCAAAGTGTTTTAGGTTGTAGGAAGTCACTAAGATCCATTGAAACAATGATCATGATTAATTTCAGTCCTAAAGAGAAATGGTGAATTGATAAAACATCTCACTGACTTTCAAATTCACAAATTCTAGATTTCTCTCTATTAAAAGAGATTTAAGCAAGTGATTCTTCTTTTTAACATCCCAAGCCCTTGGAATATTGTCTTTATGGATACACTTCAGAATTCAGCTAAAAGATCATATTGCTTTAAAATGGGCATAGTAAAACCAAGCATGCCTGGAGGAGAATTTGTAAGCACAATTATGTTTGCCATAGAGTTGCTAGGTCAGTGGGTGGTATACGATGCACCCATCTTTCTAGGAGCAGTAGGATTTCCTGCTGTTTTTTTCAGTAGTGACCTAGAAGGAGGTTAATGATTCCAAAGAATGACTTTTCCCTTAGGGAAAATTTAATCTTCTGACCTTTTTCTCTATCTGTCCATTCCTTTTAAGTCACAGACCCCCTTCATTTAGCTTACATCAAGCTGTTTTATTTTCTTCAAAAACACGGTTGAAGTGATTGCTTTTGCTTTCCTTTAACCCTTGAACTGGATGCATTTCCAAACTAAATCATTGCCCAGAATACGGAGTTGCTTGTAAGTATGTCTTTTAAATTTCTATATTTGTCTTAAATGCGATTGTCAACCCTCAGGATCACTTTGACAACTGACTAACTTCAAAAATGCATGCCTTTAATGTACTCTTGCAATCATTTCGGAGAGTTGCTTTAGAAAAAGAACATGACAGGAATAAAAAAGCTATTGGAATTTTTCTTTCTTTCTTTTTTTTTTCTTTTCTTTTTTTTATTTCTATCAAAATGCTGATGAAACCAGAGTAATACAGAAGGAAATTTTATTTAAAATACTTTCACCAAGGCCATCATGCCATTTGGGGGATTAAATTTGAGCTCATAAAAAATATCAGCATTATACAGTCAAACTGTTGGAGTGTTTTGCTTTGTCTGAACTGTGCAGACACTATTGAATCAAATTTGTTGTCAGGATATGGTAAAATAAAATTGTAATTACTTTATTATTCTCAAAGGTGTTGACTCTGGGGTGCAAGGAGTTCTGGAGGGTAACTGGAAACAGAAACCACCTTGTGCTTGAAGCTGTCAACTTCCTTTTACTCTGCAGCAGACACTGTTTTTGTCTTTATTGCATTACAAGCAGTTATTGCCAACATAATAATTCATGAATATTCCTTCATTTTCAGAATTATAATTAATGCTGGATTTTGACATTATGACAAAGTAGGGCAGCTCGGCAGCAGGAACACTCAGCCCTAAGAACAAAGGAATTGCCATATTGGAGCAGACCAGTGGTCCATCTAGCCTGATATCTCTCTGCCTCTCATCCTGGCCAATGCCTGAGGCTACCGAGGAAGGCATAAGCCCCCCCTAATGCACCTAATTGCAATACTATACCGCAGAGGGATATTTCTTTTCGACCCCAGCTGGTGATCAGTTTATGCCCTGAAGTATGAGGATTGATAGCCCTTATAATTTTTATTCTAGCTAGTGTGGCTGCAGATGCTATACTTAATCAAATAAATGTCTAATACTTTGATAAAGCTAAGTAAGGGCTAAATACTCTGATCTCTTGGGAAAAATCCCAAGGAAGAAAAAAGTGCTGAGAAATTCCACAAGGAGAATCACATGAAGTTCCCACTGCTTTCTCTACTCTCAGGGGAGTACAGTTTGCATGCTTGTGGAGAGGCTGGCAGGGCTGGAAAGGACGTCAAGCAGCATAGTCCTAGGCTTCATGGAGGAGTCAGGCTCCAAGTTTGGCCACTCTTTCCTCCTGCCTCATTCTGTCCCTTACCCTGGACAGAGAGGGCTGTTCAGACTGAGCCATGGGAGTTAGGGAGACCTATAGAAGCAGCTATTTGGATTTCTGCCTGAAAAAGCAATGGTTTTAAAAAGCAGTGCTGCATGGGGTGGCTGTTTCTCAGGTCTTCCTCTGCAACCTGAGATGCCCTTTCACCAAACCTGCATATCACTGACCTCATGCTCTTTGAGTGGAGGAACAGCTTAAGAGTCTCAGGAAACTGGAGGACATGACAAAGACTTAGTCCTCCTCTTTTCATTTGCTTTTGTTTTTTGTTTTCCAATCTTTTACTCCCTCATTTTCCGAAAGCTGTTTTCCTCAATCCAATGCAGCAGCAATAAATACCACAATTTAACTAAATATTCTATGAAAAAGCATGTCCATATATTCATTTAAACGTGCTTCTCACTTATTTTTTGTTCAAAGCAGGAAAACAGACAGGGACACCTGAGCCTTTCAGTATCAACTGAAATTTTACGTGGTCCTAAAATTCTTCAAAACTCTTCTACTTCTTTCTGTTTCTAAATTAAATTACTTTTTCTTTTAAATTTGCCTCCTAACTTGGTCCTGTCCCTGTTTTATCATGTTTACCGCATTTCTCTCTATGTTTCCTTGATTTGCTTTGTCTTGCCTATAACTCATTGACTAAAATACAAAAGGATATTCTGAAATGCATCTTTTACTCATGAAACTGTATAGTAATATTTTGCGTTTAACTATCTTCTTTGTTCTGACTGTATCTGCATATCTTCTTCTCTGCGTATGTTTTCTAAGCTCCTGCAATATATTGGATAGCATTTTCAGAAAATGATGTTTAGATTTTCCAGTGCTAATTAATAGCCATCAGTTCTTGAAAATTCTTTTTCCAGTGTGCACTCCTTGGCATTAGTCTGTTTAATTTTGCATGCCATCATGTCACCATTTTATCTTAGTTCTCTGGCTTGCTGTGGAATTTCTTCAAGTTTTGCCTAAATTCAGTTAATTTAATAAATGGCCAAATACTCCCATGAATTTTCCTGCTTAGGGCAATGGGTATTGGGTTTAAATATGAGAGAGCAGGCTGTGACTGTTGCAGTGAAAACAAATTTTACATTCTTTATTTCAGAAGCTTTTTTCCAAGCTTGCTAATGAATAAGTTGAACAAAACCATCTTTATTGCCGCTATTGATCTCAGGGGCAATTCAGAGTTAACCTCTTTCTCTGCTTCAACTGACCACTGATTCTTCTGCAGTACCTAGAGAAAGGGATGCTGTCTAATCATCTAAACACAGCTCTGGAACTTGGGTACTCATGAACTGAAGTCTGGTTCTGACACAGCTTGCTTTTACAATTATAGGTAAGTTACTTCGTCTCTAATATAACCAGCTCATTAGGAAGTAGTGGTAATCTGCCAGTGTTTATAAAATGCTTTCAGAGGGCAAAATTCTAACTGTTCTGACATTTCGGGATTTGTTTTCCCTCTTTTATTCAGTTTTTACAACAGAAATGGACTTTAATTCTGGAGCTGCTGTATTTTTCTTGCCAGAGACCTTACCATAAGCTGTTGGAAACACTACATTAATTGTATCTTCTGGTTCTACTTTATTGACTACTAATTAACTCTTTCCTGTAGTTCTAGGAGGGTTGAGAAAATGTAGACAGAAGCATTGCAGATTTTCCCTGTTATCTGTGTGCTTAAGCATATTATTTTTACTGATTCTCTGAATAGTTTCTAGTACTAAAGTAAGACTTACTGGTTTATAATTCCCAGGATCATCATTAGCACCAACCTCGGCCACTCTCCTGTCCTCCAGTACAGTAGCTGCTTTTAATGATAAATTACATATTTTTGTTAGCAACTCACTCGCATTGGTCTCCAGTTCCTTCAGAGTTCTTGGATGAATACCATCTGGTCCTACTGATTGATTGCAGTTTAATTTCTTGGGATGATCCATCACCTTTTCTGATATTCTTATTTCTGATAGCATCTCACTTTCAACAGCTAAAAAGAATAAAGCCTGTGTAATACTGCAATCTATTTGTTAAAGAAAAGTGGGAAGAAGCTGTGTGGCAGGTTTTTTCTTTCCTTTTATATTTTTGTTTGTCTAATGCAGCTAGGCAGAAGGAAAATAAATTGACAGCCAACAGCTTTTTTGTTTAGAAACATCTTATTACAGAAAAAAAATTCCTAAAGATATGTCAGAGGTTTGTTGGGGGATAATAGTGTCAGAAGGCCAGAATTTCAAGTTCATTTATATTTTCAGTTAATAGTGAATCATACTTTTCAGTGGACTGCTGCGGAAAAACTGCCAAGGGAAGAATATATAACATTTTGGGGGATTTCAGTGTTATTTGCCATGGCTGAGCAGAAAAATAAAGATGTACTTATATTATCTATAGTACTAGAATCTAGAACAGAAAAAGAAATCGGAAGGAGAGCTTCTGCAGTGGAATAGCTCACTGACAAGCAAGCAAATAGAGAAAACCAAAACTATTACCATACTTATATGAAAACAGAACAAGATAGAAAAGTATCATGATTAGTGTCAACTGGTAGAATATTTCTCAACTCTGCATATGTCTCCTATATATCTCCCCACTCTTCCCACATACTTATACAAATCTCTCCTCTATCTGCTTTTATTATTCACAGTGTTCTCTGTCTAATTTACACTGTAGGCTCCTCCTCAGGTAGGGACTTTGTCTTTTCATATGTCCATAATGTTAAATACATGCCAGTCGAACTGTTGAAATTATAATAACTGGGGGCTGTAATTTTTCTTTCTTTCTTTTGTTAACAAATAGTAAGTTAAAATCAAAGGTAATAATTAGTTTAAAACAGCCTTGAGAGGCAGTCCCAGAAAAAGTGACCTTTTGAGCTACAACTAAACTAACCAATTTTACTGTGTCTCGAGGTCAAGGCTCTTATTTCACATGACTTGAGGGTCTTTATGTGCATGCTACCCTGCAGGAAATGATACAGAAACTTGTGATCAAGTAGACTTTGCACTTCAGACATCTATTGAGGAATAGCAACAAGATTCAATTCAATCTGAGCCGAAAGTAATCCAGAACCAGTCTCAGGAATGCAATGGAAAATTCCTAAAAGACCAGAGATGAGACTAAAATACAACAACAACAAAAAATAACCAGAAGACTGGCTAATGCAAAGCAAGCACATTGGACTGATTTTGAGTGGGCTGGACCCTACAATTACAACTTTGTCACCACAGTTTGAAATCTATTAAAGGGATTTATGTTTTGCAGCTGACATTTAAAATTAAGGATTTATTGGACTGGGAATGAATATTTCTTCTGCAATTAGTCTTTTGGAGGTCATAATTCATAAACTGTTGTTTTTTGGTTTAATCTACTGTATCAAGATTTTGAATTGTTAGAAAATCTGAAAAATATAAATGCAGAAAGCATTTTATTCATTGTAAAGAGACTCCCATCATGAAATTGCTGTTGAGTTGCATCACGTAACATTTTCACTAGGTACCTAATATTTCCCACTTGTATACACTATTAGAATGGAGCGAATGAAACTGAGTGATATGTGATACTATATAACTTATGCACCAGTAACAAACGGAGAGATTTTTTTGCTTCTCTTATATATGAGCTTTTTTAGTTTACTTTTTGGAAATTTTTACATGCATTTCTGTGTAGTGCTAGAAGCCTATGAAAAGCTGCATGTTTTTCCATTCTTGTGCATTAGAGACGTGGATTAAACCTCACTGCTGCTGATTTTTTGAATTCTTGAACTGAAATTAATTACTAGGAAAAGGAAGGGTATTTTTCAAATTACGACAGTAATTAATTTAAGACGGTTGTTTTCCTTTACCACTATTATAACCCAGTCTTCTCAAAAACAAAGAAACAAAAAAGATCATATAATCATATTGACACAATTCTTATTTAGCTGTCTTCTGTGTTGGAACATTCATATGCAGCAGCAGGAAAGAAAATCAGGATATAGAAATTAGAAGCTGGAGTATGATTTCTTAAGGGTTGGCTCTATCGTTAAGGAACAGACCCACAGAAATCAGATTCCATCACTGCTGGAAAACTCAGGTTGTTATTTATGCAAGTCTAACTGTGAAATGTAGTAGACCTTGTGTTACAGGTCATCTTTGCGAAGGCATTATGTGTCCTGTTCAACTGTAACTTCATTTTGCCCATTTTCAACTTAAACTATTGCACAGTTCTTCCATGGAGGAAGTAAGAAAGGATAGCTGAAGTAGCCTAAAAATATTTCAAGAAGTCAGTATATACTCTGCTCCAGCTTTATTTTCCTGTGTGACACAACAATGGAAATAAAGGGGAGTTAACAATGAGACTGATCTGAGACAGCTTGCCACAGCCTTGGTTTTGTTGCATTTGTGTATTTCCTAATACAAGGTAACTTCAGGGAAAGAATGCTTCTCACTTTGGTGAGAGTCAACGCTGAACTAGGAAAAAAAAAAGGATGCAAGCACCGGGGTTTTTTGTGCCTCTCTGCAATGGGGAGGGGTGCAGGAGGGAGACAGAGAGGGGGAAAGAGGACAATATAAATGTGCTTCTATTGGCCAAAGCGGGGGGGGGGGGGGGGGGGGGGGGGGGGG